>NC_142211.1:8096591-8396591 GCF_049639895.1 Pseudopodoces humilis | reverse complement strand
GTTCAGCTTGCTCTCATTTTCCTAGGGAAGTCGCAGGATGATATTAGCAGAAAATTGCAAAAGTTAGAAGGGGAGGAATTAAGGAGTTTAGATAAACTACTTGAGGTAGCCTGGAAAGTATACAATAACAGGGAAAAGGAGGTTAGTAAAAAGCAGCAGCAAAATCTTCTGGCAGTAATACAAGGAAAAGGGAACCCAGGTTTCAGAGGATGTGGCAGAGGTGGTCGTGGACTGGGTAGAGGTGGACTTGGCAGAGGACGCAGGGGAACAGTTATGCCAAGATTAGGGTTAAACCAATGTGCTTATTGTAAACAAGAGGGGCATTGGAAAAATGAGTGCCCGAATCGGTTTAACCAGGGCAATCAGTTTAATCAGGATCAAGATGTTTCAAAATTAATGGTGTTGGGAGATGTTGTGGTTTTAAAGCACTAGCTAAAAAATCACTAGAAAACTTGCTCATTTCTTGCTGTGAGATATGGATTAGGAGAAGGGCAAAACAGGCTTAAAACTTAAAAGGAATAAAGAAAGTTTATTAACAAAACTACAAGAATAAGAAACCAGAATAAAACCTCCAGAAAACCTTTTTCCCCACCACCCAACCATTCCCTTGTCTAACTGACAACATAGAGACAAAACTTGGTGGTTAAAACAGTACTAACTATAGTCTTTTCATCAGTCTTTGTAGAGAAAAAGAAGTTTCCTTTTGTCATTCTATGGAGAGTTCTCCACAAGAAAACAGTTCTCTCATGGATTTTCATTCCCTTGATGCCAGCCGCCTGGAAAACTGCCATCAGGCTCCTCTTCCCATTTCACATCACTCTGAGGTGTGTTCATGGGCCATGAACTCAAGGGGTGTCATTTTAAGGATGAGTTATTTAAAGGCAAAGGTTCTCTTCTTCTGTCTCTGTGATCATTTCTGGGAACAGAGGTTTTCTCGTTTCTTCTTAGGGGCCAAGTATCTTTATCAGCTCTCACTTCTCTTTTTCTGTTCCAGCATCTCATGAGATCACAACTATTTCACAATCTGCTCAGCTTCATCAATAAATTACCTTTGCTCAGATCTACACTTTGAAATACTTAATTCCCTGTCATGGGGTGGCTTTACCTTTAAGGTGGTTTTGGGAGCTAAGGAAGTTGAAGCTGCTGGTGGCTGATGGGAATCCTTCCTCCTGACCAATTATCAGTCATTTCTAAGAATTGACAGCAGTTTTGACCATTAAAAAGTTAAGTCAACTTGTGAACACCCCCTTAAGATGTACAGTCAAAGCTCTCTTGTTCTCTTTGATTTCCGGCTTCTGATAAGGTAACAAGGCTCTGTCTGGGCCTCCTCCTCCCCCCCCCCCTCCAGGCCGGACAAGGCCGCAGAGGATGAAGGCGGGGTGGGGGGGGGAAGGAAAGGAAAGGAAACGGAGCCGGCCAGCTTAGCTTAGTTTGTAGTTTCTGCTGCTGGACTGAAACCTGACACTATGAACTCTTGCAGCTTTTCTAAAGCTTTAATTCTTGTACTACCTGGATAAAACGTACAGATTATTCCTTTTTTCCCAGAGAGACAGAGAAAGAAAGAGACAATCAACATAAAGAAGACATCATAAAACCACTAAAAACAGTGAAGAAAAGAGTTAAGTTTTAGATGGGGAGAGAATAAGGAGATGCTTTATAAGCTGAAAATATCTTTCTGTTAAAGCTATGGAGATGGACAATAGTAGTTTAAAAAGACTCCTTTAATTCATGAGAGAGTATATTGGGAGGAATGGAGTGTTCAAAGTGTGGATTTTGAGCAAAAGAGAGAGTAATTGTGATACAGTGAGGTGCTGGAACAGAGTGAGGGGAAGATTTGAAGCTGTTTGAGGCAATGAGAAAACTGTTTCCAGAGAAGCTCACAGAGACAGATGAAGAGGACTTTTGCCTTTGAATAACTCATCCTTAAAATGCCATCCCTAAACTCATGGCCCATACACACCTCAGAGTGATGTGAAATGGGAGGAGTGAACTGATGACAGATTTCCGGGCAGCTGGCATCAGGGAAATAGAAAACTATAACAGAAATAGTTTTCTCGTGAGAAACTCCATAGATTAGCAGAAGAAGACTTCTGTTTCTCTACAAAGACTGATGAAAAGACTGTAGCAGAAATTGAGACTGCTTTAACCACCAAAGTTCTAAAGTTTTTTGTGTCTATGTTGTCATGTGTACAAAGGAATGGTCAGGTAGTGGGGGATAAAAGAGTATTCTGGAAGTTTATTCTGGTGTTTTTATTCTTGTAGTTTTGTTAATAAACTGTCTTTATTCCTTTTAAGTTTTAAGCCTGTTTTGATCTTGTTCTAATCCATAACTCACAGCAAGAAATAAGTAAGTTTTTTAGTTACTGCTTTAAAACCACGACATTCCCCCAAAATACTCTTTCATGAATTAAAGGAGCTTTTTTTCAGAACATTATTGTCCATCTCCATAGCTTTAGCAAAAGAATATTTCAGCTTATTAAGACATCTCCTTTTTCTCTTCCCATCTGAAGCTTAATTTTTTCTTTCACTAACTCTGATAGTTCATGTTATCTCTCTACATGTTGGTCACTTTCTTCTCTCTGGAAAAAGGATTAAATCTGCAGATCTCATCTGGGTAGTGAAAAAGTTAAAATCTGACTCAAGCTGCAGCAGGTATTCATGGTGTTGGATTTCAGCTCAGCAGCACTGGAAAAGCAGAACACACTTGTTTTTCAGCCTGCGGCCGTCTGTGCAAGCTGTGGAGGCGAGCAGCTGTGGCCCACTCCAGCCCCAGCCCAGGAGAAGGGAACTCCCTAGAGGCTCCATGCCCTGCCCAGGAGCTGTGGCAAGCCAAGCCCAGCCCCCGCCGGGCCGCATGGCCTGGGTGGAGGGCGGGGGGGGGGGGGGGGGCGGGGGAACAGGGGCTAGCTGGAGCTCTGTTACCGTTCAAAGCCAGAAACTAAGAGAAACAGAAATTCCCAGGCTTAGGTTTAAAAGGGTGGTGTTCACAGGTTGATCTCAGTTTTCAGTGGTCAGTTCTCAGAAATGGCCAGTTATTGGCTGGGACAAAAAACTCCCATCAGCCTCCAGCAGCCTTAACTTCTCTAGGTGTTCCTTACTTTTTTTTCTTAAATGCCAATCTATCACAGGAGAGTACAGTAGCTGACTAGAATCAGAACAAAAATCAATACAGGAACCATTAGTAACTATACAACTGGGGGATAAAGAAGTAAAATTCCTGGTGGATACCAGGGCCACATATTCTCCACTAAACAATTTGAAGGGGCAAATTGGGGACAAAACAACAATAGTTGGACCCACAAGGAAGGAGGAAAATCAGCCATTCTTGCAACCCCTAGATTTGTGTTTTGGGAACAAAGTTTTAACGCATGAATTCTTATATGTACCGGAGTGCCCAATTCCACTTTTAGGGCAAGATTTATTGGAAAAACTTGATGCAGTAATAACCTTTGAGAAAGGGGAACTTTTAATGAAAATACCCGAATCAAACGACAAATTTTAATGATAAAAGAAAAAACAGTTCCCACCATCCCTAGGGAAGTAGAAGATGCAGTAATTCCCTCTGTATGGGAAACAGATATACCGGGAAAATTGATACAAAATGGCCCCGAACCACGCGGTCTTTTCACCTTTATACCAATTTTTACCCTATTAACTACAGACATGTGTATTGTTATTATATCTCAACAAATAGGTTTTCTATATCTACTCACGTAATTAAAAGTGCAACTAACTCTAAACCAATCAATTTTTGTGCTTCTAAAAACTGCAGAAGCAAAGAGAAGAAGGAAGAAGAAGGATTAAAAACTACACCTTTTTTCCTCCATCTTTACTCCACGTGTGAAACCCTCTTAAAATCTATATTTTCACCTCAGTGTCAAAAGAAACATTTTTCTACTTTCTATTTAATTTCTTACAAACTCTGGCTTGCTCAGGGATATTTGGAAGCCTTTCTGTCAATATTATATATGATTGATGTATTTTTTAAAGAATTATATAGACAGAGAAATGTCCCTGCATTTCTAGACTCCTACAGAAAATCTAAATTGGCACAACCAGTACATGTGGAATTAAAAGAAAGGGAAAGAGCAGTACAGGTCAAACAGTATCCCATAAAACCAGAAGCATAGCAAGGAATAGTAAAGATTATTGATAAATTCTTGAAATATCAAATTTTAGAAGAATGCGAATCAGAATATATTCAATATCTATTACCAGTAAAGAAACCAAATTGTGAGTATAGACTAGTGCAGGATTTGAGAGCAATAAATGAAATAACTAAATGTAACGTGCTGGCCCTGGGTGGGGAGACAAAACACATGACTCGTGCTCCAGGTGCTCATGAGACAAAACAGCCTCATTTATTATTCAGAACTCACTTAAATACCCAATTCCAATTTCCCAGGCTAGACAGCCATTGGCTGATACTCTCCCTGCCCAGCTTCCTGGCCATTCATGTGCTTTCTCAGCTCGAATGGGGCTGGCCGAGGGTCCCCTATAACTTATCCAGGGACAGGTTCAGACATGAATTAGGCTAGCTGAATTAGATTTGTGGTATGGTCAGATTTAATTTCTCCAGTCCAGACCAGCTGTACTGTGACAATACTGTGACAACTAAAGACATTTATCCAGTGGTTGCCAATCCTTACATGTTTTTGACATCCATAAAAGAGAAATATAAATGGTTTACTGTAATTCATTTAAAATATGCCTTTTTCTGCATACCCCTTGACAAAGAAAGTAGGAAACTGTTTGCCTTTGAGTGGGAAAATACAGGAAACGGAAGTAAAACTCAGCTCACCTGGACACGACTTCCACAAGGATGCAAGAACAGTCCAACCCTATTTGGAAAAAAACTGGAAAAGGAGCTGGAGATCTGGACTGAGAATAGGCAAGTACCGAGAGAACAATACCTGCTGTTACAGTATGATGATGATATACTGATAGCTACAGAGGAGAAGACAACCTGTATAAAAGTAACAATTGATATTTAAAATCAACTGGGAATGGGAGCATATAAGGTGTCTAAAGAAAAGGCACAAATTGCCCGGCAAACTGTGATTTACCTGAGATGTGAAATCTCAAAGGGGAAAAAAAAATAGGTACTAACCATATTCAAGCTATTTGTGCTATTCCAGAACTCCAGAACCTGCATGAGCTGCGAGTCTTCCTTGAGATGACAGGGTGGTTCTGCCTATGGATCATGGACTATGGACTAATTGCAAAATCCCTGTATGAGGCCCAGACACAGCCGTTTACCTGGGGCAAACCACAGAAGGAGGCCTTCCTCAAACTAAAGGAGGCATTGACAGCTGCTCCGGCATTAGGATTACCTGATTTGTCCAAGGATTTTCACCTGTTTATGCATGAAAGACTACGCCTAGCACTGAGTACTGACCCGACGTTTGGGAAGCTGGAAAAGGCAGGTAGGCTACTTTTCCAAACAACATGACAACGTGAGTGCTGGATGGCCTCCATGCATGCAGGCAGTCACAGCAACTGTGATGCTGATACAAGAAGCTAGAAAACTCACAATGGATAAACACATAGATGTCTATATCCCATATATGGTAACCACTATTTAAGAACAAAAGGGGGGCCACTGGCTATCTCCAAGCAGGATGATGAAATTCCAGGTGATCCTGACTGAGCAGGATGAGGTCACACTAAAGACAACTAACCTTTTGAATCTAGCTTTGTTCCTAGGTACCACAACTGAAGAAGGCCCATTAGAACATGACTGTGTAGAAGTAATACAGTACCCCCATTCGGCAAGAGAAGACTTGAAAGACATCCCACTAGAACAACCAGACTGGGAGCTGTTTACAGATTGAAGCAGTTTTGTGGAAAGCGGGACCAGATACGCTGGATATGTGGTAACAACAATAGGTGCAGTGGTAGAGGCAAAGGCCTTACCACCAAATACATCTGCCCAACAAGGAGAACTGGTTGCCCTAACCAGGGCGTTAGAGTTAAGTGAAGGGAAAAAGGTAAATATATGGACTGATTCAAAATACGCTTTTGTAGTGATGCATGTACATGGGGCATTGTGGAAAGAAAGAGGACTGCTGTCTTCTCAAGGCACGCACATTAAACATCAAGATGCAGTCCTGCAATTGATAAAAGCAGTACAAAAAACCTAAACAAGTGGCAATTATGCACTGTAGAGCACACCAATCAGGAAGCTCCAAGATTTATGAGGGGAATTGAAAGGCAGACTGAACAGCCTGACAAGCTGCTTGGGAAGTGCAAACTGCAATGGCATTGATACCTTGAAAAACTAATGTATCTCAATTCAATTTGCCTCCAAAACAAAAATATTCAACAGAAGATGAGAGATTGGAACGTTCCCTAAATGCACAAAAAAATTCAGAAGGGTGGTATGTAACTACACAAGGACAAATAGTAGTATCCCCCTTGATAATGAGATTCTACAAATTAAGCATAATGAATGTCCTTGGGGTGCAGAGGCATTTTTGAGATTGCTAAAGCAAAATTTAATCTCGGTGTGGATCTTAACAATGGCAAAATCAGTAATGTCAAAATGTGAAATTTTCTTTAAAAACAACTCATTGGCTAGACAACAGGCACAATTAGGAAGAATTCACATAGGAATAGAACCAGGAGACTATTGGCAGGTAAATTTTGTAGAATTACAAAGAACTAGAGGATACAAATATCTGTTAGTGGGGGCTGACACATTTTCTGGATGGCCAGAAGCCCTTCCCTGTCCCACAAATCAAGCAAAAGAAACAGTCGAGTGGTTACTATAAAAAAATCATTCCAAGATTCAGGGTGCTTCTTGGAATATCATCAGATAGGAGCCCACATTTCATAGCTATAAGTAGTAAGAGAGGTAAGCAGGTTTCTGGGAATAGCTTGGGATATCCATATCCCATGGAGATCCCAATCAAGTACAGAGGTAGAGAGGATGAATCAGACATTGAAGAAGCAAATGAGTAAAATTTGCCAAGAGGCCAAACTGCAGTGGCCACAGGCTTTACCAATAGCACTGCTGAGGATTCGGATAAAGCCTAGAAGTGGGATGTCAGTCGGTCCTTATGAGATATTGTATGGGAAACCATATGAATCTCCTGAACCTAATCCAAATGTACATGTCACAGGGAAGTGAGAGATATAATTATGTTCTCTCAGAAGAACTCTAGCTCGGCTCTGGAGCGCCCTCGTGTGGAATAGGCCGCTGACTCTTGAGAATCCAGTTCATGATATACACCTGGGAGATGAAGTTTACATCAAGACCTGGAACGGGGAACCATTAAAAAAAAGCGGAATGGACCCTATCAGGTATTGTTGACCACCTTCACAGCAGTCAAAGTAGCTGGAGTGGATCCCTGGATACATTACACCAGAGTGAAGAAGGTTCTTCCTGAACTGTGGACTGCACAAACTAGGACCAACAAAGCTGCAGATAAAATGTGTTTAACTGTTTCAAATGTCTGGGTTGTTAGTGACGGTAACAGTGATCACTTTATGGCCACTAGTGCCATCAGTAAAAATTAATGTTACTTTGGGATGTGAAATGCAAAAGGATCAGCTGACAACTCTTCATTTTAGAATGAAGATGGATATGCAGCCAGAAACACAAGTGATAAGTCTCCAACACAATCCAGGCAAAAAATTTAATGATTGGATTAGTTAAAGATTTTGCCAATATGCAGAACACCAGCAGAATAACTGCTTGTCTGCCAATACCAAAAGCAGCAGGAGATCAAATCAATTGGGGAATCATAACATCAAAATTACCCAAAATACAAAAGAACAAAACAATTGCATGTAAGCAGGTATCAGAGATGAGACAAGTAATTAAAGATACCTAGAAGGTAGTGGGAGAATGGATGAAACCTTTGAAGAAACAAGATTGTGTTATAAGCCAAGGCAAAGTGGGGCAAATCATAGATTGGGACCTTTCCATGACTTCAAATGATGATGAGGCAAGGTGAGAATGTATCTTGCCAAAATATGAAAAGGTTAGAGAAAATGTTTCAGATATCTTTTTTGTATGGAGGTGTGAAGAGCGAGAGGGGAAAGATCGAACTGAAGTTTGGGACAGTGCATGGTCGATGAGTGTGCTTCAAAAATTCCAATATATGGCAGATACCCCCTGGTGCATTAAGTGGGAAGGTTCTGAAAAGGAAAGAGATCCAGGGGTATGGAACGTTGCAACCAGCAGTAGAATAGAGGCAGACAAAGTGAATTGGTGGGCATGTAACAAAATTTATGACTGTACTTCTGATGATGAGGAAATAAAACAAATGCCACCACTGGTAGTAGCTCTGCGAGTTGGATGTGCCTGCAGAGGAATAAAACATAAACAAGGTGAAATAAATTATCAAACAGGACAAGTGATTCAGAAAGTGGTATGTTGTAGAAGTACAATCCAGAGTCCAGGTCAATTTGTATGTGCAACAAGCAATGGCACCTGGACAACACATCTGCCTGTAGATGGAAAGGAAAAAGAAATTACTTTAGGCCTCCCCACCTTATGCCAAATTTGGAAAAAGTCCCCATTTAAGGGAAAACATGAGCTTCTACATATAAGGACAAGATGGGAAGCTTGGGGAAATGAAAATCGAGATGAAGAAAATTGGCAGGAACCTTTTAGTAGTGTAAAATTTGGATGGGCCCTGGAATCCTTGTTTGGTCCAATATCAAATTACAGTAGGAAAATGCTGTACAAACTTACAGGTCAGGTAGAAAGATTGACAAGAGTCACGGAGGAAGGATTTAGAGAACTAAATGTACAGTTACAAGCCACAACTAAAATTACTTTGTAAAACAGATTGGCTTTGGATTTGTTACTTTTGAAAGAACACAGAGTATGCGGATACCTAAAAGGACAAATTGATCATTGCTGCATCCACATCCCAAATGTAACTGCAGATGTAGAACATGACATTAATCAGTTGAAACAAATACAGCATGAAGCACAGAATGAATGGGAAGATCTGACCACAAGTTAGTTAGATAAAATTTTTGAAGGGTTAGGATGGAATGTGAGCTCATGGATCAAATCTATTATTGAGAGTTTGATAATCTTACTGATTGTGTTCTTAGAAATTTGGTTAATCTACGCTGTTCTGAAAGGAGAGATAAAAGAGTATCCTGGAACCAGAAGTTAATAAAGGCACTGACACAAGACAGAGATCCACATCCGCATTCATCATCTCCAGGTCCTTCAGTCTCCAACAACACTTATGACAGCTGTGGATTTGAAGACGAACATCAAGTATAAACTCAGAAGCTAAGGGACTGTATATAGTGAAAACATTACACTTATTGTAAAGCGAAATATTTTCAAAGGGGGGAATATTAGTATAGGGTTAAATGTTTCTGAAAATCATGTATAACTAGGCCAAAAGAATGCTTGGTATTTGGGATGGTTTAGCAAGCTAGAATGTTTATGGTAACGGAGATCAGTATTTGGGGTTTCTAAGATACCTATAGATAAGATTCATACATGTTCATACAAGCTCGGGCGAAGCTCTAATGAAGCAATATCGGTAAGGTTGTTATAGTGATTGGTGATTTGTGTTACAGCTGAAATTGTATAAATATGTGCACTTTAGACAAAGATGATGGAGCTAGATTTGGGTTGCTGATACCCCTAGTTCCCGTGTGCTTTAATAAAAGCACCTGCATATAATTTATCTGTGATTATGCGCATTCTAGAATGCTAACAATTGCAGCTGTTGAGTAAACATTATCTGTACATACAAAGTGCTCAGTTATAAAAGGGACAAAGAATTTGGATGCTAAAGTCTAGTGGTGACTTACCTATTTGATGTGAAGTTAGAAGTATTTGCTACCAGACTGAGCTAGATTTTGAACTGTATCTGCAGATTGACAGTTATTTACTCAAATGTTATAGGTACTATTTTACAAGCTCTGTCAAAGCTCTCTGATAGATAATTATATGTATCTATTGCTCTCTGTTGGAAGTTTTCTCAGACTTTTCAGGTTGATGTGTATAGTGAATTTGAAGGTGAGTTTGTTTTGTTGTGAAAGGTTATTTGAGGGAAATAAGGCAGTAGAAGTACTGGTGGTATATCCAATGATTCTGGGTTGAATGAATGACCAGAGGTGGTCATTAAAAAAAAATCCACAACACTCCCTTTCCCCTGCTAAATATTCCATGTTCTTCCTGATCAGGCACCTCTCACAGTTTCTATGGCTGTTCAAAAATTATTGAGAGTGTGCCTTGTGTTGGAGTCAGAGGCACAGAGTGTGTGCCCTTATCTATGATACCTGGCTCTGACATCCAAGAAAGCACTGAATTTCATATAACACCATGGAAACAACTGTTAAAGTTCAATAGAAAAACTAGGAGTGTGAGTGTGTAAGTTAGAGAGTTATCTTAAGTCACTAAGTGAAAAAGAGTTTAAGGTTTAAGCTCTTTTAAAAAACAAAAGACAAGATGGAGGATTTAGGGTGTTGTCTCTTCTTCTTTCTTCTTCATCTTCTTCTAAGGGTTTTTGGGTAGTAGTAAGCGATTGGATAAAAAGTGCCACAGTGCAGCACACAGGTGTCAGGTTATTGAGTCACTAAGAAAAATAATTTACTTAGCATTTGTTAATTGGTTAAATAGACATATAAAAAACCTTGAAGATCTTTGTTAGCCATTTTGCACTTTTCTATCTTAGTGCATGTAGCTCCTTCTACTCTGTATATATGAGATATAGATAAGAGAAGAATAAACAACCAAGTCTGAACAAGAGAAAACTGCCTCTCTCGTCAATCTCAGTCCAAGGGGAAAAAGAACCCAGCCACCAGTGTAGCATCCCAACAGCCTTGCAGTGACCCTCAGCACTCTTTGGTCCATCCCATCTGTTACATTGAATGTGGAGACAGGAATGTGACAAGAACACGCCGAGGTTCATGCAGTAACTGAGTTTATTGTGGGGCAGCTCCTTTGATAGGGCTTTCAAATTTCCTGCACTTACAGGCATGCTTGGTCAAGGGTCTCAACTCCACCCATCTTACTGGCCAATGATATGGGTGCATCCGTGCTTGTCCAGGGACTTGTTTCTTTTAATGAGCTAGGCTGGTAGAGCTGGTATTTGTTAAGCCAAATTATCTGTGTAGCTTATAGACCAGCTATAATTGTCACACCGATCAGGAACCATGGACCATAGTATGTCTGATTTGCTTAAACACTCCCTGACTGTCCTCTTTCAACAATGGTAAATCTTCCTTGTTCCAACCTTTCCCGCTGGTCTCTGGCACCTGGGATTCCTGAAGGCTGGTCTTGCTTGTAATGACTGAAGTGAGAAGGCATTCAGTATCTCAGCATTTTCCCTCTCCTATGTCACAGGGCTCCTATCTCATTCAACAGTGGGCCCATATTTCCCCAGTATTCTTTTTGCCACCTATATATTTCTTGTCTTTGACATCCCTTTCCATATTCATTTCTAGTTGGGTTTTGACTTTCATAACTGCATCTTTGCAAGCTCAATCAGTGCCTCTATATTCCTTCTATGTTACCTATCCCTGCTTCCGCCTTCTGTATACTTCTTTTCTGTGTTTGAACTTTGCTAGGAGCTTCTTGTTCATCCATACAGGCCCCCTGACATTTTTGCCTGACTTCTTGTTCATTGGGATGGGCTGCTCTTGATAATGAAGGAGGTGATCCTTGAATATTAACCAGCTTTCTTGGGCTCCTCTTCCCTCCAGGGCCTTATCTTATGGGACTCTTCCAAGAACATCTTTGAAAGGCCGGTGTCTGTTCTTCTCCCAAGTCCAGGGTTGTGAATTTCTTTTTGCCTTTTTCGTTTCTCTCAGGATTCTGAACTCCACCATCTCATGGTCACTGCAGCTAAGGCTGACCTTGACCTTCACAATCCCAATGAGCCCTTCCTTGTTTGTATGAGGTCCAGCATAGCACCTCTCCTTGTTGGCTCCTCTGTCATTTGTTAAGGAAGTTGTCATCAATGCTTCCTGGATTGCTTATGCCCTGCTGTGGTGTACCTCCACAGATATCGGGGTTGTTGAAGTCCCCTATGAAGACCAGGGCCTGAAAATGTGACTGATTCTAGCTGTCTTTGGAAGTCCTCATTCAGTTTCTGATCAGGCAGCCTATAGCAGATGCCATCTACAATGTCATTCATACAGGTCTCTTTTTAATCTTTACCTGTAAGCTTTCAAGAAGCTCCTCATTCATCCCCAGGCAGAGGTCCATGCATTCTGGAGTTTCTCTTAATTAAAGGGCTAATTCTATCTCCTTGTCTTCCCAGTCTGTTCCTCCTAAAGACCCTGTATCCATCCATTGCAACACTCCAGTCATGCAAGCCACTACAACACATCTCTGTGATCCCAAGATCATAGCTCTGCAATGGCACACAGTTCTTTAATTTCTCGTTTATTCTCCATGCGGTGTGTGTTAGTGTACAGGCACTTGAGAGAGGCTCCTCAGCATGATTTCCCAGAAAGTGCTCAGCTATAAAAAAAAGAATACAATTATATGCAACATATACAGTATATACAAAGATATATATAAAAGAGTGTACAAATATGTATGAACATAGATATTATTTATTAATGGTACAGTATTATATATATATTCATAAATGTATATACGCAAATATATATTTGTCCATGGTTATGTGGGTTCTCTAGAGCTACCTGTAAGACTTGTGTGGGGCAGGCTGCTGCTATATGTGTTTCCTTATCCTTAGAGGAATGCTGCAAAGAGGCAGAGGACCAAGCATGCAGTCAAGACTGTCCTGATAGACGAGTACTGCAAAAACAGAAAGATGCAGGCTTTGGGAAACAGGCTGCAGTCCCATACTCCTACTGCAGAAAGAACAAGCAGATTAGTAAGAGCAATGGGGGGATTGCAGAGCTGAAAGACTTTGATTATCTTTTGGGCACTGTATTTGTCCTGGCTTAGGGCAAATTTGGGAGAAAAACTCCAATGGGGGCTCCTCCCCGGGAAGCAAACCCACGTGGCCCCTTTCTCCCACCCCCCAACCAGTTCAGGAAGAGATTTCTCTGAGAGAAGTGGAAAAAAACTGTTTATTTAACAGGCACAGCACTACCCAGCACAAGAATGAACAATATCAAATTACAAAACCTCTCGCCGCTCTGAAGAGATGACAAAATTCAGAGGGTCTCTTTCCTGTGGGTGTTCGCTCTGTTATCAGTCCCTCTGGCACTGGAAAATGCCGCTGCCCAGGCTGGGTTCCCGGTAGTCCACGGGTGTAAGCTCCCAGTGCTCCCCCGAGTCCCCAGTCCAGAGCAAGTTCCATCCGTTCAAGGAAAAGGGAAAGAAAACAGTCCAGGAAGACCTCTCTGCTTCGGCTAGCTGGAAAGCCAAGGCGATCTGTCTCTTGTTGTCTGTCTGTGCTGTAGTCAAAACCCTGTCCCGGGATGCGGGGGGAGCAAGTACAGTCTCTGATAACAGACTCAGTGCTTCTTTTCCACTCACTTTTACTCTTTGATGAAGTTTTAAGGATACAAAACCTATTTCTGGGCTAGGTGGATGAATGGGGATACAATTTAACATCACACCTCACCCCAGGACAGGCACAAAGGGGTGGCAGGCAGGATGGTGGAGATAAAAGTGCTAGTGGGACTATTAGTTTTGGGGCCTTGGCTTATAGGCTAGCAAACTAAAAAAAGTTACAACAAAGTGCTAATTAGGAAAATTAAACAAATTTTGTGTTGCTGCAAGTGTTGTGTTGTCAAGGGGTTACCATAAGGCCCCTTCAATACAAACTGCTTTTCTGAACCTGATGGGCCAGTGAACATATCTCCTACCAGAATAGAAAATCTCCTCCTTCACTACATGAATCTTACAAAACATTTGTTTGGAGTGTAGAGCAAGTTTTTGACCATTTATACCATCTATTTTAACCTGGCAATTATGCTCAGTTCTGTCTTGAAGCTGTCAACATGCACAACTCTATATTCTCCCACTATTCATTTAAGCAATGTGAATGCAGAGACAATTTTAGACTGATTTAGTACTCTCCTGCAAATTAAGAGAGGTGTGTTTTGACCAGACGTTCCACCTGGCTATCATTATTGTAAAAGCTGTTTGGGCTGGAGTTCACAGCATCCTACAGTCTATCCTACATTCCAAAATTATAGACAAAATCCCAGAACTATTGAATTGATCTAAATAACAGTGATGGTAATCTCTGTTTTGCTGGGAGTCTCAGCATTTTGAAGACTTAGGGTTCTGACATGCAGAACCATAAGGGAGAGCAAAAGAGCTACATGAGAAACTGAGGTGGCCTGTGCCACCCCATGCTGAGTGCCATGTTGAGTGACATCCCCTTGCTTGAGGATCTGCTACATGTTACTATATGCATAATATCTGTTTATACATATTTGAATGCTCCTTTATATATATTTCCATGTAGATATTGTATATAAATATATATTTTTTATAGCCATGTGCTCCCTGGACCAAATTAAACGGACAGTCAGTTGGAGGGTGGTCTGAGATCCTGTGAGTATGACAGTGTCAAAAAATGGCAACCAGCCAATCACAAAACACATGGCAAATGACACTGTCAAAACTGGTGGTCTCCCTGTATGTAGTGAGATGGGGCTTCCTTTTCTGACATACTTCTGGGTACACTGGTAGGGGCAGATAGTCTTAGCAGCCAATTACAGGGCACTATGAAAACACATGGGGCATGATATTGTCAAAAATGGTGCCTACCTGCCATAAAATGGTGGCTGAAACATCATTGCATACCCTGTGTATTTAGACGGAGGGGACTTCCTGTAGCGTATGAATGTGAAAGACACAAGCTGAAAGCAAGTGAATCTGTTTCATTGGAAAGTTAAGACTGTATATACTTTAGTTTGAGAAACTGTTCAGCAGTTTGCTCAAAATCAGTTTCAGGCCTGTAATAAATCCGTTGGCTTGACAGTTTGTTATTTTTCTTTCAAGGTTTACAGGCTTGACAAACAGGATGTCTTTCCTGTTTTCAGATTGTGTGTAATCAGCTTTTTTTACCCATTTCTCAGCATTCTTGCTGCTGCAACCTTCTGCAGTGGCAGCTTCCTATGTAACGCCACAACTTCCTGTTTTAATATCCTTCTGGGGTAAACAGGAAGTGGGTGGCTGCTCCAGCCAGCCAATCACAGGGATGACTGGGAACACATGGGTATGACCATGTCAAGAAACATCTGTCAGCCAAACACAGGGCAGTTTGAAAACACAGGGTTAATGACAGTCAACAAAATGGCAGCTCCCGGCCATAAAATGATGACTGAAACAAAATGGTGGTCCCCTATATGTTGTATTGTATTATGCTACATGGCTTATCCCTGTTGCTTCCCCTCTGATCTGTGGTGTGTTAGTTCCTTCTCCCTCACTCCTCCCCTTTGGTTTCTCCCAATTGGTTGTAACCTGCCTCCTCCCGCCCCCTTTCCCTCTGTTCAAAATCCAGCGTGAGCCCAACTCGGTCTCTTTTCTGCCCTGGAACCGTTTGGACTAAAGCTGGGACACTGTCCCAGAAGAAGTGAGCCTCCTTCATTGTTTATCTTTTGTCCTTGCTAAAAACTCCCCCCCCCCGCAGTGGACCGCGGTGGGACGGGTGTCTTCCCGGGGGTAAGAGCGGGGGGATAATAGCAGTTGGCACTCCAGTGTGTGGGCTTCTCAGAGCCCCCCCCATGCATGGCTGCAAATCCACGTGTGGATTTTGCAAGCCTTGGATTCATCAACTGCTTTGGAGCTGTAATCTGTTTTTTGCACAGCTTAAAGCTTACAAGGTGGGAGTCAGTGGCTCTTCTAAGCCCAAAAGAGTTGACTCCAGGACAAGGACAACTTCTTACACCGCCTGAGACAGCCGGGGACACAAGAAGCGGTGAGGGTGTCCGCAGCACGCAGGCGGGTGCGCCGCGTGGCACAAGCCAGTTTTTTGGCTTCAGTTTCACGGCGCCGCAGCACAGCGGCACGCAGTGCAGGTGGCATGGAGTTTCTCGGCACCATGGCGCTCGACAGCTGGGTGGCACAGGCACGTGGACTCCACGCAGGTGCCGTGTGACCCAGTGGCCACGGCGCGGGTGTCCTGTGAGCTGCTTGCTTCCTTTCTCTGCCACGTGGCTGACGCGTGAGTGGTTCAGCTTGGCGCAGGGGAGGGGCAGCACTGCCCTCCCCGTGCAGCTGCCGGCTGAGTTTAAAGGAACCGCGGGTTCTCTGGCAAGCAGTTAGTGCCTTACCCCAGTGGGGGGGTGGGGGGGGGGGGCGGGTACCTGTAAGAGACGGTCCGAAGATTCTCCCATCTGTCTCACGACTGCCGCAAAGACCCTGAACATCACGAGGGACTCGGTACAGGGGCTCTGGCCTAGTTGAGGTGGATGTTTGCCAAGTGATTGTTTGCAGGTGTGCTTGCTGTGCTACCACGGTACACTGCCCTCGCTCCTGCTGGCGAGTAGAGACTTGTAGCCCACGCCTGCCCCCCCCGAGAAATGGGCCTCTTCACCATGGTCATCAATCTCCTCTGGTTTTGGCCTTGTGCCCCTCGCTTTGTAAAAGACTATAAAATACACCCCAAAACTTACTTTCATTTGAGATCTCCCCAACGGACAGAAGACTCTGCGTCGGTGGACGGCTGAGTGGACTTCGACATTTGTGGCTATAATCCCCTTACTATCTTTCCTTATGCTTTGCTTTCTCCTCTTTTCTGTCTATTGCATATTAGTGCTGATGAGCACTCAATAAAGTGTGTTTTGCTGTTTAAGTCCTTGGTTTGCTGATAATCTTCTGTACTCTAAGACCGACTAAAAGAACCACATCACGAATCCCACCTTGCGGATCGTAACAGTACCCGATCTGAGAGAAGCCTGCCAGTGCTGGCTGTGTTGTTTTTGCGGTGAAAGAAGGTAGACTGCTTGTACTTATAGCTTTTAACATCGAAATGGGCTTACTGCTGTCTGAACACGAAAGGAGTTTAAAATCCCAAGTTCAGGAGATTTTAAGTAGCACAAATGTTAAGATTTCTAGAACTAAGTTGAAACGGTTTGTCTGTTGGCTATCTTGTCACTTTCCACAGTTTGACCAGCTAGAGGTGGATTCTGTCTGTGCTTGGGACAGGGTTGGAAACTTGTTAACCCTTAAAGTCGAGCAGGGAGACAAACTTGCTTCCACGTATCTTCCCTTGTTTCTTTTAATTCAGAAAGAGCTGGTTAGCAGGGAAGAGAAGGGACAGCCTCAGCAGTTTCCACCAGTTTTCCCTAACCTTTCTTCCAAACCCTCTGCTCCTGAGCTGAAGAAGATACATAGAACAGCCCAGGAAATGCAGGAAACTCAGCTTGTCTATAGCCCTCCTGGCTCCATGTGTCTCTTTCAGCCCCCTGTCTCTGGTAGTTGTGCGCAGACTAGCAGAGATCTCTCCCTGCACTGTTTTACCCAGGTTGTTACTCCTCAGTTACAGTATTCTGTTAGTTCTAAAAGTGATGACCACCCCTATCCCCACAGAGCTGGGGTCCAAGATGGCGCTGGCCATGTGCCAGCTGGCCACTTGGTGGGACCCTCATTTTACCCTCCTTCTCCTTCGATAATCCCTTCTGCCCACCTGTCCCCACACACAACTCTTACTCCGTCAATAACCCCTTCCTTCCCTCGGACATCCCTCCCCCCTCCATGTTCCCGCCCTACATAATGTCACTCTGTGACCGCGTCCCCAGGCGTTGCGATCCTGGTCCCCACGGTGACCACTACCCCTGTCCCCAAAGGGGAGTGGAAGTGAGAAGGATGGCTCTGGCCCCTGCCCCCCGGGGTGGGGGGGGGGAGGATGGATCCCCACCCAGGTCCCGCAGAGGTGGGGCTGGGCCCCTCCCCGGACCCAGTGGTGGGGCGGGGCCCCTCGGCCCCTGCGGGTGTGGGAGTGGGCAGGGGAACCCAGGAGATAAAGACCCTGGGGATGATGAAAATATGCTTTCAGCAGCTCCTGTAATATATATTGGTAAAAGAAGGATTAATAGACATTATCAACCTTTCTCTTACCAAAACATAAAAGAAATTTGCAAAGCCCAAAGAAAATTTGGTAGAAATAGTGAAATCCTTAAAGGAATGGTAAGAACTACATTAACATTTCATGAGTTAGTTCCTGCTCATCTCAGAGACCTCTTCTGGTGTCTCCTAACCCCCTCGGAGTTTGATCTTTGGGAAAACTCATTGAGAAGGTCCTTAAAAAACCTCCTGGTTGAGCTCAAGCAAAGCACCCAGGATGCAAAAGATGCAGAGGATAATGAAATCACTTTGGAACATCTATGCAGGGAGGCAGTGTGGGCTAAACCTGAAGACCAGGCTCGGGTACTAACAAAATCCATTTTAGATAAGGTCTGTGGTGTAGCAGAAAAGGTTTTTAACCAGTTGCCAATGGTTGAAACCCAAGTCAGCTATGTTAATATTAAACAGTTTCCATCAGAAAGTTTTTTGCAGTTTGTTGACCAGCTTCAAGTGCAAATGCAAAGGAAGGTGGAAGGACCAGTGGTGCAGGCAGAACTGATTAAAGAGGTGGCTCAAAGGAATGCCAATGAGGCCTGCCACAGAGTGATCCTGGGACTGCCCATTAATCCTCCACCCACTATAGCAGAGATGATAGAGGCGTGTACCAAGAAGGCAGAACTGTTTGGTGCACAAGACAGGAGGCCGGGACAGACAAACCCAAGGACTGTTGTTGCTGTTGGACATGAAATGAGTTACATGGACACAGCTCGAGGTGTGGTGAAGGAAGGAGAGAATTGTTGTAGTGTATTTAAAAATTATGGTATGTCCCAAGGGAAGAACTCACCCTTAGTTTGTATAATGTTAGACCCTACCTAAAACCCCCTTTTCCCTTCCCCTGTCTCATTGGCTGTAACTTCCCTGTATCTTTGACCACCCCCTCCCCCCTAGTATAAGACATAAGACCTGGGGCATTTTGGTCTCTTTCTTGCCCTGGGCGACCTACATACAATAAACCCGGGATCACATCATGCAAGTCTGAGCCTCCCGCGTCTAACATACTTTGAGTCCATGTTGTATATATTCTAAGACCCCTTCCCTACTTGTGTTCTGTGAAGGGCAGGCACTTCACCACGGGGGGTTCTCAGAGTAATTACAACAGAGTGGTGAACCAACGTTTAGAGCTGCACAAAATCCCATGTTAAAAGGCTGAATATAGTCAGGGTCAGTCACTCTTTGAAAACTTTTGAACGCT
This sequence comes from Pseudopodoces humilis, assembly GCF_049639895.1. Lineage (NCBI taxonomy): Eukaryota > Metazoa > Chordata > Aves > Passeriformes > Paridae > Pseudopodoces > Pseudopodoces humilis. Next base: position 8,377,410 of record NC_142211.1, on the reverse strand, counting down.
GTTTAAAATACAGCCAAAAAGCTTTCAAAAGGAATCTATAAACCCTCAAGTACCGGTGGGACTGATTCCAGGGCAACAGATATTTTTCCACTTCCAGAAACGACGGAGAAGGGTAAGAGAACTCCGACACTGGGCCGGGATGCAGTGAAATTCCCCCGGGTTGAAGCCGTGATAAGCCGCGCATCGGTCAGGTATCCCTACGCGGAAGACGGGAGCGGAGCGACAGCCCCAAAGCCCTGAATATGAGTGGCGGGGGGACCCTGGGGGCTGTGCAGTGGCTGGGATACCCCTTTCCAAGCGGCAGCCATACCGGGACAGCTGGCAAACAAAGGATCAGCCACGTGCAAAGTGGTGGGGGGGAATACAAGTTCCCCTGCAACTCAGAGCCGCGGGCAGAGTGGGTGAGGGGTGAATCATCTCTGCAGCCCCTGATTCCAGCCTTGGGCTGCGTGTAGCCAGTGGTGGGAGGTGAACATCCCTCTGCAGCCTGAATTCCAAGATCTGCCTCATGCAGAGCAGGGGAGGGAAAACAATTCTTCCGGTGGCTCGAGCCAGTGTAGCCAGAAGTGGGGGAGGTGAGCTCTCCCATGGCTGAAGTCAGCTGCGGAGTTTCAACAGGTTACTGTAACCCTTTGTGTTGCCAGTTTGTTTTCTGTGGTAGGAAAAAGAGACAAATTGTGTGCAGAGCTGACTTATCTTCACAATGGGTTCGCAATTTTCCACACAAAAAAGGAGTTATATACAAAAAATACAGGATTTTTTAAAAAACACAAATGTAAAAATTTCAAAATATAAATTAAAACAATTTGTATTATATTTGACTCAGCAAAGTGAACAGCTTGAATTGTTACAAATAGATTCAGTAACTGCCTGGGACGAAATTGGAAATTTATTAACTTTAAAAATAGAAAAAGGAGACAAATTAGCTTTAAAATTTCTCCCAGTTTTCTTTTAATTAGAAAATAATTAGTTAACAGAGAAATAAAAGTAAAAGACAAACAGGCACTGCAGTCTTTACCTGATTCCTCTAACCTTTCTCCCAAAAACACTGCTCCTCCACTGAAAGAGGTACCTGGGACAATTCAAGAAAAACAGGAAACGCAGCTTAACAATGCCAGTCCTGGGCCCATGTGTCTCTTTCAGCCACCCAGTTCTGATGGTTCACAAGCCATTAGGACTCCCTCTCTATATCCTTCTCTTCCCAGTGTTAAAGAAAATGAACTCTATCCCCACGGGGCTGAGAGCCAAGATGGCACTGGCCATGTATTACCTGGCCACATGGTGAATCCTCCATCTTACCCTCTTTCTCCTACCCACAATCCCTTCCACCCACCAGTTCCTGCCCACAACTCCTACAATCCCTTTGTTACCCCTGACATTCCTCCCCCCTGCACAAACCCCCAGCCCTGCCTAGCACCACTGTATGGCCCTGCCCCCCGATGTTGCAATCCTCCTCCCCATGCCTCTGCCCCCTGTCTCCACTGGAGGAGTGGTAGTGAGAGAAAGAACTACACCGCTTGCTCCTGCAGAGGGGCAGGGGGAGAAGTGTCCCGGCCCTGCCCCCCAGGGGGGGAATGGGCCTTCGCCCAGCTCCTGCGGGGGAGGAGCTGGGCCTCTCCACAGGCCCGGTGAAAGAATGGGGCTCCCAGGGCCCAGCAGGGGTGGGTGTGAGCAGGGAAACCCAGGGAATACTAGCTCTGGGGAAGATGAAGGTATGCTTACAGCTGCTCCTGTAGTATACAATAACAGCAGATGAGCAATGAAAATACAACATCAGCCTTTCAATTACCAAGTAATCAAAGACATTTGTAAAATAAAAAATGACTTTGGTTGAGATAGCGAAGTCTTAAGGGGAATAATAAGAACTACATTAAAATCACAGGATCTAATTCCTGCTGATCTTAAAGATTTATTTCAGTGTTTACTGACTCCATCTGAGTTTGATCTTTGGGAAAGCTTATGCAAAAAATTGTTAACAAAACTCCTAGCTGAACAAAAGCAAAGCAATCAAAATGCATGTGATACAGAGAATAATGAAATCACTTTAGAACATTTATGTGGAGAAGGAATTTGGACTAATCCTTGTTATAGATACATTTTATGTTATTGGCTTTTCGCAAATATTAAGATGAATGTTATGCGTATAAGAATGAGAAATTTTGTTGTATTAATATAGTTTTCTTTATTTCTGTTATTGATGAAATTTAGAAATAGTAGTATAATACATATATGTTAGGTTATGGCATAGTATTAAAATAAAAACTGTCTTTGTATAACCTAAAGACTGAGAAAAAAAAAATAGCTAGAGAACTCCTGCATTTGTAAACTATCTTATCCAGATGAAGACAGCAGTGACCAGAGCTCTGGGGGAGGAATTTATTGCGTTCCTGGTATCAGAGAATGTAAATCTCAATGGTGCCAAGAAGATTGATCTATTGGGAAGGGGGCAAGAGAAAACTAAACAGAAGAACACCAAAGATCCTAAGAAGAATGTATGAATATGTATGAGAATTTATAGATATGTAGTAGGATTCTGTTTTTAAGGGACAATCCTTTGTTAATAAGTGTGTGCTCTCTTAGCTGAATGCAGAGACACCCGGCCGTATCTGTATACTTTACTTTATTTTTCTCTCCTAATTGTTTTTTTATTAAACTTTTAAATTCTGTAAAAATTATGTAAACCTCGTTTTTCACATCCTGAAGATCAACTGAGAGTATTAAGAAAATTTATTGCAGATAAAATTTGTGATGTAGTTGAAAAGATTTTTAACCAATTACCAACAGTTGAAACTCAAGTTAGTTATGTTAATATTAAACAGCTTCTATCAGAAAGTTTTTTGCAGTTTGTGAACCGACGTAGACTGCAAATACAGAGACAAGTCAAAGAACCAGTGGCCCAAACTGAACTAATTAAAGAAATGGCCCAAAGGAATGCCAAGGAAGCCTGTCGTAGAGTGATTCTGAGTCTACCTATTAATCCTCCACCCACCATAGCAGATTTTCTGTGCCCAGAAAGCAGATTTGTACAGTGTACACGACAAGAAGCCAGGACCAATAAACCCAAGGACTGTGGCAACAGCAACACCAGGAATGAGCAAGCCACAGATGTCACCAGAACAGCTGCAGCACATCATCTGCTTCCAGTACAAAAAGCCAGGACATTTCACAAGGAATTGTCCTCAAAACCAGCAGCAAGGGAAACACCAGAAAGAAGCTGTAGCCAATCAACAAAAAAACTAAATAAACAGCTCTTTTCCGTCAAGCGCCAAGACACAAAAGAGATGGACCTAAAATAGAAAAATGTCTCTATTTTAATTGGAAAGGAGGAGAAAGGGGAGCGGGGTGAGGGACCGCAGAAACATAATTGTGGGGAACGCATGCCTAATAAGGCCTGGCAACCGTAAAAGCGATTTAGACTTGTAACTGCTAAAGCTTGTCATTTCAGATCTGACCATTGGACAGACATTGGAGTGGACCTGCAAGACAATTCACAAGACCTGGCAGGACTGGCTAGTAGGTATTTTGTTATTGGAGACACAGCACACACACCAATAGAGATTGAGGTACCTCCCATAACAATTAAGGGCAAACTGACACACCTCACTCTCTTGGCAAGATGTCCTCAACCATCCTTCTATGTGGCCAAAGGGCAGATAATAGCCGAAGTGATCCCTGTTTCAACAGAAGTCCCAGTAGTTGACAAAACACCAGGAGTCTACTGGGCAGAAGTGGTTGGTGAGGACAAACCTATTATGGGGTGCAACCTGACACATGGATCAGGGCATCTCCATACAGAGGGGTTGATTGACACTAGGGCAGATATGACTATTATACCTGAAAGAGTGCGGTCTTCACATTGGGTACTGCAACCCGTGGCAGGCAAAATACAGGGTATCGGAGAGGTAAAATTGGAAAAAATCTCTAAGAGCATTGTTCAGATCGAGGGCCCGGATGAAAGATTGGCTAGTATCCATCCATTTGTCACTGACTACAAGTGCCCCCCGTGGGGGAAGAGACATCATGTCCCAGTGAGGAGTTAAACTAACCATTCCTGAGACCCCCCAGGACTTTTAGAAAAGGCCACTGTAGAGCGCCTTACCCAAAAGCTAACATGGGTGAATGACAATCCAGTGTGGGTGAAACTGGCCTCTCAGTAAACAGAAGCTCAGGGTGCTAGAAAATCTGGTAGAGAAGCAGCTAGCAAAGGGACACGTAATAGAAACAACCAGCCTTTGGAATTCCCCAGTCTTTGTGATAAAGAAGCCAGGGAAAGATAAGTGGCGCCTCCTTCAGGATTTGAGAGAAATAAACAAAAAAATTGAAGACATGGGGTCTCTCCAACCAGGGATGCCTTCTTCTACAATGCTCCCAAAAAATTGGCAATTGGCAGTTCTGGACATTAAAGACTGTTTTTTCCAAATTCCCCTGCACCCAGCAGATGCACCATGGTTTGCTTTTTCCATTCCCACAGTGAATCGGGAAGCCCCAATGCAACTATACTACTGGAGAGTTTTTCCTCAGGGGATGAAAGAGAGTCCTTTCATTTGCCAGTGGTATGTGGCATCATTGTTATCCCCTGTTCGCGCTGAAAAAAGACAAGCGATCATTTTGCACTTTATGGATGATGTGCTGTCCCAATGACATTATACTGCAACACACACTTGACCTAGTGGTTAAAATTTTTACCTCTGCTGGATTCCAATTGCAAAAAGACAAAGTTCAAAACATGCCACCTTGGAAATACCTGGGCCTGGAGATCACTGCGTTGACCATTGCTCTGTAGAAATTGGAAATCATTAGCAATCCCAAAATTCTAGCAGATCTCCATTCACTCTGCGGGTACTTGAACTGGGTCAGACCCTGGCTAGGTCTCAATAACGAAGACCTGAGTCCCCTGCTCAATTTATTGAAAGGGGAGAGAGAGCTGCTGTCTCCCAGGGAACTGACTCCAGAAGCAAAATCTGCAATTGAAAAAGCACAAAAGGCTTTGACAGAATGACAGGCACATCGCTTCAATCCAGAGCTGCCTGTCAAATTTATTGCCCTGGGGAAATTACCACATCTACATGGGTTGATATTCCAGTGGGCTGAGGGGCAGGGATGCACTCTTAATCATACATTGGGTCTTCCTCTCCCATCAAAGACCCAAAACTATCACCAGGCCACAAGAGCTGATGGCTCAGCTGAACCAAAAGGCCAGAGTAAGGCTGCGGTATTGCTGTGTAAAAACGCTTGCTCACGGTGAGAGACTTCTCCTGGGTCAAGCTGTTCAAGTATAAGCAATTTATTATATGGGTAAAGAGAGGGGAGACCTGTGTCCGCCACCAGCCTCGGCGTCCACGTGGTCCGGGGGGAGGGGAAAGAGAGCGTGGAGAGCAGGGAGGAGAGGTTGGAAAAGGGGAGGGAGGGCGTAAACAGAGCGAGGCTCTTGTTACAATCCATTATATGCTTTCCTATAGTGAATATTCTAATTCTTAGTAACTAATCACCATGAGACATACCCACTAAAGATTTTACATACAGCCTATGCGCTTCCCTATATTAACATACAGTGTTGCATTTTAGTCTCTACAAACCTTTACAAGTTCTTTCCTTGCTTCTTTACCTTTGGACTTTCTATCAGTAGAAGGGCATTGTTTTATCAACAGGGATTCTCCTCTAGCTGGCTAGGCTATTGTTCTTTGGTCATATAGTAACTAGTACTCTGTATCTTATGACTCAAAGCAGGCTTTCATTTCTACTTCGATTCTAGCCTTCATGTTTTTAGAATCTTCTGCCAAACAATCACATTCATAAGGTTTCCCTGTTTTACCCTCCCCAACACTGCGGGAACTGGCTGGTTGTGACTTTGTGTGTATTCACTTCCCAGTCAGACTTTCTGGGGAAAGAAAGCACTCTCCTGAGAAACTGACCAAAGAGATGTTTGAGCACCTGCTGCAGAGCAATGCTAACCTCCAGTTAGCTCTGGACAGCTACAGTGGACAAATATCAGTCCATGCACCATTGCACAAATTTGTTTCATGAGGAATTCCACCTCATTCCTCATGAGAAAAAAAGCCGTAAGCCACTCAAAGCTCTTACAGTGTTCACTGATGCGTCTGGGGCATCTCATAAGTCTGTGATGACTTGGAGAGATCCTCAGACTCAGCATTGGGAAGCTGATGTTGAGTTTGTGCAAGGGACACCCTAGATAGCTGAACCGGCTGCGGCCGTGAGAGCCTTTGAGAAGTTTTCAGAACCAATTCATTTGGTTACTGACTCAGCATATATTGCAGGGGTTGTGTCCAGAGCAGAGCAGAGAGTTCTCAAAGACATCGAGAACAAACATCTCTTTAGATTGCTTTCAAAACTGATTTATTTGGTTTCAAATCGAGAACATCCCTTCTATGTGATGCATATAAGATCGCATACCCCGTTGCCAGGTGAAATCGCTGAGGGGAACTGGAAGGCTGATTCCCTTGCTGCCCCAGCTGAAAAGGAACGTCTTCCAGATGTATTCCAGCAGGCCAAGCTGAGCCACCAGCAATACCATCAAAATGTGCCTGGACTGATTTGTCAGCTCCAGCTGACACGGGATCAGGCTAAAGCCATTGTGGCCAGCTGTCTAAATTACCAGCTCCAAGCTGTGCCATCCTTGGGTGTCGGGGTTAATCCCCACGGCCTTGGAAACTGCAAAGTGGGGCAAGGAGACATTACACATATTCCCAGTTTTGGTCGCCTTAAGTATGTACACGTGAGCATTGATACATACTCAGGAGCAGTGTATGCTTCTGCTCATGAAGGAGAAAAATCTGTACATGCCAAACAACACTTAGTACAGGCCTTTTCTGTATTGGGAATCCCTAAAGAAATTAAAACAGATAATGGCCCAGCGTATCAATCCAAAGAGTTCCTAGAATTTGTCCAGCAGTGGGGAGTGGAACACAAAACTGGCATCCCCCAGTCCCCCACAGGCCAAGCTGTGATTGAGCGTACCCACCAGACGCTCAAACGAGTCCTAGCCAGGCAAGGTAGTGAGACAGTGTGGATGTCTCCACAACAGAAGTTTTGCAAAGCTATGTTTACTATCAATTTCCTGAACTGTTCATTTGAAAACATGAATCTTCTGTCTACTCAGCATTTTAACAGTGGTGATCAATTTAAGTTGTCACAGCGTCCACCGGTTTTAATCAGGGACCCAGAAACCTGGCAAACCAAGGGCCCCTATGAACTTGTCACTTGGTGACATGGTTATGCATTTGTCTCCACCTCTACAGGCCCCCAATGGATTCCTCAGAAATCGGTAAAGCCTTTTGTTTCCAAAAAATCCAGCTCCAGCAAGAAGAGAAGAGAAGCAAGTGGGTGTTGCTTCCAAGAGAAGGCACAGCCGGAAAGAGCAAGAAGAAACCTTTCTAGCCTCTGACCTGCATACTTTGACTGTAAATATGTTTTAAAAAATGTCTGTTTCCTTTTTTTAGAAATAACCTGCCTCACACTCAAATCCATGATGAGCCTTACCCCTGCTGTCATCCTGCTCGCACTGAGCAGCCTGGCAGCTGCCTGGATCGTCTCCCAGACACGACAGAACATCTGGGTGACCCTGGCACAAACACTCCAACAAGAGAACATCTGCTTGTCTACTGCAGCAGCAAAAGACCCTATGTCCACCTGTCTGGTAGGAATCCTACTGCAAACTGGAGATTTTTCAGTCATCTTTGACACCCCCAAACCTAACACAGATCCCAAAACACACAGCACCCAGCCACACAAAAGCCGTAAGCAGCGAACTGTAATAGTCAAAAACCCTCTAGAAGAGTGGCTACCAAAACTGCCCAAAGCAGAAAAAGAACCCCAAGAATTTGAGTTATTAAGTTCTTTCCCCGCACCTTTTTGTATCCACCTAACTTATAACTCACTGACGGATACTTAATTATACCACCACGTAATACAATATTGAAACGAATTCAAACCAAGGCAATGGTGTAGTGTGCTAAGTCACGTCACAGCAGATGATCTTCTCTGTTCACATCCAAGAACCCTCCCTAAAAGCATATTTTTGATTTGCAGAGATAGAGCATGGCCAGGGATCCCATCTCACCTTCGAGGAGGACCGTGTACTTTTGGGCGGCTGTCCCTGTTAGCACCCAACCAAACCCAAATTAAAAAATGGATTAGAAAAGAAAACTCAATCCACAAAGTTTACAAAAGAAACACTGACATTTTAGACCCAAATTGTAATTCTGACATTTTTCATTGGGCAAAATCAAAAAGAATTGCTGTATCCATATTTCTTCCATGGGTTGCAGCTGCCCAGGCATTAGGTGAATTAGGACAATTAGAATGTTGGGTGGTGAAACAGGCCAACTTAACATCCACTGCCCGCAGCTCCCTCCTCAAAGACGAAGAAATTACCAGACAACTGACCCTCCAAAACAGGGTGGCTATACATTTCCTTTTGCTTCTGCATGGACAAGAATGCCAGGAATTTGAAGGACTTTGCTGCCTAAACTTGACCTCGAAAGCTCCCAACATCCATGGAGCTCTCCGAGAGATGAAAAACTTGATTGGACAAGTGAAACAAGAATCAGAAGACTGGTTTAGTGAGCTGTCCAAAGGCTGGGGACTCACAGGATGGTGGACTTCAATAGTCAGAACAATCCTGTTGCTTTTTGTTGTTTTGTTTTTGATTGTGTTAGCATTTGGAATTGTCCGTTGTTTAATTTTAAAAGCCCTTAGTAGTGTAATTTTTACTACCTCAGAAGCTAACCACATGGAACTAGGTGACAGAAACTAATCTAACCAGCCCACCAATTGTGAGTGGTAGACAAGCTGACGGTCAGAGACAAAATAAGCCAAAATTTTTTTCTTTTTTGTATAACAGAAAAGGGTGAGGTGTTGTAGTGTATTTAAAAATTATGGTATGTCCCAAGGGAAGAACTCACCCTTAGTTTGTATAATGTTAGACCCTACCTAAAACCCCCTTTTCCCTTCCCCTGTCTCATTGGCTGTAACTTCCCTGTATCTTTGACCACCCCCTCCCCCCTAGTATAAGACATAAGACCTGGGGCATTTTGGTCTCTTTCTTGCCCCGGGCGACCTACATACAATAAACCCGGGATCACATCATGCAAGTCTGAGCCTCCCGCGTCTAACATACTTTGAGTCCATGTTGTATATATTCTAAGACCCCTTCCCTACTTGTGTTCTGTGAAGGGCAGGCACTTCACCACGGGGGGTAAGAATGAAGGGGTTCTCGGAGTAATTACAACAGAGAACTTTATTTTTTCTCTCAGAATTTATAGGTTTCTGACCACAGCCAGGGGTTAGACAGTCAGGTTAACACTTTCCTAACTGCACTGGCCGTGAGAGGTGTCCATCAAAAGATGTGTATCAGAAAGAATGTATACATATCTATGTTTACAGTTACTGTCCTGGGAAAGTCTTTAGAAATTATGTCAACAAGATCGAAAAACTGAGTTTTCAAGGCTACAGACTGTAGCAGCAGCAACACCAGGAATGAAAAAGCCACAGATGTCATCGGAGCAGCTCCAGCATATCATCTGCTTCCAGTGCAAAAATCCAGGACACTTCACCAGGGACTGCCCTCAAAGCCAGCACCAAAGAAATACCAAAAGGAAGCAGTAACCAACCAACAAAAAACTGGAACTAGAGCTCAGCCTCGCCCAGTGCAATGATATAAATGCAGCAGGCTCTAGAATGAGAAAAGCCTCTCTTTTAATTGATAAGGGGGAGGAAGGGAAGGAGGGTGCTGGACTGCGAAAAAAATAATTGTGGGGAACGCATGCCTAACAAAGTCTGGCAGCCTTAAAAGCAATCCAGACTTGTAACTGCTGAAGCTTTTTTTTTCAGGTCTACTCATTGTACATTCATTGGAGTGGACCTGCAGGACAATTCACAAGACATGGCAGGACTGGATAGTGAGTATTTTGTTATTGGGGAAACAGCACACACGCCCGTGGAGATTGAGGTGGCTCCCATGACAATCAAGGGAGACATAACACACCTCATCCTCCTGGCACATTGCCCTCAGCCACCCTTCTATTTGGCCAAGGGGAAAATCATCTCCCAGGCCTTTCCTGTTGCAGTAGAGGTCCCAGTAGATGACAAAGCACCTGGCATCTACTGGGAAGAAGTGGTTGGTGAGGACAAACACATTATGGGATGCAACCTAACCTGTGGAGCAGACCATCTCCACGTGAAAGGGTTGCTTGACACGGGGGCAGATGTGACTATCGTACCTGAAAAGGTGTGGCTGTCACATTGGGACTTGCAACCTGTGGCTGGCAAAATCCAAGGTGTAGGAGAAGTAAAGCTGGCAAAAGTCTCCAAGAAAATCATACAAATTGAGGGGCCAGACAGAAAACTGTCCAGTGTTCGTCTGTTTGTCACCGACTACAAGTGCCCCCTGTGGGGGAGAGACACCATGTCCCAGTGGAGAGTCAAACTAAACATCCCTGAGACTCCCCAGAATTTTTAGAGGGGGCCACTGTGGAGCCCTCTACCCAAAAGTTAAAGTGGCTGGATGACAATCCAGTCTGGGTAAGTCAGTGGCCACTCAGTAAGGATAAGCTTAAGGCGCTCAAGGAGCTTGTGGAGGAACAATTGGCCAAAGGCCACCTAGAAGAGACAACCAGTTCTTGGAATTCCCCGGTGTTTGTAATAAAGAAGCCAGGGAAGGATAAGTGGCAGTTCCTTCAGGATGTCCGAGAAATAAACAAAGTAATTGAGGACATGGGTTCGTTCCTACCTGGGATGCCTTCCCAAATGATGCTCCCACAAAATTGTCAGTTGGCTGTCCTGGACATCAAGGACTGTTTCTTCCAAATTCCCCTACACTTGGAAGATATGCCACGGTTCGCTTTCTCGCTTCCTACTGTCAACTGAGAGGTCCCAATGAAGCATTACCACTGGAAAGTTTTGCCTCAAGGAATGAAATGCAGTCCCTCCATCTGCCAGTGGTATGTGGCTTCCTTGCTGTCCCCAGTGTGCTCCAAACAAGGGGAGGCCATCATCCTACACTACATGGATGATGTGCTTCTGTGTGCCCCCAATGACACTATACTCCAACACACACTTGACCTAGTAGCTGAAGTTTTAACCCCTGCTGGATTCCAACTGCAGGAAGACAAAGTTGAAAGGATGCTACCTTGGAAGTACCTGGGCTTGGAGATCACTGCATAGCCCGTTGTTCCGCAGAAATTGAAAATTGTTAATGGTCCCAAAACCCTAGCGGGTCTCCATTCCCTGTGTGGGTCTTTGAACTGGGTCAGGCCCTGGCTGGGTCTCACCAATGAGGACCAAGATCCCCTGCTCAATTTATTGAAGGAGGAGAGAGAGCTGTTTTTTCCCAGGGAATTGACCCCAGAGACAAAAGCCGCAATTGATAAAGCACAAAGGGCCTTAAGTGAGAGGCAGGCTCATCGCTATAAGCCTGAGCTGCCTTTCAAATTCATTGTCCTGGGAAAGCTACCACACCTACATGGGTTGATATTCCAATGGATCGAAGGGCAGAGAGATTCACTCTTAATCATAGAGTGGGTCTTCCTCTCCCACCAACGATCCAAAACCATCACTAAGCTACAAGAGCTGATAGCTCAGCTGATCCAAAAGGCCAGGGTGAGGCTGCGGGAACTGGTTGGTTGTGACTTTGTGTGTATTCACCTTCTGGTCAAACTTTCTGAGAAGGGGAAGAACTCTCCCGACAGATTGACCAAGGAGATGTTTGAGCATCTGTTGCAGAGCAATGCTAACCTTCAGTTATCTCTGGACAGTCACAGTGGAGAAATATCAGTCCACACTGTTGAGATGAAAAACAAGGCATGGGACCACCTTGCTTTGAAATGATTTATTGCACAAGTAGCCACATAAGATATGAGTTTCAAGGCGTGAGGTTTAGAGAAGCAACAAATCAACCATAGCTCTAGGAAGTCACAAGTTTCTTCTCCGCATGACAATATATAACATTTTAGCCCAAAAGACAGTTGACACAAAACTTGTTTTTACTTATTAACCTATCACCTCTACTTAATTTTTCCACACTGCCTCTGTCTTTTAACCAATAAGCTGATAGGTTACATACTCACATACTTTTCTACTCCAGTTTCTAGATCTCTAACTTACTCTATACATCACACTATTACAGCTTAAACCTCAAACTATTTTACTTAATATAATTTCTTACCTACTCTAGGCATATTCTTACTTATAACTATAGGAAAATAAGTTTATAATTTCTCTACCCAATGTCTGTGTACTCTCATCACTACATCAATCCAAGCTCTTTCCAAGGCTGCAAATTGAACCTTCAGCATATGTAGAATTTTCCATTTTTCAGTTTCCAAGACCACGCCCCATCACACAAATTGTTTCATGTGGAATTCCACCTCATTCCTCATGAGAAGAGGAGCCATAAGCTGCTTGAAGCTCTTACAGTGTTCACTGATGAGTCTGGAAAATCCTACAAGTTGGTGATGACATGAAGAGATACCGAGACTCAGAATTGGGAAGCTGATGTTGAGTTTGCGGAGGGGTCACCCAAAATCAGCTAACTGGCCACAGTCATGAGAGCCTTTGAGAAGTTCTCAGAGCCAATCAATTTGGTTACCAACTCAGCCTACGTGGCGAGGGTACTCTGCAGGGTGGAGCAGGCAGTTCTCAAAGACATCGAGAACAAGCATCTCTTTAGGTTGCTCTCAAAACTAATTTATTTTCTTTAAACTTGAAAGCATTCGTTCTATGTGATGCATGTGAGGTCACATACTGGTTTGCCAGGTGAAATCACACAAGGAAGCCATAAAGCAGACTCCCTTGCCTCCCCAGCCGAAAGGGTATGTCTTCCAGACATCTTCCAGCAGGCTAAGTTGAGCCACCAGCAATACCATCAGAATGTGCCAGGTCTGATCAGTCAGTTCCAACTAACACGGGGTCAGGCTCGAGCCTTCGTGTCCACCTGTCCCAGTTGCCATCTCCAGGCTGTGCCATCGCTGGGTGTCGGGGTTAACCCTCGAGGCCTTGGGAGCTGCAAAGTGTGGCAAACAGACATTACACATATTCCTAGTTTTGTTCACCTTAAGTATGTACATGTGAGTATTGACACATACTCAGGAGCAGTGTATGCCTCTGCCCACGCCAGGGAAAAATCTGTGCATGCCAAACAACACCTAGTACAGGCCTTTTCAGTGCTGGGGATCCCTAGGGAAATTAAAACTGACAATGGCCCTGCGTATATATCCAAGGAGTTCCTAGAGTTTATCCAGCAGTGGGGAGTGGAACATAAAACTGGCATTCCCTATTCCCCCACAGGTCAAGCTGTGGTTGAGCGTACCCACCAGATGCTCAAACAAGTCCTGGCTAGACAGAGCAGTTCAACAGTGTGGATGTCTCCACAACAAAAGCTCTGCAAAGCCATGTTTACCATTAATTTTCTAAATTGTTCATTTGAAAATATGAGTCTTCTGGTGGTACGTCATGTTAACAGCGGTGATCAGTTTAAGTTGTCACAGTGTCCACCAGTCAAAGACCCAGAAACTTGGGAGACCAAGGGCCTCTATGAACTCATCACCTGAGGGTGTGGCTACATGTGTGTGTCCACCCCTGTAGGTCTGCATTGGATACCCCAGAAGTGGGTGAAACCTTTCATCCCCAAAGATCCAGCTCCAGCAGAAGAGAATGAAAAACAAGTAGCAATCGCTTCAAAAAGAAGATGCCGCTGGAAAAAGGGAGAGGAAACCTTCTTAACATCTAGTTACATTCCAGCAGACACAGTGACTTTTAATATGCTTTAAAAATGTTTGTTTTTCCTTTTAGAGAAAACCTACCTCCCACTCAACCTCGGGATGAACCCTGTCCCAGTTGTCATTCTATTCGTGCTGAGCACATTGACAGCGGTGTGGATCGTCCCTCAGCCATGCCCAAATATCTGGGTAACCCTGGCACAGATGCTCCAACAAGAAAATATTTGTTGTCCACTGCAGCAGAAGACCCTGTGTCTACCTGCCTGGTAGGGATTCCATTGCAAGCTGGAGAATTTCCAGCCAGCTTTGGCACTCCTATGCCTAACCCAGGTCCCAAGTCACGCAATATCAGACTACATGAAAATCATAGGCAGTGGGCTGTAATGATTAGGAACCCCATGGTGGAATGGCTACCAAATCTGCCCAAAGCAGCTAATGAACCCCAAGAATTAGAGCTATTGGTTTCTTCCCCGCACCATACTGTATTCACTTTACCTATAACTCATTATCTGACACTAAAGCCTTTAACACCATATTACAATATCGAGAATTCACTACCAAAAAAATGGTGTAATATTCTAAGTCATGTTACAGCAGATGATCCATTCTGTTCACATCCAAAAAATCTCCCTAAGGGTTTGTTCCTAATTTGCAGGGATCAGGCATGGGCAGGTATCCCATCTTGGCTTTTAGGAGGGCCATGTACCATAGGGTGGCTGTCCCTGTTAGCACCCAACCAAACCTTAATTGGCGAATGGATTCGTGTAATGAATTCGGCGAACAAAATTCATAAAAGAAGCACTGACAATTTGGATACAAACTGTGATTCCAAAATTTTTCATTGGGCCAGATCAAAAAGAGTTGCTGCGTCCCTATTCCTTCCATGGGTTGCAGCCACCAAAGCTCTAGGTGAGTTGGGACACCTAGGGTGCTGGGTGGTCAAACAAGCAAACTTAACATACACCGCCATCAGCTCCCTCCTGGAAAATGAGGAAATTACCAGGCAGGCCACATTTGAAAATCATGCAGCCATAGATTTCCTCCTGATACTTCATGGACACGAATGCCAGGAATTTGAAGGACTTTGTTGCCTAAACCTAACCTCAAAAGCTCCCAACGTCCATGCAGCCCTCCGAGAGATGAAAAGTTTGATTGGACAAGTGAAGCGAGAATCTGAAGAATGGTTTGGTGAATTGTTCAAAGGCTGGGGACTCATGGGGTAATGGACTTCAGGAGTTAAAACAATCCTGTTGCTTTTTGTTGTTTTGTTCCTAATAGTGTTGGCGTTCGGGATTATAAATTGCTTGATTTTAAAAGCCCTCAGCAGTTTAATCCCTGCTACCTCACAAGTCAACCACATAGAACTGGTGGACTGAGAGCAATCTAACCAGCCCGCAAATCATGAGTGGTGGACAAATTCATGTTCTGAATCAGAATAAGCCCAATGCCCTTCTTTTAACTTTATATAATTGAAAAGGGCGAGATGTTGTGTTGCACTAAATTGGTTATTATATTTGCGCTGAATGGTTTTCCCTGTACTCTCCCCAAGTTTGTGGGGTTGGTTCCTTCCCCTCGCCCCACCCTTTCGGTTGTATGCCATTGGTTGTGGTTCTATTCTTCTCCTCCCCTTTCCCCCCCAGTTTAAAATCTCCCACCACCTATTGTTCTCTCTTTCTTCCCTCTGGAATTAGTTCCATGAATATACTGTGGGACAGTGTCCCTTTGAGAAGGAGCCTCCTTGTCTTTTACCACTGTCCTTGTCGGGACTTCCCCATCTGCCCCCCCCCCCCGGTGGACTGTGTGAACCCAGGGCAGGGGGAAAAGGAATTACAACAAGAGGAGGTTTAGTCTAGACATTAGGAAGAAGTTCTTCACACAAAGAGTGATTGGGTATTGGAATGGGCTGCCCAGAGAGGTGGTGGAGTCACCATCTCTGGAGGTGTTTAAGAAAGGACTGGATGTGGCACTTAGTGCCATGGTCTAGTTGACAAGGAGGTGTTAGGTCACAGGTTCAACTTGTCAGGAAAATTAATTTGCAAACACCAGAGGTTTATGTCCAAAAAGGAGACGGAGGAGTCCTTTTACTGTATTCAAATAAAGGGAGAGGCCATGGGGCATTCCCCTGGGGTCTCTCAAATTTTTGGAGGGCGCAGCCTCCTTTTTATGCTAATTTCCCAGCTGCATGTCCCTCTCTCTTTCCCCATAGGCTGAGGTACTTGAGAGGTACAGACTTCCTGGAATGCTTGATACCTAAGATTCCCTTCTAATGTATAACCCTCCCTCTCAATTTTTAATTCTTATGGAATTTATGGTGTTTCCCCATTGTCTCTTTCATCTTTCAATATCCAATTTCATATATCAGCAAACATACAGTTTGTAAAGGCAAATATCTTTTTTCATTAATCAATCGGTGCAATCTTTCCCATTGTTTCTTTTATCTCTCAGTGCTAGTTTTATTTACCAGCAGACCTACAGCTTGTTTGTAAAGACAAATCTGTCATTCCTCTCAATCCCTCCTCTGTCTTAGTTTAGGGCAAATTAGGAAGGAAAACTCCAAATGGGGATTTCCCCAGGGAAATGTCCCTCCCCACCAACTGGTCCGGGAAAAGAAAAAAAAAATTCCTTGGAAAGAAGTGGAAAAAGCTGTTTATTTAACAGAAATTGAGTAATATTAAATAATAAAACCTCTTGCTGTTCAATGGGATGGCAAGTCTAGGAAGAAAAAAAGTCCTTTTCATGTGGTGTAGCTCGGCTCGCTCAGGTTCTTATCAGTCCCTCCGGCGCTGGAAAGTGCCGAGGCCCAGGCCCCGGTGGGCCACAGGCGTGAGCTCCCGGGGTTTGGCTGGGTGTTCAGTCCAGAGCAGGCTTGCACAGATCCAAGAAAATTGGGAAAAAAAACCAAACAAAGGTCCAGGGAACTCCTCTGCCTCAGCTAGCTAGAACTAACTAAAAGCCAGAGAGCTCTGTCCCGCTGTCTGTCCGTGCTGCAGACACCACAGTCCAGCCAGCGAGATGTGGGGGAGTGATGTTTTTCCTTAACACAAACTGCGCGCTTCTTCTTCTCCCTCTCTTGCTCTCAAAGCCAGTCTTAAAGGTGCAGAACTTAATATATGACATAAACCAGACGATTGGGGATACCAGTATCATAAAGTCACCCCAGGACAATTTTTTAATAATTGTCTTTACAAACTTTAGTTATCATTGACTTAATTTCTTGTTCCTGGGTCTTTTTTTGGTTTTGCAATTATTTGCAGTGGCATCAATTTCTGTCCTTTTGTAGCCATCTCTGGATCACTAGGCATGGCTACTACCTGCATGCCTTTGATCACATGTTGAATAAGTTGAACTAATCAAGGGATCATGCATGGTAAAAAGATTAGGGTTACTACAGCACAAAAAAAGCATTTTTTTAAACTATAGTTCACCAGGTAACCAAGAAAACATGTCCTATTCTCATGTATATGCTTCCTGTTCTATTTAGACAATAAATGCCTCTTTCAGAAGAATGAAGCCGTCATGGACTTCCTTCTTCATCCCAAAATCCTGTTCCATTATGGACCTCAACCAGGGTGCTAACCCACTACTTAGGTTTGACTGGGCTGGCCACCCATGGCCAGTTTTCAGATCCCCCCAGCCCTCTGCAGACTCAACAGTTTCTAAGGTTAAAGGTTTTTTGCTACTTCCTCTCTAATGGTTAAAAATTATTTGCCCTCTTTTGGCCTCAACCTGACACTATATAGGTAAGATGATTAAGAGAAACATTCTAATGGTGTAATCTAATTTCCTAACCTAATTGTCATTTTCATGTTGTCTTTCACACTACCTGTGGTGAGTGAAGGCACATAAACAGCTTAACATAAAGAAAACCATGACAGCGAGGATTGGCCCTCAGTGACTGGAGATCTGAGAGGAGGGATGCCCACACAAACTATTTCAGCAGGCAGTCTGTGGGTAGGCACTCGGGGCTTCCCTCGATATCGACACACAGCTACTGCTCCAGTCCACTCCTGCAGAGTGTCAGTTGCGGCTTCTCATCC
The DNA here is from genome assembly GCF_049639895.1 of Pseudopodoces humilis. Lineage (NCBI taxonomy): Eukaryota > Metazoa > Chordata > Aves > Passeriformes > Paridae > Pseudopodoces > Pseudopodoces humilis. Next base: position 8,359,640 of record NC_142211.1, on the reverse strand, counting down.
TTCTCCTCCTGCTGAGATGTCCAAATCTCTTGGGCCACAGAGACCTTGACCCGAGTGTGATGTGTCCACCCGTGTTCAGCTGTCTTGACGGCTGTTTCTGTGGTCAGCAACACTTGGAAAGGTCCACGCCACTTAGCCACCAGTGGTGCTTCTTTCCACTCCTTAACTAGGACCCAATGTCCTGCTTGGATGTTGTGAACAGCAAAGTCCAAAGGCAGGGTCTGTGCCAGCTGAGCTTCCTGTCGAAGAGATTTCACAAGAGACAGTATCCGGGCCACATATTGTTTTAAATATACATCACTTATCTCTACACCCCTGTTGCAATCCTTTCTCGGGGGGACCCCTCTGTCCCACCCCCCGTGGTGAGAGCCCTGCTCGTCACGGAACACAGGCGGCGGAGGGGGTCCTGGAGTGGATACACCACGGACTCAAAGTATCTAGACACAGGAGGCCCAAACTTGCTGGAGTAATCCTGAGTTTATTGTATGTCATCCATCCGGGGCAAGAAAGAGACCGAAATGCCCTGGGTCTTATCTCTTATACTAGGGGGCGGGTGTGATCGGGGGATACAGGGAGGTCACAGCCAATGGGAAGGGGGAAGGGAAAGAAGGTTCTCAGGTAGGAACTAACATTACACAAACCAGAGGTGAGTTTTACCCTTGGAAGACACCAAGATTTTTAGATGCACTACAACTACAACATCACCCCCCCCCCCCCAACTAGGCTGAGAATTACAAGGATAAGGAATTCCAAATGTCAATTCAAAGGGAGATAATTGAATATCTCCCCTGGGTCTGGCCCTTATTCTTGCCAAAGCCAGTGGCAAGAGCCATACCCATGCCATCTGAGTTTCTATTACCAGCTTCAGAAGGTGTTTCTTTATTTCTCCATTCATCCTTTCAACCCGGCCTGAGCTTTGGGGGTGCCAGGGAGTATGGAGGTTCCATTGGATCTCTGAAGCAGTCATAATTCCTTGAAGAATTTTTCCTGTAAAATGAGTTTCTCTATCTCAGTCTATTTCTTCCACAATCCCATATCTTGGAATTATTTCTTCCAAAAATACTTTAATAACTGGTCCTGTAATTGCTGAAATGCCTGGAAATGCTTCTGGCCACCCTGTTTACTGATATACTATTAGCAGAAGATATTTAAATCATGCCACTTGGGGCATTTCTGTAAAATTCACCTGGCATCTTTGGAAGAGACGTACAGCTCAAGGCCTCCCTCCCCTGGCAAGTTTCTTTGTAACTCTTACTGGTTTCCAAGCTTCCTCATCAGCCAGTTGGTTTCCTATTGCCTCCTCCAAGCACCCTGCCTGGTGCCCCTTGATGTGTCTTATTGTCGCCCTGAAAACTAAAGCCTTCTGATAATATTTTCATCGTTTTAGTTACTTTCCCATCAAAGTTCTATAAACATAAGTTGTTTATCAGTCCTTCTAAGAAACATCTTTTGATGGATGTTTTGCATGACCAGTGTGCTTGGGAAAGTGGTAACTTAGTTATCCAATCCCTGGTCATTGCTGAGAATCTATAAATACTGGAGTAAGAGAATAAAGGGACGAGTTTTTGTTCTGACACTGAGAGGCGTTCGTGTGAATCATTTCATGTCCTTTAGCAACATTGCCACCATTTTTTCTAAGTTCATGTCTTAGTTTAGGGCAAATTAGGTAAATGGGAGTTTTTTAGGGAAATGACCCCTTCCCACCAACTGGTCTGGGAAAGGAAAAAAAAAATTCTTTGGAGAGAAGTGGAAAAAGCTGCTTATTTAACAGAAATTGAATAATATTAAATAATAAAACTTCTCGCTGTTCGATGGGATGGCAAATCTAGGAAGAAAAGTCCTTTTCATGTGGTGAAGCTCGGCTCACTCAGGTTCTTATCAGTCTTTTTGGCGCTGGAAAGTGCCAAGGCCCAGGCCCTGGTGGGCCAAAGGCGTGAGCTCCTGGGGTTTGGCTGAGTGTTCAGTCCAGAGCAGGTTTGCACAGATCCAAGAAAAAAGGGAAAAAAACAAAGGTCCAGGGAACTCCTCTGCCTCAGCTAGCTAAAACTAACTAAAAGCCAGAGAGAAGCTCTGTCCCGCTGTCTGTCCGCGCTGCAGACACCACAGTCCAGGAGCGGGATGTGTGGGAGTGATGTTTTTCCTTAACACAAACTGCACGCTTCTTCTTCCCCCTCTCTTGCTCTCAGAGCCAGTCTTAAAGGTGCAGAACTTAATATATAACATAAACCAGACGATTGGGGATACCAGTATGATAAAGTCACCCCAGGACAGTTCACCACCCCCAATAGGCGGGAGATTAAGTTCTCATGAGCTAGCGTCTTTCCCCTGCAAGTTAATAGACCTCTTTCTTCCCATAGTTCCCCAAATTCATGTATCACCCCATATGCATAATTAGAATCTAAAAACATTAACTGTCTTGTCCCGGCATAATTCACAGGCTCTTAAAAGCACATAAAGCTCCGCTGTCTGAGCTGACCAGGTGGGCAGTAACCTCCCCCCTTCTTTAATTGCTTTCCATTCACGATAGAGTATCTTGTAAATAGCTTCCATTCTACCACTCTTGAAGACCCATCTGTAGTGGTTTAGATTTGCTAATTTTATTTTCTGGCCAAAGCACCAAATAAATGTTGTGGTTTTAAAGTATTAACTAAAAAAATCACTAGAAAACTTACTTATTTCTTGCTGTGAGATATGGATTAGAACAAGAGCAAAACAGGCTTAAAACTCAAAAGGAATAAAAAAAGTTTATTAATAAATCTACAAGAATAAGAAACCAGATTAAAACCTCCAGAAAACCCTTTTTTCCCCCACTACCCAAGCATTCCCATGTTCACATGACAGCATAGAGACAAAAAAACTTTGGTGGTTAAAACAGTCCCAATTCTTGCTATAATCCTTTCATCAGTCTTTGTAGAGAAACAGAAGTCTTCTTCTGCTAATCTATGGAGTTTCTCACAAGAAAACTATTTTTCTTCATAGCTTTCTATTTCTCTGATGCCAGCTGCCCGGAAATTCTGCCATCAGTTGTCTCCTCCCATTTCACATCACTCTGAGGTGTGTTATGGGTCAAATGAGTCTAGGGATGTAATTTTTAAGGATGAGTTATTCAAAGGCAAAATTTCTCTTCATCTGTTTCTGTGAGCCTCTCTGTAAACAGAAATTTTCTCTTTGCCTCTTAAAGGCCACAAATCTTCAACTATTACTTCTCCCCCTCTGTTCCAGCATCTCACAGTATCACAGCTACTTCACCATTTGCTCAAAATCCACACTTTGAAACACTCTATTCCTCTCAATATACTCTGTCATGAATTAAAGTTTTTTTCAGAACACTACTGTCCATCTCCATAGCTTTAACAGAAAAATATTTCAGCTTATTAAAGCATCTCCTTCTTTCTCTACCCCTTCTGAGGCTCAGTTCTTTTCTTCCCCCATGTTGTCTCTTTACATGTTGATCATTCTCTCCCCCTCTCTCTGGGAAAAAGGATTCATTTGCAAGTCTCATCCAGGCAGTAAAAGAGTTAAAGTCTTGCTCAAGCTGCAGATGTTCATGGTGTCAGGTTTCAGTTTAGTGGCAGAAACTGCAAACTGAGTCAGGCCGGCCATCTCCGCTTCCCCCCCCCCCCCCTCCATGGCCTTGTTCAGCCTGGTGGGGGGGGGGGGGGGGGGAAGAGGCTGATCCAGAGCCTGTTACCTCTTCAAAATCCAGAAAACAAAAAGAACAAGAAATTCCCGGACTTACATCTTAAGGTAGGTGTTCACAGGTTGTTCTCACTTTTCAATGGTCAAAACCATTGTCAGTTCTCAGAAATGGCCAGTTATTGGTCAGGAGAAAAAACTCCCATCAGCCTCCAGCAGTTTCAACTTCCCTGGCTCCCAAAGCTAATCTTAAAGGTGCAGAACTTTATATATATATAAAGCAGGTGATCGGGAATACCAGTATCATAAAGTCACCCCAAGACACCATCAATAAACACATTTTCTCCCTCAGGCCAGGGAGTATCTCGTAAATCTTCCCTCACCTGGCTCTGGAGATCTATCACCTGAATGCAGTCATGGATTTCTTCCTGGTCCCCCTCTTCAGGGCCGTTCAAACAGGAGGCTGGGTTAAACCCTTCCCCACTTTTAAATTCTACATCCTCTCTTGTAATGCATTTAGAAAAAATGGTATAAGCCAAGAGAATGTACCCCTGAAATGCAGAATGTAAGTTTCTTTCCCTTATCTCTTTCTCCCCAGTTTCCCTTATTGGCTGTGTGAATGTTAACCACCCTCTTCCCCCTGCCTTCAAAAAGAGGCCCTTATCAATATTCTTCCTCTTTCCCTCCTGCTCGCCTTCTCCACGGGATCCCAAGAACAAGAATAAAGCTGCACTTCCATCTCAGCAAGGGAAAGGGCCTTGGTTTAGTTTCTCTGTTCTAGGCTATAATATCTCCCCTGCTTTCCTGGCTACTGCAGGGTGGACAATGGTTAGAGGCAGGGGATAATCCTCCTCTTCCATTAAATAAAATTTATACTGTAATACCCTAGTGCTGGTCATCCACTTAGAGGCTCTCTCAGTTAACAAAGCTTTAATTTGATGCGAAACTTTAACAATCAGATACCTTCCCCTTGTCAGCTTTTGGGCCTCAGCCACCATCAGAGCTGTGGCTGCACAGTTCTGCAGACAATGGGGACAGCCTCTGGCCATTCAGTCTAACAGCTTAGAAAAACAGGCAACAGGTTTCCGTGTTTCCCTGTTGCTAAAGGACACAAAATCATTTACACGACCACTCTTAGTGTCAGAACAAAAACTCGTCCCTTTATTCTCTGACTCCAGTATTTATAGATTCTCAGCAATGACCAGGGATTGGATAACTAAGTTACCACATTCCAAATCACAGTGGTCATGTGAAACGTCCATCAAAAGATGTTTCTTAGAAGGAATGTGATAAATAACTTATGTTTACAGGACTTTCATGGGAAAGTAACTAAAACTATGAAAACATTATCAGAAGGCTTAATTTTCAGGGTGACAATCCCCTGTCCTGGGGTGACTGTGATGTTAAATTGTATCCACAACACCCATTTGTCCACCTAGCCCAGAAATAAGTTTTATATCCTTAAAACTTCATCTGAGAGTAGAAGTAAGGAAGAAGCACTGAGTCTGTTATCAGAGACTCTACTTGCTCCCCCCGCATTCCAGGATGGGGTTTTGACTACAGCACAGACAGACAACAAGAGAGAGATCACCTTTGCTTTCCAACTAACTGAAGCAAAGAAGTCTTCCTGGACTGTTTCTTTTTCTTTCCCTTTTCTTAGAACAGTTCAAACCTGCTCTTAACTGGAGACTCAGGAGCATTGAGAGCTGGCACCCAGTAGACTACCGGGGGCCTAGCCTGGGCAGGGGCATTTACCAATGCCAGAGGGATTGATAACTGTTTTAAATACATATTGTGATATTGGCTTTTAGTAAGTATTAAGATGAATGTTATATGTATAATGTTAGCTTTTTGCTATGTCTTTTCCTTTTTTTAGCTAAAATTTAGGCGTAGGTCAAGAAGAATTTTGGATGTTAGTGTTAGGTCCTGCCTGAACAAAGCAAGATAACCTCCAGTGAACAGATGATGGGGCCCAGGCTTCTATCAACGCTTACCACCAGTAGAAGAAAGAACCCCAGCCCAAATAAAAAGACGATAAAAGGGAAATTAAACCTGAAATGTGCATGCTCTAAAAAGGTGGACCCAAGGAGTGGCCATGCGAAATAGTTCTTAAAAATGTCTGAATATGCATTTAACTGTTACAGCAAAATGGTGTAAAAAGACTGTTCCCAAGACACCAGGTGTGCTCTTGGCAGAGAGCCAAGCATCCGGCCATTTTAACCTTTTGCTTTATTATCTTTGTCTCCTTTTGTCTTTTTGTTTATATTAAACCTTTTAAAATTTAACAGGAGAGTGAACCTTGTTTTTCACAATAACAGAGCAAACACCCACAAGAAAGAGACCCTCTGAATTTGTCATCTTTTCAAAGCAGCGAGAAGTTTTGTAATTTGGTATTTTTCATTTTTGTGCTGAGTAATGCTTTGCCTTTGCCTGTTAAATAAACAAGTTTTTTCCACTTCTTGGAAAAATCTCTTTCCAAACCATTTGAGGGGTGCAGAGAAGGAGCCATGAAAGTTTGCTTCCTAGAGGGGGCCCCATTAAAAGGTTTCTCCCAAATTTGCCCTAAACCAAAACATCCCCCATGCCCTTGCACAAAAATTCCCTTAGCATCACCGTTTAACATCCACATATAGTTCAAATTCCTTTTCTGAATCTGGAAGAGCTAAGACTGGGGCATTAACCATATCACGACATTAAGACTGTCTTGAGTTAAAAAGTCATATAAAGGTCTGGGCACAACAGAAAAATCCTCAATCCATACTCTGCAGTACCCCACCAACCCTAAAAACTGCTGTAACTCCTTTTCGTCTGGGGTAATGGTACTTGTAAAATCCCTTGTATTCTTTCTGAATCAATACACCATAACTCTCCAGTCAGAATATGTCCCAAATATTTGACTTCTTTTTTTTTTTTTTCTACCAACTGCGCCTTCTTTTTGGACACTCTAAGTCCTTTTTAAGCAAGAAAATTAAGCAGCTTTACAGTTGCCTCTGCAACCACCTTCTCCTGTTCCCCTGACAAAAGCAAATCATCCACATACTGCAACAACCTAACTCCTGAGGTTGGAGTAAAATCTCTTAATATTTTCTCCAAAGCTTGCCCAAACAAAACCAGTGACTGTATATCCCTGCGGGAGGACTGCCCACGTCAATTGTTGTTTTACCATTTTCCCTCCCTTTGTTCCAGTGATTTTCCTTTTGAGCATGATCCAGTTCAGCAGCAAGCAATGCCACTGCCTAAAGCCAATCACACATTTTAGTAACCAATTGCTCCTTGTCCCAATTTTTTGCATCAAGTCCACCCTAGGGGTAGGGAAGTGACTAAAAAATTATCCAAGGAAAGATAATAAAGTATTTTCCCCTAAAGTTTTCCTATAGCCTCCACAGAGGAAGCTGCATGATAAATACTTTGGCCTGCATAGGGACAACACCAGCCCCGCAAGGCAGCAGCTGCAGACTTGGCCTCAGGATTAGAACCTGTCAATTCTAGTTGTCCACAACAGACCACAGACTGGTGGGGGGTTCCCTACAAGATGGGAGTTGCAGAATTGGTTTCAGGACTGAAACCTGCCAATTTTGGCTTTTTACAACAAAACACACAAAAAGCAAAGGGGTGTGGTCCCCTCCAAACTGGAGCCTTTCAGCTCTGCCCAAACCTCGTGTAGACAAATGAATTGAATCTTCAAATTCATTTACAATTTCCACAATTCCCTCAGAGAAAGACGCATTCAAACTTCTAAGCCTACAGAAGAAACCACAGTTTTCACAACTCCTTTGAATAATCAAAGATCCTTTTGTGAAAAATGAGATTCACTTAATAAATTAAAAAAAAAAATTAATATAAACAAAAAGACAATTAGGAGACAAAGGAAATAAAGCAAAGGGTTAAAACAGCCGGGTGCCCTGGCACCTTGCCAGGAACACACCTGGTATCTTGGGAACATCCTTTTTATCCCCTCCTGCTGTGAGGGTTTAGTGCATATTCAAACTTTTCTAAGAAGCATTTTGCATGGTTATGCCCTGAACCCGCCTCTTCAGAGCATGCTTTGTATGGTTTTTATTTTTGCTGATCATCAGTTTATTTGAATTTGATTTCCTTTCTTTGCAAGCGGTCAGTGCTGATAACAGACTGGGCCCCTTCCTCCTGCCACGGTGAAGCCCTTCACGTCCTTATGCTGCCAACAGCCTGGTCCTGGCTGCTGATAACAGCCTGGTTTCCATTGTTCTTCCGCTGATAACAGCTTGGGCCCCACTGTCTTTGCCCTCTGGGGTTTCCTTGCTTTGTACTACGAAATTCCTTTAAGCTTAAAACTTGTTAGCAAGAAAAAAAGTACATACATAGTCAAAAAGTATTTAACATATAATATTCATCTTAATACTTGCAAAAGCCAATATCACAATACAGATTTATAACACTTTTGACAATTTTCCCCAGTCAGGGATAAAATTTAAGGTGGATTGAGAGACCCCTGTGTTTACTAGGACACACACCTCCTCTCGATCCAGACCCACCTTAAAAGTTAACAAAAGCTCCAAGGTGGTGGGTCTCTGGTACAATGTTGTCATGAATAAAATCTCTCAAGAAATCCACCCCAGTTAAAATACTGTGTTTAGTTATGTACAGTTAATGTTCTTATCCCCTTTATAAACCTTGTACCCCTTGTTTACTCCGATGGTTATTAGTAATGTTAATTACTTACCAGTTTCTGAAGTGTTTTAAAGGTTCTTATGAGACATTCCTGTACACTTTCCCTTACTTCCCTGCTACTATGTAACAAAGCTGCTCCCATGGGGGCTGGGCCACACTAACAAAAGCTACCCATTAGAAAGGTATGCCACAGAAGCTGCTCCCATGGAAGCTGTGCCACACTAGAACAAAGAAAGTCCCATGAAGCTGTGCAACCGAGTAATATGCAAACGAAGGCATGCAGGACACCAAAACAAGGAGCTAACAGAGGAATAAAAGGACAAGGAAACATATTCTAGCAAGCTATGATGAAAGATCATCTCCTTGCATCACCTAAGCCTGCTTAGAAACCATCTTCCTGCATCACCATGACCTAAAGAGGACTGGAAAGAACTGACCCCCCCTAGACAACGAGCCAGAGGAACAGGCCTCCTGGCTACTCTCATGAGGACAGAAGCCCCAGCTCTGCAGTGTGTGCTGCAAGGCTGAATTGTGCTTCCTCCTTGGAGCTGCCAGTGTGGGTACAGCCGTGGTGCAAACAACTCCTAGTTCCCCCCCCCCACCCCAAGAGCTGAATCCCAATAAAGGCATCAAACGGGAGTCTTGTCTCCTGGCCAATTTCTTTCAATGGGAGCCCTTGATACCCCTAACAATCCATGTCCATTATCCTCTGGACTTCCTCCTCTTGAGGATCCAGCTGTTTTTGCAGACACTGCCATTTCCATTGTCCCTCTGCCCTGCAGATAGCACATTGTTTTTTTCCCAACCGCTGTTTGGGTTGGGTCTCCCCTGATGGGGAGGGAATGCCTCTGCCACATCCTTATGGCTGATCCCATACCTTCTGTCCTGGGGGACCCCTTGGGTCCTGTGGTTTTTCCCTCTTGGGCTGTAAAAATTTTGCTATCACCTTCGCCTTTCCTCCTTGTGCTCACACTGTATACCAGAGCCAGTCCCTGTCCTGCCACATTGTCCAAACAGCTCCTCCCCGCTCCGGTGCTCCCGGTGGACACGGCCAGCAGCACCACAGGCGGCCAGGGCATCCTGCAGCCTTATGGAGCTGGCGGCCACTGCCTCCCCTGCCCGGGGGTGGCAGGGTCAGGCACTGCCCAGCACTGAGTCCCGGAAGCCCCACAGCCCCCCAGCCCATGCTCCCAGTCCCGCAACTCCACTCCTGGTCCTGCCACTCCTTGCCTCAACCATATCTCTCCACCCTCCCCTTTAACCAGTTCTGTTCCAACACACCAAAACGATCCATCCATCTCTTGTTGTCAAGACTCCTTCTTGACTCCCCTTATTGCTTCCCTGAGCATGGAGTGTCAAGACCCCTTCTCAGTTTTCCCTTATTGCCCCCTTTGGGCATCTATAGCCCTAATTACCTCTGGGAGAATGTGTAACGCAACTCCACATTCTTCCCTGAGGGATTCTTCGGAGATATTTTGGGATCATCCTCCCTTTTGCTATGGCCCCTTCCTGGCTATTCCCTTGCAATCCTCCATGGGTGCCTTATTTTACCTATGCTACCCTCCATGGGTGCCCTCCCAGGTTTGCTCCCCAAAGATCCCATTTTACTTACCGGTGAGATTTTCAGTGGTCCTTCCCTGTGGACTCTTCAAAGACCCCCCTGGTCTGCCACTCGTCTGTCTCCTGGACAGTCTCAGGAACCCAATCAATCACCTGGTGCTGGGTGTCACCAAGGGGAGCTGATCACCGAAACTGGGTGTGGCACACCTTCAGCTCCACTCGTTGCCTGCCGGCCCGGACAGTGGAAATATCCTGGACAAGAGTCTCCATTTTGTCAGGAAAATTAATTTGCAAACACCAGAGGTTTATGTCCAAAAAGGAGACAGAGGAGTTATTTTACTGCATTCAAATAAAGGGGGAGGCCATGGTGCATTCCCCTGGGGTCTCTCAAATTTTTGGAGGACACAGCCTCCTTTTTATCCTAACTTCCCAGCTGCATGTCCCTCTCTTTTTCCCCATAGGCTGAGGTACTTGAGAGGTACAGACTTCCTGGAATGCCTGATACCTAAGATTACCCTCTAATGTATAACCTTCCCTCTTAATTTTTAATTCTTATGGAATTTATGGTGTTTCCCCATTGTTTCTTCCATCTTTCAATATCCAATTTCATTTATCAGCAAACATACAGTTTGTTTGTAAAGGCAAATATCTTTTTTCTATTCATCAATCAGTGCAATCTTCCCCTTTGTTCCTTTTATCTCTCAGTGCTAGTTTTACCAGCAGACCCACAGCTTGTTCATAAAGACAAATCCATCATTCCTCTCAGACTTGATGATCTTAAAGTTTGAGTTGATTCTGTGATCTCAGGCTGATTTTGATTCTCTTACTCATCTTAGTTTTTTGTTAAATATGCATAACTATTGGGGGTTAGTATTTTTCCTTTTTTTTTTTTCTCTTAGGAAATTTTCTTCCATTTGCTGCTGAGACACGATAACTACTGATACTTAGACAAAAAAAATGGCCAAGGTGGGGGAAGGGTGCAGCTGGCAACTCTCTTACCTGAGGGGTTTTCTCTTGGGAAAGGCAGAGATACCATGAGATTTTGGCCAGGGGGAGACGGAGGAGTGAGGGACTGGGATCGGTTCCTTTTGCTCTCTCACTGTTGGCATCAGCATCAGAGAAGGACGGTCGATCTGCTGCTTACTGCAGGGAGAATTCACTGCCACTGCCAGAGCCCAGCCCTGTACTGCTTCTTCCTTACTGTGAGTGAAACTTTGCTTGTAAGAGCAGCTGTTAGACTGGGACCTTATGAACACCCTACCTCACTAGAAAAGACCGTCACCATCTACTTGGGTGCCTCAGGGGAAAATCTGGGACCCTGAGACCCCGAGCTCCTTCCCCCCTTCAAGGGAGTCTCTATTACCACATAAGGGAGATGTGACTGAACTCATGCCACAGTGCCCCCTGTAGCCGCGAGGTAGTATGTTACAGTTGTAGGTTGGAGACAGGCACATGATAAGACTCACTGAGATCATGCAAAAACCAGCTCGGTTTATTTTTTGACACCTCCTTTTAAAGGGGGTTAAAAATCCCAGCGCTTGGACAACTGATTGGTCAGCGTTTCTGAACCACCCAGCTCCCTGGCCAGTGATATGTCTGCATTCAAGATCAAATGAGATTGGCTGTGGTCCCCTGTTTGAGTTCAAATCTATCCTATCATTGCTCACCCAATGACTTGTTTAATTCTTTTCTATAAGGAACTAGGCTAGCCAAATTTGATTTCTTATTTATGGCCATCCCCAGACCAGGTGAGGCTGTGACAATTCCCCTTTTCTGTTTTATTAAAAAATGCCAAGTGTTCTTTGTTATCCTTCCTGCAAGGGCCCTTTGCTGACAGGATAACAAAGACAGCATGAGCCTAGTTCGAATGAGGCTTTCCACCCTATTCGGCAAACCTAGCTCCCTCTAGCCAGCGATGTATCCCATGTACCACCGGAGCTGCAGCACTCACATCCAGGAGCTCTCAGACAAGGTTACCAACAACACAATCCTTCAGGCTAGCATGTCACAGGCCAACTGCCTAGAAGTTACTTAACGCTACAAACAAGAAACCATTCATCTTTTATAACTGTTAGAAAAACTAACAGAAGAAACAATTTGTAAATAAACAAAATCCTTAAATAAACTCACTTCAAGAGTCACAGATTTCCGTGAGGTAGGTACACAAGTTGTTTTAATCACTGTTCCATACACTGCTCCATGATGTCTGCTGAGGGGTGTAGAGAATATTTTAGCAGAACAAGGGCATGATATTTTAGTAAAAGCCTGTCTGTACAAGCCAGCTTTCAATCTAGGTGACAATATTAAAGGCAGTGTCCTTGAAACTCTCCTGGAGCAGTGAGAATAAAGAAAAACAATGGCATTGTGTACTGGGGAAAGAATGTAAAACAATATATATTAACCAATAGTAGCTTGCTAAGCCCGGGAACCCTGTCAGACCCTAGAAAAGTGTGCTAAAGATAGAAATAAACAACGTTTGCTATACTTCTGTGAAGACTCAGTGAATAGTCTGAGCCGTTTTCCATTACCTGGCCCTCTGAATATGAACCCTTTACAGGCAAAGGGAGTTTGACAGGTCAGCGCAGCAGGAAGACGTGGAAGTGGGCTGGGGCCGGCAGAGTGGATCCATGCAGCGGGAAGACGTGGATCAGATTCGGGTTGGTGGGTTCGCATGCGGTGAGACGTGGAAGCAAGCCTAAGGTGGGGAAAACCGGGACAGAGGGGCCTGGGGTGAAGACCGGAGTTAGTTACTCTTCAGCGCCCAGGGAGAAGGCGTCGCGAACCTTCCCCCATCCGCAGGGCTGCTAGCAGGGAGGTTGAATTTGCTGCAGCACGGAAACTGCTTCTAAGCATTATCGTTAAAAGAGGAGAAGCAGTCAAGGATAAGGACCTTGAAAAGCTCGTCTTATGGGCTAGAGAAAATGGGCACCTCCAGGTGTCGCCGCTGCTTTTGGCAGAAGAAGAATAGAAAGATTTTTTGTGGGAAAAAGTTATCATGGAGAAAAGGAAAGGCACTCTAATGCTCGGTTCGATCTGGCGAGTTGTGTTGAATACCTTAAAAGATATGAAAGCGGAGTCCACAGCTGATGCAACTGCCTTGCAAGCCATGGCTCGGTCCGAGACAAAAGTGTCGCAGTTATCTCCTGCCATGTCAATCAACCTTTTGGGTGCTTTCTTTGGGGTTGGGCACTTTTGGCCAGTGAAGTGGCTCAAGGGGAAGCAATGTAGCTCGGTCTTGGAACTTTTAAGAACTCAGGAGTGTACCGGGGTGCGCAGGTTCTCACCAGCAGAGCCCAAGCTGGAAGTTACACCACTGGATGCGTATGTAGAAATGACGGCGTCTCCGGAAGGAGACGGCCCCAGCCCCAGCCAGGCGGAGTCCCGAACATCAGAGGAAGTAAGAACCCCAGAGTGCAAGCCGAAAATCTATCCTTCACTGCCATCTACTGTTCAGTGGGGAAAGCCACAAGACGTCCCTCTCCCCCAGATGATGACGTATCGATGCATTCAGAAGACGGGCTACCACCAGTAGGAGAACAAATAAATTATAACAATGCATCGAAAAAACATCTATTAGAGTGGCAACAGCAAATAGAACAACTTGTGCAACAGCTGAAAACTCCTATTGAGCAGTCATTAAGAACAAGTGGAACTCAGCGTCATCAAGAGAAAGCAGCTCCACAGCAAATGCTGAGACAGCAAGCAGAATCTGTTCAGCAACTGCAGGATATTATATGTCCTTAACTATCTGTTCCACCTTTGGAGACACTTTTAACACCACAATCTTATTCAAGCTCTACTATCCTAGAAGAAGAGAACAAGAAACAAAAATCAAGGCAAAGATGGACTGGCATCATTTGAGATGCAATCCTTGAAGGAAAATGGCAAGCAGCAGGGTCAATCGCTTATCTCATTTTATATGACCAACAAAATCCATGATATGAACAGCACCACTGGAAAATCTTGCAGCAAGCCAGAAAGACAGTTACTGAACATGGCATTAAATCTGAAGCTGCAAGCACTGCATTGGATTGGTTATTCACCTCTGATGTTAATAGTCCCACAGCCAGCCAGAACTTAGCATGTCTGCTTTTATCTCCATCGCAGTTTACGGTGTGGGAGAAGGAATGGAGAAGGTTAACTGTTTTGGAAGCCCATCGACCTCGAGATCAGAATGATGTACTGTATGGACTTAATCCTGACATGATCACCGGTTCAGGAGTCTACAGTCACATGGCTGTACAATTGAATTATCCGCTTGCAATGCATCATTTGTCAGCACAGCTTGCTCATCAAGCTTTTAATGCTGTGCCTGATTCCAAACCTCATCGTTCTTTCACAACAGTATGGCAAGGCCTCACAGAACCACATCCTCATTTTATCAATCATCTTTCAGCGGCCCTGAAAGCTCAAAATGACATGACTGAGGAAGCAAAGCAGAACATGTTTAAATTATTAGCTTTTGAGAACTCTAATGCAAAAATAAAGCCTATCCTTGCCACACTCCCAAAACAAGCAGATGTGGGGGACATGCTGGATATTGCTCTGAGAGTTAATCAGTCACAAGGAAAACTTGTAGCCAATGCAGTTGCAGAAGCCATAAAACCAACTACAAACTTACTTGCTGCTGAGATCAGTAAATTGGGAAATGGACACAAACCTAACACTACCCTTCCAAACATTTGTTACCAATGTGGAAACAGAGGCCACTTCCGAAAGTCCTGCCAAGCTACCGTATGGTGTGATTGATGCCAGACAGATAATCATTCTACTGCTGCATGTCATTTTACAAAAAATGTGAGTAAGAGCATGAAGAGCTGCTGCGCATAGACACAAGTAGCCGGCCCAATGCTATACAGCAACTCAACCTGCTAGCAACCAGGGGAAGCCTGGGAATCAATCTGGCAGCATCAGTAGATGTCACTCTCATTGACAGCACCATCCATAAGATACCAACCGGGGTCACAGGACCCATTTATTCTATCACCAGAGCACTTGGTGCTTTGCTAATTGGAAGATCATCTGCTGGAGTTGCAGGACTCATTGTTCTCCCAAGAGTTATTGATGCTGATTACACCAGTGAAATTCAAATTTGTGCCTACACATTAGCCCCTCCCCTCACAATTAAGAAAGGGACAAGGATAGCTCAACTGGTATTTCAAAAGGTAGCAACTGAAAAAGATATTATTCGAAGTGCCACTAAACGCAGAGCCAGAGGATTCAGATCTACTGAAGATACAGTGGTGAATCTTGTTCAACAAATGAACCATCAACCAGTAATTGAAATCACCCTACACCAAAGAATGAAGCAACAAAAAGTCAAAATGATGCTAGATACAGGAGCTGATGTCACCATCGTCAGCCGAGTTTGGTGGCCAAGAGACTGGCCTCTCCACCGAGCCTTAAACTCAGTACAAGGTGTAGGAGGACACTCTACACCACTGAGAAGTGTTCATCCAACTCAGTTTCAATTTCCTGAGGGACAGACTACCACCTTATGTCCATATGTCATGCCTTGGCCTGTGAGCCTTGGAGGGCTCATTGGTCGAGATGTTCTAAGCCAGCTTGGAGCAACATTAACATTTCCTGCCCAATTGCCTTTTCAGTAGTCGCCACTGCTGACAGGCCACCGACCCCAAGGATTCAATGGAAATCTAATGAGCCTGTGTGGGTTGAGCAGTGGCCTCTCTCTCAGGAGTGGCTGGCAATTGCACATGAGCTTGTCAATGAGCATCTGCAAGCAAAACACATAAAGCCGTTGCTCAGCCCATGGAATACTCCAATCTTTGTCATCCCAAAGAAATCTGGAAAGTGGAGATTACTGCATGATCTGCGTAAAGTGAATGACCAAATGTGGACAATGGGAGCATTACAACCAGGGATGCCCTCTCCCACAATGCTACCACAGGAATGGCATCTTTTAGTTATAGATGTGAAAGACTGTTTCTTCACAATACCCTTGCAAAAAGAAGATACAGTGCGGTTTGCCTTCACCTTACCAGCAATCAAAGTCCATCTCAAAGATTTGAGTGGATGGTCCTTCCACAGGGGATGAAAAATTCCCCAACAATGTGCCAACTGTTTGTGCATTGGGCACTGGCACCTGTGCGTGCAAAACTTTTTCAGACAATTATTTACCACTACATGGATGATATTTTGTTCTGTCAACGTGATCCATTCCAATTTTCATGCCTTCTATCCCCAAGAGAGTATTTGTTTTGGGAAAGGGCATGGATAAGATGTGTACAGACGGGGTCACTCCCCAAGTGCCAAAGACCAGGGACCCCAAGAAAACCCCAGGAAGAACTGTAGCCACAGCAATACCAACCCTGCCATTACTGGCTACGCCGAGGGGACCGCCTACCTGTCACCAATGTGGACAGCCAGGACATTTTGCAAAATTCTGCCTTGTGTCATATCTTAACAAACAAGGACTGGGGAACAAGGAAAAGGGAGGGGGACCTCAAAATAAAAAATACTAAAAACACAGCGCCAACCTGCTCTGCGCCAAGACACAAGTGGAGCCGGAGTTGCAGAGGGAGGGAGGACTGGATGTGACAACACTACCAAATATGACGCTTCTCACCAGATTGGCTTCTGCCATCAAAATAACACCAGGGGTAATGAGGTATGGTGTGGGTACGGAGGAGCCTGCTGGGCCCGAGATCCTGGCTCTTCCCTGGAGAGGAGATACTTCTCTGTAAGAGAGACACAATGTGTCGCTCCCAGGGGTCTTTGAGTTAGATATGTTAAACTGTTGTGTTTCATTGGTGTTCTCCCCTGCTGTCCCACCCCGATACAGGTATCTTGGGCTTCCCCCCACCCCTCTCCTTCCCCATAAATACCCCGGCTTTTCCCCTGCTCGAGAGATTCGCTGTTACCGGCACCCTTCGCCGAAGCTCTGCCTGAATAAAGGATTGTGCCTCGGTGGAACGCTGGACCAGCTTTCTCGTCCCTGCTTCCTGTGTTGCCTGCCCGCCGCCGCCGAGCCGAGCTGAGCTGAAACCACTCTACTATTACTGAGCTGAGCTGGAATCACTCGACTGCTCGAAGCTGCTCACACGCGCTTTGGCCCAGCCTTTCTCAAGGCTGTGTCTCTAGAGAAGTCGCGGTGCTCCAGGCTTTCCGTCGCCGCGGCAGTATGGCACTCTCAATTACCACTCAAATTGTTTAACGTTAAAGATCATTTTTTCAGGTCTCGCCACTGGACAGTTGTTGCCGTTGACCCTCTGAGGGAAAAATTGACCCCAGACCTGAACTGTAAGTTCCTTGTCATTGGGGACACAAAAAACACACCCCCAGAGATTGACATCTCTCCAGTCACCCTTTCAGCTGACTTGGATGGACTCATCCTCCTGGCATGATGCAGTAACCCACCATTTTACCTGGGAAAAGGGCAAGTCATCACTCAAGCCATCCCCATTCCATCGGAAATCCCAGTAGATGATGTTGCACCTCAAATCTACTGAGCTCAGGTAGTGGGTGAAAACAAGCCCATCATTTCATGTCACTTGAAGAGGGGCAGTGAAGGCCTGGGAATGACGGGCATGATAGACACAGGGGCAGATATGACTGTTATCCCTGAAAGGAGATGGTTGTCACAATGGGAACTGCAACCTATGGTGAGCCACATCCAGGGCATAGGGGGTGTCCAATTGGCCAAAATATCAAAGGAGCCCATACAAATTAGGGGACCTGATGGGCAAATGGCATCTGTACGCCCAGTTGTCACTGATTTCCAGGTTCCCCTGTGGGGAAGAGATGGCATGTCACAATGGGGAATACACAACTAAATTGTGAAAACACCTCGGGATTTTTGATCGCGGCCACTGAAAAGCCCTGGACCCAGAAACTCAATTGGACCACTGATTCACCAATTTGGGTACCCCAGTGGCCACTCAGTCAAGAGAAGTTAAAGGCGCTCAATGAGCTTGTGGAGGAGCAATTAGCTCAAGGAAATATCGAGCCAACTTTTAGCCCTTGGAACTCCCCGGTGTTTGTCATCAAAAAGATGGGGAAGGACAAGTAAAGGCTCATTCATGATCTGAGAGAAATTAATAAAGTCATTGTGGACATGGGACCTCTTCAACCAGAATGCCTTCCCCTGCAATGTTCCCCCAAAATTTGGAACTGGCTGTAATTAACATCAAAGATTGCTTTTTCAAAATTCCCCATGACCCTGCAGATGCCCCTAGGTTTGCTTTCTCGATA
Source organism: Pseudopodoces humilis (assembly GCF_049639895.1). Lineage (NCBI taxonomy): Eukaryota > Metazoa > Chordata > Aves > Passeriformes > Paridae > Pseudopodoces > Pseudopodoces humilis. The sequence goes on along the minus strand of NC_142211.1, from coordinate 8,341,586 downwards.
CCTACCATCAACCGGGAAGCAGCAATGAGAAGGTTTCATTGGAAATTTCTCCCCCAAGGGATGAAAAATTCACCTACGATCTGCCAATGGTATGTTGCCTCATTGTTGTCCCCGTGCGTGCCAAAGTGGAAGAAGCCATCATCCTGCATTATATGGATCATGTGCTCGTGTGCATCCCCCATGACAAATTACTGCAGTTCACGCTTGACCACGTGACCCAAGTTTTAACAAGTGCAGGACTCACCCTCCAGGAGGCAAAAGTGCAAAGGATGCCTCCTTGGAAGTACTTGGGTCTGGAAATCACTGCAAGGACCATTGTTCCTCAAAAATTGGCTTTTAACAGTGATCCCAAAACTTTAGCATATTTGCACTCCTTGTGTGGGACTTTGAATTGGGTCAGGCCTTGGCTAGGCATTGCTGCTGATGACTTAGTCCCTCTTTTCAATTTACTGAAAGGGGGAGAAGAGCTGAGTACTCCAAGGACTCTGACTCCAGAGGCCAGAGATGCTTTGGAGAAGGTAAGCAGCATGATGGAGAAGAGACAGGCACATAGGTGCCACCCAGAGTTGCCTTTCAAATTTATTGTAATGAGGAAATTGCCGCACTTCCATGGGTTGATCTTTCAGTGGGACCAGGACCAGAAGGACCATCTTTTAATCATAGAGTGTGTCTTTCTCAGCCACCACGGGTCCAAAAACATCACGAGGTCACAATAATTAATGGCCCAACTGGTCAGGAAGGCCAGGATGAGATTGCAGGAACTGGCTGGTTGTGATTTCTCGTGCATAGATTTGCCCACCAGCCTTTCTGAAGAAGAAATATCCCCAGTAAAGCTGACCAGGGAAATGTTTGAACATCTCTTGAGGAATCAAGAGACACTGCAGATTGCTTTGGAAAATTTCACGGGGAAGATTTCAGTCCATGCTCCTGCTCACAAATTGTTTAATTCCAAATTTAAATTGGTACCGAAAGATAAAAGGAGTCAGAAGCCACTTGAAGCTTTGACTGTTTTTACTGATGCATCTAGAGCATCCCGAAGGTCAGTAATGACCTGGAAGGATCCTCAGACTCAGCAATGGGAGACAGATGTTGAGTATGTTGAGGGATCCCCTCAGATTGCTGAATTGGCAGCAGTGGTTAGAGCATTTGAGAAGTTTTCAGAACCATTTAATCTGATTACTGAATCAGCTTATGTAGCAGGAGTGGTTTCCAGAGCAGAAAAAGCAGTCCTCAAGGAGATCTCAAACAAGACGTTGTTTGAGTTGCTCTCAAAATTAATTTATGCCGTCTCCTATCGATAGCATCCATATTTTGTTATACACATGAGATCACACAGAGACTTGCCTGGCTTCATTGTGGAGGGGAATTACAGAGCTGATTCTTGTGCTGCCTCGGCTGTTAGGCTGACAAGGCTTCCTGACCTTTTCCAACAGGCAAAGCTGAGCCACCAAATGTTTCATCAGAATGCGCCTGGTTTGATTTGCCAGTTTCATCTGAAACGAGATCAGACCAAAGCCATTGTGGCCACGTGTCCCCATTGCCAGCGCTCAGTCATATCATCACTGGGTGCTGGAGTCAATCTGAGAGGGCTCGGAAGCTGTGAAGTGTGACAAAATGATGTAACACACATCCCTGAATTTGGACAGGTAAAATACATATGTGTCCATCGATACCTTCTCTGGAGCAATCTTTGCCTGGGCCCACGCAGGAGAAAGAGGCATGCATGCAACCAAACACCTGTTGCAAGCTCTTTCTCTGCTGGGGATCCCTAAAGAAATTAAAACAGACAATGGCCCAGCGTACACTTCCAAAGTGTTTAATGAATTCCTGCAAGAATGGGGAGTGAGGCACAAAACAGGCATCCCACGCTCTCCAACTGGTCAAGCGGTGGTCGAGAGGGCACACCAGTCACTTAAACAAGGCCTGAAACACCAATGGGAAAACAGGGTAAGGCTAACACCACAGGAGAGATTATGCAAAGCCCTCTTCACCATCAATTTTTTAACTGCTCTATAGAGGATCAAAACCCCCCAGTGGTTAAGCATTTCTATCCCCATGACAACCACAGGCTCAAAGAACATCCACCAGTGATGGTGTGAGACCCCGAAAGTGTTAAAATTGAAAGACCGTACAAATTAGTGACATGGGGTAGAGGGTACACCTGTGTATCAACACCCCAAGGCTTACGATGGATCCCACAGAAGTGGATGAAGCCCTACATTGAAAAACATCCCACAAGACCCTCCAATATCTCGGTAGAAGAAGTTCAAGGAACAGCCAAATATTTGTGTGGAGAAGGAAATCTGGACTCCCCATTTTATCCTGATTTTCCCCAGTTGAATTTGTTTATTTATGAATTCAGTTAATATTTTTGTTCCTTGTTTACCTGTATTTTAGGAAGAAACCATCTCCAGCATGACATTTCTGTGGATCACTTTCATCCTCCCCATGCTGATGCCAGCCTCAGAGGTGTGGATTGTGCTGCAGCCCAGAAAAAACATTTGGGTTGCGCTGGCAGAGACCCTCAAACAATACCACATCTGTCTGTCTACAGCAGCAGCAGCAAATCCAATGTCAACATTCCTGGTGGGGATCCCCACTAAGTTCTATGAACTCCCATTCAGTTTAATAGCCCTATTTTATAAAGTCAATTTCCAATTCCCCAATAACAAAGTTGAGACCCTAAACCAACAGACTGGTCAGGTTTTTGAAGTTGTTTCCCCTGTTACTGACCCTTTTACCCTCTGGCAAGGATGGACCCAAGACCTGTCAATAACCTCAGCAGAACCACAAGAGTTTGAAATCCTGGGTTCATCTCCTGCCACATATTGTGTGTATTTTCCATTTAAATCTCTTTACCCCAAAGGATACACGTTCATAAGGCAGCACAAAAAAGAATTTCTAGCTGCCAATTGTTGCCAGTCACTTGTTAAAATTGGCACAGACTCTACCCCTTTAGGGCACCCCCTGACTCTCAAAAAAGGCGTGTTTGTTATCTGTGGTTGTTAGCGTTCAGGAACATATAACCACAGAATGATTATATGAAGGTGCTTTATTAAGAGCTCTGGGTGTCAGGGGTACACATACCCAAATCTGACCCGACCCCATTTTGAGCTGAACATGTTTTTATACTCTATTGTTATATAACTTACATATTAATTATTAAACTTACATTGTTCTATTGTATGCATTGTTTTTACCCAAGCATGGATTTCTCATGGTCCCACTCAACCCCCTAAAATTGTTTCTTATGTTCTTAAAGCAATAATTATATCTAATCACATCTAACAATTGTATCATTTATCATATACTGATTACACAGGTGCAGTTTGACATGATCTTTAGCAAGCACAAGGCCTAACATTTCCCAGGGCCTACTTTTCTCAGGCTTGCCAAACCTAACTTTCTTTCTAAGTCCCCAAATTTTCTATGATTTTAAAACCTTTTACTATCATTCCCTTCTTTGAAAGCATTTTCACTTCATTATAAGTGCAAATGTTTTCACTTCATACAGTCCTTTGTTTGAGTTTATACTTGATGTTCTTCCAATCCTTGATTGATGTAAGCGTTGTCCTGGATGTTGTCACGAACTGGAGAACCAGAAGATGGTGGGTGTGGATCTCGTATCAGTGCCTTTATTATTTTCTGGTTCCAGGACGTTTTCTTTTGTATTTCTCTCTAAGATGCTGTAAACTAACCAAATTGCTAAAAATACAATTAGTAAAATTATCACACTCTCAATGATAGATTCAATCCATGAACTCACATTCCACCCTAACCCTTTGAAGATTTTGCCTAACCAACTTGTGGTCAAATCCTTTTGCTCTTCCTGTGCTTCATGCTCTATTTGTTGCAACTGATTGATGTCATATTCTACATCTGCAGTTACATTTGGGATGTAGATGCAGCAATGATCAATCCGTCCCTTTAAAAACCCACACACTCCATGCTCTTTCAGGAGTAGCAAATTTAAGGCAAATCTACTTTAACAAGTCATTTTTGTGGTGGGTTGCAATTGTACGTTTAGTTCTTTAAATCCTTCCCGGGTGACTCTTGCCAGTCTATCTACCTGACCTGTAAGTTTGTACAACATTTCTCTATTCTGATAGTTTGCTATAGGACCAAGCAAAGACTCTAGGGCCCACCCAAATTTCACTCTACTAGAGGGTTCTTGCCAAGTGTCATCTTGATTCTATTCCTATCTTAATCCTTCCTAGTTGTGCCTGTGTTTAGCCACGGAGTTGTTTTTCAAGCAGATCTCACATTTTGACATAACTGATTTTGCCATTGTTAGCATCCGTATCGAGATTAAATATTGCTTTAGCAATTTTACCAATGCCTCTGCACCCTAATGACATTTGTTATGTTTAATTTGTAGAATTTTCATTATCAAGGGGGTTAACACTATTTGTCTTTGTGCAGTTACATACCACTCTTCTGAATTCTTTTGTGCATTTAGCAAACGTCCCAATTTCTCATCTTCTACAGAATATTTTGGTTTTGGAGGCAAAATGAATTGAGATACATTAACTTCTGAAGGTATCAATGCCATTGCAGTTTGCACTTTTCAAGCAGCTTGCCAAGCTGTCCAGTCTGCTTTTCGATTCCCCTCGTAAATTTTGGAGCTTCCTGACTGGTGTGCTCTACAGTGCATGATTGCTACTTGTTCAGGTTTTTGTACTGCTTTTATTAATTGCAGGACTGCATCTTGATGTTTAATTTGCATACCTTGAGAAGACAGCAGTCTTCTTTCTTTCCACAGTGCTCTGTGTACGTGCATGACTCCAAAAGCATACTTTGAGACAGTCCATATGTTTACCCATTTCCCTTCACTCAATTCTAGTGCTCTGGTTAAGGCAACCAGTTCTGCCCTCTGGGAAAATGTACTTGATGATAATACTTTTGCCTCCACTACTGTACTGACTGTTGTTACCACATATCCAGTGTATCAGGTCCTGTTCTCCACTAAGCTGCTTCCATCTGTGAATAGCTCTCACTCTAGTTGCTCTTGTGTGATGTCTTTCAGGTCTTCTCTTGCTGAATACGTGTACTCTATTACTTCTACACAGTTGTGCTCTAATGGGCCTTCTTCAGTTGTGGTACCTGGGAACAAAGCTGGATTCAAAAGGTTAGTTGTCTTTAGTGTGACATCATCCTGCTCAGTCAGGATTACCTGGAATTTTATCATCCTGCTTGGACATAGACAATGGCCCTCCTTTTGTTCTAAAACAATGGTTACCATATGTGGCACGTAGACGTTTATGTGTCTACTCATCGTGAGTTACCTAGCTTCTTGTATCAGCATCATGGTGGCTGCAACTGCCCGCAGGTATGAAGTCCATCCAGCACTCACGTTGTCAAGTTGTTTGGAAAAGCAGCCTACCAGCCTTTCCCAGCTTCCCAAACATTGGGTCAGTACTCCCAGTGCTAGGTATAGTCTTTCATGCAAGAACAGGTGAAAATCCTTGGATGAATCAGGCAGTCTTAATGCCGGAGCAGTTGTCAATGCCTCCTTCAGTTTGAGGAAGGCTTCTTTCTGTGGTTTGCCCCAGGTAAATGACTGCATCTTCTGGGCTTCATACAGGGGTTTTACAATTAGTCCATAGTCCATGATCCACAGGTGGCACCACTGTCATCCCAAGGAAAACTCACACCTCATGTAGGTTCTGGAGTTCTGGAATAGCATAGATAGCTTGAATATGATTAGTACCCAGCTTTCGTTGTCCTTGTGAGATTTCACATCCCAGGTAAATCACAGTCTGCCGGGCAATTTGTGCCTTCTCTTTAGACACCTTATATCCTCCCATTCCCAGCTGATTTAATATTTCAATTGTTACCTTTATGCAGGTTGTTTTCTCTTCTGTAGCCATCAGTATATCACCAAAATACTGTTACAGCAGGTATTGTTCTCTCAGTACTTGCCTATTTTCAGTCCAAATCTCCAGCTCCTTCGCCAACTGGCTTCCAAATAGGGTCAGACTGTTCTTGTGTCCTTGTGGGAGTCGTGTTCAGGTGAGCTGAGTTTCCCTTCCGTTTTTCTGGATTTTCCCACTCAAAGGCAAACAGTTTCCTACTTTCTTTGTCAAGGCATATGCAGAAAAAGGCATCTTTTATATCAATTACGTTAAGTCATTTATATTTCTCTTTTATGGATGTTAACAGTGTGCAAGGATTAGCTACCACTGGGTAAATATCTTCAGTTATTCCATTATTGCTCTCAAATCCTGTACTAGTCTGTGTTGGTCAACACAGAAATTTGGGCTCTAGTGTTAACTACAGAAGTAATAGGTGCATGTTTAGGACCCACTATTGCTATAATCAGTATGTCTCCAGTTTTGTTATTTCTAGTGAGCATTTTAAATACAACCAACCTCTGCCTCTCTGCTCACCCATGAGAGGCAGAGTTACCAGTTTCCCTGATTCTGAGGCTGTTTGGATTCCACTAGCAGAAGCTGAGATGGAGACTGCTTTGGCTCACAGCCCAGAGCCTGTGGAGGTGTGCTAGGTTGTACATTGGGGGCATTTGATAAAATGATCCTGGGACGGTGCCAATTAGAAACTACTTTACTCAACTTTTAAGTGATAAGCTATCCATTACATTTCTGGGGACACCCTTCTTTATGTCTAGTGACAGCCAATACTGACAGTTAAATATTTGTTTTCTCTTTTCTGGGCTTTCGTTAAGAGAACCAATGTATTTAACACTCTTTGCTATCTCTGATTTTTCTTCTGGGATTTTTACAGGTCCATAATTGCTACTGTAATTAATTAGCTCTTTTGCAACTTTGCTCCACTTCCAAATTTTATGGTTCCTAGCAGGAGAATGCAATTGTGAACCTGTCGGCTGAGAGGGGGTGGTGAAGGGAGTAAACCCAGGATCAGTGGAACCCAGTCGATCAGTCGAATTCCCAAGAAATCTATCTAGTCTATCCACAGGGGTTATAGCTGCTATGGTTTTTTTGAAGGAAGATTGATGTAGGTTTAAATTATTCTGGAAGGCCTTGAATTAGAGGTCATAATTTCAGTTTTCACAGGTAACAAAATTAGTAATTCATAATCAGCAATTAATTTTCTTTTGTGTATCATTTGCAAGCAGGCAGCATTGTGAATATTTTCCAGTAGTTGATTGGGGGTACCAACTATAGCTATAGGGTCCCCCCTTTCCAAGGGGCTAAGCCCCTTTGCCCAATAAACTGCGTGCTGAGTTAGGGATCATGGCTTACGTCTGTCTCCTGCTGTTAAGAAGGCTCCATGTCCCCAGTACCCACTGGCTTCCTGTTCTCTCATTTGAATCTGATCTCCTCCAGTGAGAGACAGTTGGAATACATATTCTCTCTCTGACCTGTGAGGGAGATGCCCATACTCCTTTTTAACTCAGCCAATTCAGTACCAGTGTACGGGGGATTTTTTTTGTTTTTTTTTTAAGTGGTTATATGCAGATCAAGATCTTCATCACTGATGTAATTATATTATGTTTTAATTAGAGGTTTCAAACTAGGACAACGGTGTTCCCCACAATTTTATCTGAGTTAGCTCCTTTTTAGGGTAAATTTGATTAATGAGAGGGGTTTCCCTCTCTTTTGTTTCTTTTAGCAAGTCAGCAATCTTTGAATTTTTATCATGGAGGGGTGCTTGCAACAGACTGATCTTACTCCTTTCTTCATCTAATTGTTTTTGCAAAATTTTAACTAGGTTTTGGAGGGAGTTTGTTATAGTTCTTTCCTCACTTCTTCACTTAAAGCGAGTTTCTATAGCTGCTGTAAGACAAGCTCCCAAAACTGAGCAGAGTATAGTTTTATTTTTGCCCAGTTTAAATTTTGTTTCATGTTGTAAAAAAACATACTCTATCAATCACATTTTTCAAATTAAACCAGTTACTAAGCACCCACTCTTTGCCTCCCAGAGAAGGTCTGGCATTGTGTTTTGCTAACAGAGCATAAAATGCATCTTTAACTTCTGCACTGCTGTTTTCAGTCATTTTTACAAAGGAAAAACCACTACAGGGAAGTATAAACTTAAATTATACACACACACAACTTTTTGCTTCCCAGTATGGGTGAAAAGACCAAATCTGCTTGGGAGGCAGTCCTTCAGTTTAAAATTCTGTTTGTCTCTTCGCTACACCAAGCAGTCAAAATTCATACACACAACAACAACAAAAACAGTCCCGCCCTTTTGCACTAAGAGATCTTTTGCGAAATTCTGCAGACAGAGCCCTCAAGTGAGTGTGGGGTGCTTTTCACCTCGGCGTGTGCAGTTTGCAGGAAATTCGAGTGGCCACCCCTTACTTTCTAGACACCGCTCACTCTTTTGGGAGTGTTGGGCTAGGTGCTGCTGGAGCGAGACGTCCTTCCCCTAATACAGACTGCACACCAAACCTGCAGCCCCTTCTGTCTGTCGGAAATCCTGTCTGTGACTCCAGTTTAAATGTCATGATTCGCTAACGTGAGTGGGAGTCATGAGAAGTTTGTTTGATCTCAGAATGCAAAATGGACACAAAGGGATTTCAGTTTAAATCACAACAACAATAATGTACCTTTATTTTAGTGCCAACAACAAGGGTTATGCGATAGAGGAGAGAGAGAGAGAGATAAAGAAAACAAAATAAAGAGAGAGAGAGAGAAAAGGGGGGGTTATAGCTACCAACGGAGGAGACGGTATCGCTGGGGTCTTCTTCTGTGGAGAGATCTCGCCAAAATTAATTTAGCCTTATGTAATTCTTCCCCAAAGTTACATTGTTTCCAATGTGCTAATAAGCACCACAAAGGAGAAGTACCCGGTATGGAAGCATTGCTGCCCAAAACCCCTTTAATCTTCTCCATGTTACAACTACAGTACACCACAAATGCCAAACCTACGACGCTTTCGCAATTGTCTGATGGACGGCGCCTAGGCAATACCAACAGGAATTCCTTTAGCCCAACCAAGCGTAGCTTTCGCTGCATCTTATTGGCAGGCACCCAAACCAAAGTAAAGCACCTTACCTTTCTCTCCCAAGGACGTTGTGAGCAGCGGAGACAGTCACGGCCGATGGGCTCCCCGAGAATCCCTCGGTACCAGCTGGAGCGTGATCGGGTCCCGAGTTCGCTCAGCAGCACTCACAAGGTCCCATCTCGGTTGCCAAAATGTTAGCGTTCAGGAACCCACATAATCACAAATGATTATATGAAGGTGCTTTATTGAAGAGCTCTGGGTGTCAGGGGTACACATACCCAAATCTGACCCCATTTTGAGCTGAACATGTTTTTATACTCTATTGTTATATAACTTACATATTAATTATTAAACTTACATTGTTCTATTGCATGCATTGTTTTTACCCAAACATGGATTTCTCGTGATCCCCCTCAACCCCCTAACATTGTTTTTCATGTTCTTTAAACAATAATTATATCTAATCACATCTAACAATTGTATAATTCATCATATATCGATTACACAGGTGCAGTTTGACATGATCTTTAGCAAGTACAAGGCCTAACATTTCCCAGGGCCTACTTTTCCCGGGCTCGCCAAACCTAACTTTCTTTCTAAGTCCCCAAATTTTCTATGATTTTAAAACCTTTTACTATCATGGTGATCGAGGCTGGCCTGGCATCCCCTCTCATCTGGTAGTAGGATCTTGTATGATCGGGAGGCTTTCCTTGTTTACCCCCAACAAAACCCATGTGGCAAATTGGCAAAACAAAAATATGAATTCGACCCAAAAACAAAAACACAGTGTTGACGAATTGGACGAACACTATATTGAAGAAATCATTCATTGGGCCAAAGGAAAAAGAGTTGCAGTCTCAGTGTTTTTGCCCTAGATAGCTGCAGCCAAAGCTCTAGGTGAATTAGACCACCTAGAATGCTGGGTAGTGAAACAAGCAAATCTGACTTCCACTGCCATCAGCAACCTCCTAGAACATAAGGAAATAACCAGGAGAACCACCCTTCAAAACTGAGCAGCTATTGACTTTCTGTTACTGCTGCATAATCATGACTGCTTAGAATTCGAAGGTCTCTGCTGTCTCAATTTGACCTCAAAACGAGACAATGTCCACTCCACCTAGAACAAAATGCAAGAGTTAATAGGGAACATCAAACAAGAATCCAAAGACTGGCTCACTAATATCTTTTCAGGATGGGGAATCTCTGGATGGCTAGCTTCTGTTTTTCGGACTGTTATGGGGCTTTTTGCAATTATTGTTTTTGTTCTGATTATGTTTTCTGTGTTACAACGTTGGTGCCTTACCACCACAACCCAGTTAACCTCACCCTCACCCCAGGTAAATGTTGTAGAGTCTTTGAATTCCTCAGATCCCCAAACCCCTTCACCTTTGTTTGAAGATGTTAAACCAAGCCCTTCTCCTTTTTTTGAAAGAAGTAGGGGGAGATGTTGTGGTGGACTTTTTAGTTTGCCAGCTAGGTTAAAGGCTTTCTTCCTTCGGTTGTGGCTGGGGTGTTCTCCCTCCCCCTCCCCCTTCCCTGCTGCCTGCAGGCAGCTGTGTCTGCCGCTCCCCCCCCCCCCAATGCATTAATCCAAATAAATTCAAGAATTCCTATGTCCGTTACTGCTTATCTTAACCTGCCTACACCTTATTTGTAGAAACTTTGTGTGCCTGCCTACACTATTTTCTAACTGGTCCTCCTGAATTCCAACCCCCTGAGACATTAACCCTTTAAAAGAGGCAGCCAGACCCCCGAACCTTTGTCTTTCCTTCTCGATTTTTCCTTACAGAATAAATTTGTGAATTTCAAGCCAGAGGAAAGTCCCCCCTTAAAGAAATTGGCCAGGAGACAAGACTCCCGTTTGATGCCTTTATTAGGATTCAGCTCTTGGGGTGGGGGGCCCAAGGCATTGCTTGTACCCTTGTACCACGGCTGGCAGCTCCATGGAGGAGGCACAATTCAGCTTTGCAGCACACACTGCAGAGCTGGGGCTTCTGTCCTCATGAGAGTAGCCAGGAGGCCTGTTGCTTGTTGTCTAGGGGGGGTCAGTTCTTTCCAGTCCTCTTTAGGTCATGGTGATGCAGGAAGATGGTTTCTAAGCAGGCTTAGGTGATGCAGGGAGATGATCTTTCATCATAGCTTGCTAGAATATGTTTCCTTGTCCTTTCATTCCTCTGCTAGCTCATTGTTTTGGTGTCCTGCCTGCCTTAGTTTGCATATTACTCAGTTGCACAGCTTCATGGGACTTTCTTTGTTCTAGTGTGGCACAGCATCCCTGGGTGCAGTTTCTGTGGCATACCTTTCTAATGGGTATCTTTTGTTAGTGTGGCCCAGTCCCCGTGGGAGCAGCTTTGTTACATAGTAGCAAGGAAGTAAGGGAAAGGGCTAGAGGAATGTCTCCTAAGACCCTTTAAAACACTTCAGAAACCAGTAAGTAATTAACATTACTAATAACCATCGGAGTAAACAAGGGGTACAAGGTTTACAAATGGGATAAGAACATTAACTGTACTTAACTAAACACAGTATTTTAACTGGGGTGGATTTCTTGAGAGATTTTATTCATGACACCCCCTGCTTCTTTGTCTGATCCAGACTTGTGTTCATAGTGAGCCAGTGGGCGCAGATCCTGGTCAGGACCCAGACAGAAGCTCTGACCAAGACCCCTCCTGGCACCGAGCTGGAGAGAAGAAGAAAAACTATCTGAGCTAGCCGAGAATCTCTGGCCCGAGTCAGGAAACATCTATAAAAGAAGATCGGGAAGAATAAATCTTATTATTTTTTGCAACCACGGCTAGAGAGCCTGTGTCGTCACTTCTCCATTCCTAATACAGTGCGACAGTTTTTAATGTGTTTGCTAAGCACTGATCCTCACTGTCATAATTAAGTTAAATTCAGATATGTAAATTTGTCTTTATGGTACTAATGCTAGGATGCCTTTTTCCGCTGCTCCTCAAGCTGCTTTATCTGTGTGCTGGTTTTGTATTAATTGATATTTGGTGAGGAGGGAAGAAGGCACCCACGGAAATGATTTTTCTAGGAGGGGTCTGCTGAGAGCTTCCTCTGTGCTTAGCAAAAACTAATAACTGCCTAGCTCTGAGAACTGAGAACCTATTGAGAGGAATGATGAGCTTGTCTTTACAAACAAGCTGTGGGTCAGCTGATAAGGTGTAGCTATCAGTGAGAGACAACAGAAACAATGGGATGGATTCCAGTAGAAGATCAAAGAGGCACTGAAAGAACACTATGAATTCCATAAAAGTTAGGAAGGGATTATGTATTGGGGGTGGGGGGGAAGGTATCGCAGGTATCTGGCGTTCCGGGAAGCCTGTACCTCTCAAGTACCTCAGCCTATGGGGAAAGAGAGAAGGGACAAGCGGCAGGGAATTAGGATAAAAAGGAGGCTGCGCCCTCCAAAAATTTGAGAGACCCCAGGGGAATGCCCCATGGCCTCTCCGTTTACTCAAATAAAGTAAAAGGACTCCTCTGTCTCCTTTTTGGACATAAACCTCTGGTGTTTGTGGATTAATTTTCCTGACAATTTTTGGGGGCTCGGTCTGGGAGATTTCCACCGTCCGGGGCGGCGGGCAGTGAGCGGAGCTGAAGGCGCGCCTCACCCAGTTTCGGTGATCAGCTCCCCTTGGTGGCCGCCGGCACTGAGCGATCGATTGGGTTCCCGAGACTGTCCAGGAGACAGACGAGTGGCGGACCAGGGGGGTCCGTGAAGAGTCCACAGGGAAGGACCACTGAAAATCTCACCGGTGAGTAAAATGGGATCTTCGGGGAGGAAGCCTGGGAGGGCACCCAGGGAGGGTAGCACAGACAAGCCTGGGAGGGCACCCAGGGAGGGTAGCACAGGCAAGCCTGGGAGGGCACCCAGGGAGGGTAGCGCAGGCTAAACAGAGCACCCATGGAGGGTTGCAAGGGTACAGCCGGGAAGGGGTCTCGGCAAAAGGGATGACGATCCCATAATAGCGCCGGAGAGTCCCTTGGGGAGAATGCTAAGATCTTGGGACAGATTATGCATTCACACAGAGGTAACTATAGAGATGATGGTAAAATATTGTTATTATGTATGGCCAGAGTAAAAATGGCCAAATGGACTTATATGGCCACCTTAGAAAACAGAATTCATTTGTGTTGAGTTCTGTGAAGGTATCTAGAGGAGAATTGGAAAAAATGGATTAAAAGGGAATGTGGATTGATATGGTTTAAACAAACAACAAGATAAATCTATGTGTTATGAAAAAAAAAAAGGAGAAGAGGAAAAAGGGGGGGGGGAGGGGGAAGAAGAAAACAGTGAAGATTAAAATGTTTTTCAGCACCTTCCCCCGTCTTGTCCTCCGGTGTTACCAGCTGACCTAAGGCCAGCTGCAAGTCCCTGTATCCTCACCTTCCAGAACTAGAAGGGATCAGGGAAATGCTGTTCCTACAGCTTCACCTGAAAATAACAGAGGTGTAGAGGGAAGGGAGCAGCATATCATATCAACGCCTGGAACTAGAAGGGATCTCAAGAATCCACGCCTGGGGTGGGGGGGGGGCAATAAGGGGAGTCAAGAAAGAGTCTTTGGCAGCAGGAGATGGATGGATTGTGTTGGTGTGCTGGAACAGAATTGGTTAATGGGGAGTGTGGAGAGATATGGTTGAAGCAGGGACCAGGAGTGGAGGTGCGGGACCAGGAGTGGAGGTGCGGGACCAGGAGCACAGGCTGGGGGCCTGTGAAGCTGCTGAGACTCAGCACTGGGCAGTGCCTGACCCCACCGGCCCCGGGCAGGGGCAGCAGCAGCTGCCGGCCCTTTGAGGCTGCAGGACGCTCTGGCTGCCTGTAGTGCTGCCGGCCGTGCCCGCCGGGAGCACTGGAGCGGGGAGGAGCTGTTTGGACAATGTGGCAGGACGGGGACTGGCTCTGGTATTCGGTGTGTGGTAACTAGAGTGAGCACAAAGAGGAAAGGCGAAGGTGATAGCCTTTTTCAGGCCAAAGAAGGAAAAACCGTAAGGTCCAAGGGGTCCCCCGGGACAGAGGGGACGGGATCGGCCACAAGGAAGTGGCAGAAGCTTTCTCTCCCCAGCAGGAGAGACCCAACCCAAACAGCGGCTGGGAAAGGATCAGTGTGCTGTCTTCAGAGCATAAGACACTGAAAACGGCAATGTCTGCAAAAAAGCCAAAAACAACTGGACTGCCGAGAAAGTCCAGAAGATAAGAGAAATGGATTGTTAAGAGTGTCAAAAGCTCTTGTTATAAATGCAAAGGCAGATTTGGGTTAAATAAAAACAATTTATTATAAAACAATTTCTATAAAAATAAACAATGAGGAAAAACCACAATAAAACAAACAACGCAGCACTGGGTGGATAGGGGTCTATACCCAAAGGTATAGGTGTTCCCAAATCCACGAAGGAGGGTAGGAGGGTAGACTGTCCGGGGTTTTTATAGGGATTTTTAGCCTCGAGGCCAAATTCCAGGCAGGCACCATTCATCAACGGTCCTTGATTGTCGTATGAATTGATTTCCTGGCGTTGGAGAATAGAGTCAAATGGACGTCCGGACCGAGTCTCCTCATATGTAAAGAAGTTCTGGGTGGTTCTTGATTTCATTGTGGTTCAGGCCATCTGGATGGGATGGTTGGATCCGGGTTGGAGCTGATGGATATCTCGGCTGGATTTTTCCTTTTGTCTACCTGATGGCTTCCCCCAACGGTAGCCTGCAAGGCGGGGTGTTCAGGTCCGGTGATGAGTATCTCGTCGGAGCCTCTCCTTGTTGGCTTGATGTTTCGTGTCCTGTCTATTCTTTCCCGTTGATGGGCACCGAGCCTGTCCCTGTCAGCTTGATGAGCCTTGTCCTGTCAGCTTGATGAGCCTTGTCCTGTCTATTCTTTTTCGTTGATGGGCGCCGGCTAGGATCGTTATCCTTTGAGTGGGAATTCGTGGCTAGATCTGGGAAGGGCTTGTGTGCCATACTGTACTTTATATTTTATATCATTATTGTTATATACATTTATTTAGATTTCTACGAATTTTTACAAGTTCATTTCTCACACTCTCATTATATCCACCAACCTAGAGCCGTTGTCAACTTTTAAAGTGGATCTGGATCAAGAAGTGTGTGTCTTAGTAAAAACGAAGACCTCTCTATTCACCTTAATTTTTATCCCCGAGGGGGAAAATTGTCTAAAGAATTTTTTAATCGTTCAAAAGAATTGTGAGAATTGTAGTTTCTTCTGTGGGCTCAGAAGTTTGAACACATCTTTCTCTGAAAGAATTGTAAAAATTGTAGTAAATTAATTTGGAGATTTAATTAATTTGTCTACATGAAGTTTTGTGCAGAATGGCTCCAGTTTGGAGGAGACCATACCCCTCTGCTTTTTGTATGTTTTGTTGTAAAAAGCCAGAATTGGCAAGTTTCAGTTATGAAGCCAATGCTGCAAGTCATACCTTGTGAGGAACATCCCCACCAGTCTGTGGTTTGTTGTAACCTTAAAGCAAATTCTGTAACTGCAACCTTGTAAAAATAGTGTCCTATGGAAGGCCTTAGTATTTGTCATGCACTTCCTCTGTGGAAGTTATGAGAAAATATTAAAGGAAAGTATTTTGTTTCTTTCCTTAATAGAAGTTTTAAATGTTAAAAGTTATAAAATGTTATAAATATTAGAGTTTCCTTAATGGAAGCTAATTTGTTAGTCACCTCCCTATGCCTAAGATGGACTTGATGCAAAAATTGAGAGAGTGGTTAGTTACTAAAAAAAAGAAATGAGTCTTGTTTATTAGAACAAGAAAATTTAGAATTTAAAAGCAGGGAAGGTTTTAACCCAGCCTCCTGTTTGAATGGCCCTGAAGAAGGGAGCCAAGGCAAATTCCATGATTGCATTCAAGTAATAGATCTGCAGACTAGAGCAAAGAATGATTTGCGAGACATTCCATGGCCTGAGGGGGAAAACGTGTTTATTGATGGGTCTTCAAGGGTGATAGAAAGAATACGCAGAGCTGTATGCTCTTGTGAGTGCCTGTGAATTATACCGAGACGAGACAGTAAATGTTTTTACTGATTCTAAATATGTATATGAAGTGATACATGCATTTGAGAAACTGTGAGAAGAAAGAGGTTTATTAACCTGCAAAGGAAAAACGTTAGCTCATGAGAATTTTATCTCCCGCCTGTTGGAAGTGGTGAATTTGCCAAAAGAAGTAGCAATGATGCACATTAGAAGGCACCAGGCAGGATGCTCAAAAGAGGCAAGGAGAAGCAGACTGTTTAATGAAGAAGCGAAAAGCTGCATTGTTGCCGGAAGTTTCTAAGATATTTCCCTTGCTCCCAGTGGCTGTCCCCTTGCCAGAAAGGTTGTCTTTTCCACTAGAGGACCTTGAGATAGTTGTGGAGAGTGGGGCAGAGGGAAAGGGAGGTGGTTAGTTTGCAAGGGATGGTGAGCGGATGCCGAGAGTTCTGACATTGCAGTTGCTAAAGCAGCTTCATGGGGGAGGTGCCGAGGCTCCCAAGAGATAGCAGAAGCCTTCCTCAAAATGTATGCTGCTGTGAGTCTTTTTGCTCTGGCAAAACGAGCTGTTGATGGTTGTTTGATTTGTGCTAAGACAAATAACAAAGTTACAAAGAAACTGGCCAGAGGGGGAAGGCCTTGGGCTGTAAGTCCCTTCCAGAGATACCAAGTGGATTTTACTGAGATGCCCCGGGTGAAGGGATTTTTTAGTAACAGTATGTCAGTTATGAGTAGCCAGAAGTGTTCCCAGGTGTTTCCGCAACTACAAGGTCAGTTATTAAAGTCTTTTTTTAAAACAAGATCAGGTCGAGTTGAAAAGATGAATGGAAAAAAAAAAAAGCATCTTCTGAAGCTGGTGATAGAAACTGATATGCCATGGGTGCGGCTCTTGACACTAGCTTTAGCAAGAGTAAGGGCCAGACCGAAGAGAGATATTCAACTATCTCCCTTTGAACTGATGTTTAGAATTCCTTATCCTTGTAATTCTCGGCCTGGGTCAGGAGTAGAGTTAAGTGATGTATATTTAGAACAATTTGTGGCCTGGATATGTTGGGGTTCAAGCAAGGCTGGTACCCTGGCTAGAGCCAGCACGGCAGCTATTCCCAGCTGCTCGGTCCATACCCCACTGCATCAATGTGATGGATGGCGAAAATGGCGATTTATTGCAGGGAAACTTAACATTTTATAGCTTGGGTTCACTGTGTTACTCCCATCTACATACGTCACACCTGGGTGCTATTGGCTAATTACAAGGGGCCTTGCTATCCTAAGAGAGGGGGGGTCTAGTAGCTTCCCGTTACATCCCGGTGTCTTCCGCTCCGCTATGACCTAAACTAGAACATATTCCCCTCTCTCAATGAATAATTAATTTGCTAAAATATAAGGTGTATTAGTCTTGAAAATGGATAATATAAAATTGAGTCTAAAGATTAACACAAGTAAGATCATCACAACTGGTCTAATCAGGATAGACACTAGGGTGGTTAGCCATGGAGATTGATCGAACCAGGACTGGAACCAGCTTTGCTGAGCTTCTCTCTCTGCCTTCCGTTGAGACAGCCTGTCTCGTAGCTCTGCCATGGTGTCCTTTACTACTCCGGTGTGGTCAGTGTAGAAGCAGCACTCTTCGTTCAGGGCGATGCAGAGGCCTCCCTGCTGCATGAATAGAAGGTCAAGACCTCGCCTGTTTTGCAAAACAACTTTAGAGAGTGAGGAGACTGATTTTTCTAGAAAGGATATGGATTTCTCAATTCTCTGTAGATCTTCATCTACAGTCATCTGTAGCTAAAACAGTCTCTGTTGTTGGGTCACGATGGCAGAGACACCTGTGGCAGCACCAGTTGCTCTCAGGTTAAGCAGCATCGCTATGGTTACACCTGTCACCACTTCTCTTTTCTGAAGTCGGGTGAGTCTCTCCACTTGCAGGCTCAACTCTTCATCCAGGTGGTATAGGACTCTGGGGATGATAACAGCTAATGCACAAAAGTCAACAGAGGAGTTAAAGCTTGGGTATAAATGCAGGAGCTAGACTATTAGATCATGGGTTCTCAGCTTGTACCACAAGGTTGGGGCTCACTGCTTCAGGTGTTATGACTATAAACAGCACAATTACTATAAGCAGTTTACCATATAAATAACACTATACTTACAAACACACAGCTAAAACTTTAACATTAAATGAACTTTCAAAGATACTTACACTACCTCTTAAAGAAAAATACTTATATTTTATACTAACATAACAATTACTACACAAGCTAAACATTTTACTTTAAACTATTATCTAACTACTTTTAACATATGTGTTCTGGTATACATGTAATCTAAACATAAAAACAATTTGCTAAAAAGATAAACACACAATTACAATTTGCTTTGTATATAGTTAGATGGAGTCTCTACACCTCCCAAATCCTCTACAGAATTTTTCCAACACGATTCAGTCCTGGAATGTTCGCTGCTCCCGTGATGTCAGCTGGCAGCTGATCGGTGACTGAGGGCTTTGATGTTCAAGTTGTTCTTCAGATCCTTCTAAATCTTAAAACAAAGGATAACTGAAAAATTGATAGAAACATCACATCATAATAACAACATAAAATTTCTGTTGGCAACTGTCTGTGTAGTGTTCGGACACAACTGTGTCTTGACAGGTCCACTTCTGATCCATGTCTGGAGTACCAAACATGTGTGATGACTTCTCCGTTCACTGCATCTCATGTGTTCAGAGGCACACAGTCTGGTCAGATGGACAGGTGACCTTTCTGAACCTGCCAACAAAACACAGGCACTTCTCTCCTTGAAGTTAATGAATTACACTAATCAAATGCTTTTAGGGTATCAATTTCCCCCGTTTTCTAAAAAATAAAAATGAGATGTATTTCTGTTCAACATTAACACAAAACCTTATATACAATTAGTAAGAACTTATAACAGTTAAAAATCAATTAATATAAAAGTACTGTTAATTATTACAACACTGCACCAGCATCTCATAGTTAACAAACAAACAAAACCAAAAATTATCAGTGAAGGATTGGACAATCAGTCCGGAAATGATTCTCCAAGCTCACTTCAAAATTGATCCAGCTGTCGTATTACTAGGGTCAAATTGCAAAATTAAAAAGTGACTCAAATACTGATTTGGTACAAAAACATCTGGATCTATTGATAAACACTCTGTCCAGGTAAAGTTAAGACTTGGCCAGGGTCTTAGACTTTAAACTGGAAAGATGCCTCTTAACATATTTTTAAAACAAAGCTTTCAATAACAACAGCTATGAGATGCTTACAGCACAGCAAACTGTTAAAATGCATTTGTACAAAGCAAATGATTAAAAACTTTAGGTACCAGACTAATTAAATCATTCAGCAGTTGGCTTAATTTGAAGCCCCTTCTATGGCAGCTGATCTTCAGCAATGCTACTTTTTTTTTTTTTTTTTTTTTTTTTAAATTCTGGAAACACTGAAAAATAAGGAAGTTATAGCAAACAAAACTGCAAAAATTGCAACAACTGAATAGAACTCTCAATGAAGTCTAGGGTGTCACAGACTGCATTCATTTCTGTCCACAAGCAGGTGTTCATCAGTGTCCCATCACAGTTGTTTCAGTTGTAGCTGTCTTCATATCTCTAAAAAAATAACTATACTTTGCAATTTAGACAAGTGTTTCCAATAAAACATAAAACAATTCAAATTAAACAAAATTTAACCTTAACAAAAATTATTTATAACAAAAAGAAATAACAAAACTTAACTTTTAAAAGGCTAAGTTATACAACTTAACTTAAAAACATTCAAGTGAACAGTAACATGGATTCACTATAAAAATTATAAAAATGTAACAAATACATCACAATTTTATGTGATCTAGCTTTGAGAATAACTCACAATAACTGCAAATGTTACTAAAAACACTCATTCACAACAAGAATTTGCCTAGTATATGTTCAAATTAGTTAAAATTTCAAAATGCAGCTTCTTTTAAAAAAGCCACAACAACGCAAGATTGGGTAAGTTGTCATTTAGCTTTTGTAGCACTTTTCAAAAACATCAAGCCTAATTTTTAAACTAAAATCCAAAATCCAAATTGATATATATGCAGTTATATGTGTTTTATATAATAAAAATTTCACATTAAAATTTCCTTATTAAAATTGTCAAAAACTCAGCAAATGGGTAATATATGATTACTAAAACAAAACAAAAATCTTTTAAGTTTCTTGGGATACAGAAATGCAACATTTAAACTTTTTAATCTATTTTTAAAGGCACTTCATTCAATAGAAACTTATTTTTAAATCTCAATCTTAATTATAACACTTTGCTAATTTACAAACAATACAATTTATAAAGCTTTTAATTTTTGAATTGTCTAATTAAAACTCTCTCTTTTTTATCCCTCTCCAAAATATCCAGCTTTTTGTTGTTTTTTGTTGTTTTATTGCTTTGCTTTCCACGGTTTCATTGAAGTCGCTGTTACTTGTTTCACCGGTGGTTGCCATGGCAACAGCGTTCGGCCGTGTGTGTTTTCTAAACTCGTCCGCGCCGAGCTACTTTTTAAATCTGAGAAAAACTCTGAAAACTCCAACTGCATAAATTCATAATTACTTAAAACACAAAATTAACTCCAAAAGTGTACATAAACACCTTTTAAAAACTCAGTAAATTATGACTTTGTAACAAACTCGGTATTATCCCGGCGCTTCTTCCCAGGGAGGGAGTTGGGGGCGGGGTTGAACCGCTCGTACATCGGTCGGAGTTAGAACTCAACTGGCTGGTTATTTCCTGTTTTCCGTGCCTTTTTCTTCGGCCCCGGCCCTGCCAACCACCCCTGTGGGCTGGCCTTCCCTCTTGGTTCTCCACGCCTTTCGTTCCACCCTCCACTCCGCCTTTTACCCCACCTTTCCCTCCGCCTTCTGCTTCTCCTTATCTCTTTGCATTCCAGTCTCTGTGTCTCTGTTCCCATTCGCCGCGTCTTATCTCTTTCACTTCAGCTTCTCTTTTTTTTTTTCCTTCACATTCCTTTTCTCTCCCATCCCCCAACTGTGCCCACCTTCCAAGGCCAGCTTTAGTTCTTTGTTAGAGGCATATTTTTCCCGCGCTACAACTTCTTTCTCTGTGCCATCTTTATGTCTTTGGGGGGATGCTTTCTTCTTATTTTTTCTGCCACACCTCTGGCTATTTCTATTAACTTTTTCTAAAAATCTTCTGCTCTTCGCTGTTTCTCTGAGAGCAGATAAGAATTTAGGGACTGAGGGGACTCCCGGCCCCCCTCCCGGCTCAGTTGAGCTTCTCCCGTCTGGGGGCTGTAAAGCTCTGACCCTAACTTTCAGGGTAGCCAGCAAACAGTTCCTTGTCGTTTCTCAAATTTCTTCACCAATTATTTTAGCACATCTGTCCCACACCTTAGGGTGGATAAACTTTACAAACTCATTTACAACTTCAACAACCCAAATTCTTGCAATAACAAGCAAATTAGGTTTACAACTTAATTACAATCTAACCTTTTTGATGATTCCATCATCCTTCTGGGCCCAGGCTTTTCCCGTCAAGAATACACTCACTATCTTGACTGCTGCTCCTTGACTCAGGGTATCCTTGCTTTTTTAATTTCTTCTCACGTTTCTTCCCGCTTTTTCTCCCGGGTTTCGTGCACCAGATGTTGGGGTTCAAGCAAGGCTGGTACCCTGGCTGAAGCCAGCACGGCAGCTATTCCCAGCTGCTTGGTCCATATCCCACTGCATCAATGTGATGGATGGCGAAAATGGCGATTTATTGCAGGGAAGCTTAACATTTTATAGCTTGGGGTCACTGTGTTACTCCCATCTGCATACGTCACACCTGGGTGCTATTGGCTAATTACAAAAGGCCTAGCTATCCTAAGAGAGGGGGGGTCTAGTAGCTTCCCGTTACATCCCGGTGTCTTCTGCCCCGCTATGCCCTAAACTACAACACACTCCCAAAGCAATCAGACGTAGGAGACATGCTAGATATTGCCCTGCGAGTAAATCAAACGCAACAAGGACAGCTAGTAGCCAATGCTTTTGCAGAAGCCATCAAGCCAACCACAAGTCTGCTTGCTGCTGCTGCCAGCAAGATGGGAAGTGGATGCAAACCCTCCCTCACACCTCCAGGCATCTGTTTTCGATGTGGCGACAGAGGGCACTATAGAAAATTCTGCCCAGCTACTGTGTGGTGTGATCACTGCCAGACAAGCAGGCATGCTAGTTCTCTATGTCGCCTTGCAAAAAACATGATCAAGAGCGCGAGGAGCCGCCACGCGAAGACACAAGTTGCCGGCCCAACTCTATTCAGCAGCTCAAACCACCAGCAACCAGGGGAAGCCTGGGAATCAATTTGGCAGTATCAGTAGATGTCACACTCATCGACACCAGGGTCCGCAAAATCCCAACTGGAGTTACAGGACCTGTTTATTCTGCTACCAGTGCACTTGGTGCTTTGTTGATTGGGAGGTCATCTGCTGGAATTGCAGGACTTATTGTTCTCCCAGGAGTCATCGATGCTGATTACATTGGTGAAATCCAAGGGTGTGCCTACACTCTAGCTCCTCCACTTACAATCAAAAAGGGAACAAGAATCGCTCAATTGGTGTTGCTTCAGAAGGTGGCAACTGAGAAAGACATTTTTCAAAGTGCTCCTGGACGCGGAGCCAAAGGATTTGGGTCAACAGGAGACACAGTGGTGAATCTCGTTCAACAAATGAGTCATTGGCCAATAACTGAAATCACCCTGTGCCATGGATCAAAGCAGCAAAGAGTCAAGATGATGCTAGACACAGGAGCTGATGTCACCATCGTCAGCCGAGTCTGGTGGCCAAGAGAATGGCCTCTCCACAGAGCCTTGAGCTCGGTACAAGGTGTAGGAGGATACTCCACGCCACTGAGAAGTGTACACTCGGTCCAGTTTTGATTTCCTGAAGGACAGACTACCACCTTATGTCCATACGTCATGCCTTTGCCTGGAACTCTTGGAGGGCTCGTTGGCCGAGACGTTCTCAGCCAGCTCGGAGCAACACTAACCCTTCCCAATCAATCGCCTTTTCAGTAGTCGCCACTGCTGACAGGCCGCCAACCCCAAGGATTCAGTGGAAATCTAATGAGCCTGTGTGGGTTGAGCAGTGGCCTCTATCCCAAGAGTGGCTAGCAATTGCGCATGAGCTTGTCAAGGAACAGCTACAAGCAAAGCATATCCAACCATCGCTCAGCCCATGGAATACTCCAATTTTTATCATCCCAAAGAAATCTGGAAAATGGCGATTGCTGTATGATCTACGCAAGGTAAATGACCAAATGTGGGCAATGGGAGCAGTACAACCAGGGATGCCCTCTCCCACAATGCTGCCACAAGAATGGCATCTTCTAGTCATAGATCTGAAAGACTGTTTCTTCACGATACCCCTGCAGAAAGAAGACACCGTGAGATTTGCCTTCACTTTGCCATCAATCAACAAAGAAAGTCCGTCTCAGAGATTCGAGTGGGTGGTCCTTCCACAGGGGATGAAAAATTCCCCAACAATGTGCCAACTGTTCGTGCACTGGGCACTGACACCTGTGCGGGCCAAGCTCTCCCAGACAATTATTTATCACTACATGGATGACATCTTGTTTTGTCAACGTGATCCATTCCAAGATGAAGATCTCACATTTATCACCGCCCAGCTCGCAGCAAAAGGCTTGGTGGTTGCCCCAGAAAAAATTCAAAGACAAACCCCATGGAAGTACCTAGGGTGGATTTTGACATCTTCATCAGTCCACCCACAAAAATTGGAGTTAACCACTGAGATCCATACCCTTAATGATGCACAAAGGCTTGTTGGAGATCTGCAATGGGTACGATCCATTGCCGGTATCCGAAATGATGAGATAGCACCCTTAATGAGCCTTTTGAAAGGTACAGACCCGCAAGCTCCGATTACCCTTTCGGCAGATCAAAAGAGCTGTCTCATTTATCTAGGGAAGAATCTGCTTTCAACACGAGCAGACAGAAGATTGCCAGATGTGCCTTTGGGACTTCTGATTTGTAACCACTCTGTTGCACCATGTGCCATCATATTTCAGTGGCCTGCTTGGCAAAAAGAGAAAGGGGGAGAAGGTCCACGCAAGAGCCGTCGAGGTGCCAAGCAGCCTGCCAAGAAGCCAATGTTAGTGCAATTAGCGAAGAAAGGTGCAGAGCCTCTAGCAATCCTTGAGTGGATTTTCACACCATATACGCCACCAATGAGTATCTGGCAGAGGACAGAAGCAATTGCTTGTCTTATCAAGAAGGCGAGAACACGAACTGTGGAAATTAGTGGTGCTGAGCCGGAACATATCAGTCTGCCAATAACAATAGAAAATCTTGAGTGGATGCTGAGACACTCAGAACCAATTCAATTAGCGTTGCTCAGCTATCCAGGGACTGTACACAACAGACAACCTAGCGACCCACGCCTGCAGATTATCTTAAAACAGCGGTGGTTGCAACAGCCCAAAGTCGTGAATCAGCCGGTAAAAGGCCTTACAGTGCACACGGACGCAGGAAGTCGGCGGAAAAAGGCAGCCTGTACCTGGCAACAAGACTCGAGTTGGAGAAGTAAAACTATAGATGGAGATGCACACGACTCACTGCAGACATTAGAACTTACAGCCGTCGCATGGGCACTGTCTCATTGGCGAGACAGCAAGCTGAACATTGTATCAGATTCATTGTACATGGTAGGAGTGGTACAACGTATTGAAGACGCTCTCATCAAACCACCAGATAATAAGCGATTGTGTCAACTATTTTTTCAAATCAAAAGAGCTATAGAGGACAAGAACGAGCCCTGTTGCATCATTCATATCTGCAGTCATCAAACAGAATTAGGTCTCGGAGAAGGCAATGCAAAAGCTGAGACGCTTGTCAGTCCTGTTGTAGCAGCACCAAGAGACTCTTTCGCAGCTGCAAGAGAGAGTCATGCTCTCTTTCATCAAGCCGCAAAAGCCTTACAGAGACAATTTAACATCAGCTTAACAGATGCACAAGGCATTGTAAAATCCTGTCCACAATGCAGTCAATATGGAACCACTCTAGGCTTAGGCGTTAACCCTAGGGGTCTTGAAGCCTGTGAGATTTGGCAAATGGACATAACACATGTGCCTGAATTTGGTCGCCTCAAATATGTGCATGTTACAATAGATACCTTTTCGAAAATGGTTTGGGCCACTGCACAAGTAGGAGAAAAAAGCATACATTTGGTAGCGTGCTTTGCCGTAATGGGGGTTCCGAAAGAAATAAAAACAGACAATGGGCCTGCATATGTAGGAACGCGAGTTTCTCAGTTCCTACAAAAATGGGGAGTCAAACATGTAACTGGAATTCCCCATGTGTCATCTGGACAGGCCATTGTAGAGAGAATCCATAGGACCCTAAAAGAGTATTTGGATAAGCAAAAAACACGAGAACAATTAGACCCTACCATTCGATTGCAGCAAGTGTTGTTCACTCTAAATTTCCTCAGTTTAGTTGGGGATTTAGAGCAACCCCCGGTGGTCATTCACAATAGGCAAGTAAAGATGCAAGCTACCCCAGAGGTTAAGTTATATTACAAAAACACAAAAACAGGTATCTGGGAGGGACCAAGTCCATTGCTATTTAACGGACGTGGTTACAGTTGTGTTTCCACAGATACTGGACCGTTGTGGGTGCCTGGCCGATGGACCAAACCAGCCACGAAAGACCTGAGGAACAATCAGAACGTTGATGCCCTCAGACAACCTCTGATCGGCTGTCAGCTGACACCACGAGAACAACAAATGTTTCAGGACTGAACTGTGTCAAACCATAGTCTGTTCGTGAGAAATTCCTGTGAAGACCTGAGAAGAGTGCAGAGACTCTATCTAATTGTGCACGAAACAAATTTTAGTTGTGTGTTTACCTTTTTTGCTAATTGCTTTCACGCTTAGACTATATATATACCAAAGCACGAGTGTTAGAGTAGATAGATAAGAGTTAAGATAAGAAGTTTAGTGTGTGTAGCGATTATTATATTAGTATAAGGTATAAGCATTCCCCCTTCAAGAGCTAGCGTAAGCATCCTTGAAAGTTCACTTAACGATCAGAGTTTTAGCCGTGAGTTTGCAAACATGACGCCACTTGCATGGGACAAACTGCTTATGGTAATTATGCGGTGTGTAACCCCAACCAGCTGTCTGCTGACTGATATCCAAAAGCGACAGAACATATGGGTCACCTTAGCACACCTGACCGGTCAAAAATCAATGTGTTTGAGCCTAGCTACCCCTGGAGATCCTTTTCGCACCTGTCTCGTGGGAGTCCCTGAATGGGATCCTCCAGCCTTTAAAGGTTTAGTTAGCAACGAGACTCGACTAAATCAATCGATAATGCTGCAAGAGTGCAACCACACCATTGGCCTCACATCTAGGCAACGTGAAGCCTGCTGGCAAGCGAAAATTATTGAGGTTCTCAATGTTACCATGAGACCCCCAGAGGAGTTAGATCTGCTAGGTTCTACCAATACCTCAGGTGGATGGATGATGTTTGAGCCCCCAGCAAAAAATCATCTTGACAAAGCAACACAGCGCTGGGCTACAGTCAACCCCATAGTTGATCTTGTTACTGCCACTGAGAGTAAAGCCTTTTACTCACAATGCAATCTCACAGGACAATTACCAAAGCGCTTACCTAGTTCCATCTTCCTAGTCTGTGGAGATAGGGCATGGAATGGAATTCCTGCTAGTCCACATGGAAGGCCATGTTATCTTGGGAAACTTACTTTGTTCCACCCAAGCTTACATCAATTGCTGAATGTGGCTGACAAAATGAAAATCAATAGACGGTCCAAGCGAAGCCTAAATGAGTTACAGTGTAATGATGTTAGAAAACCAGACTTTTGGAATCGCGGTATAATCTGGGCAACCTCCTTCTTTATTCCAGGAGCAGCTGCCGCCAAAAGTCTAGCCACCTTAAAAAGGCTCGCTTGCTGGACTAGGAAAGAATTAAATTTAACATCCACAATGCTAAGTGAACTTTCAGCCGATGTGAGCAGTGTACGTCATGCAGTATTACAAAACCGAGCTGCAATTGACTTTCTGCTCTTAGCACAAGGACATGGTTGTGAGGAATTTGAAGGCATGTGCTGCTTAAGTCTTACTGATCATTCAGTTTCCATCCACAAGCAACTACGCCAGCTACAGGATGGATTACATGCCTTGAAAGAAGATAGTAACCCCATTGAGAGTTGGTTCACCAGCTGGGGCATTACTGGGTGGTTGAAGTCTCTTGTGCTAGAGGGGGGACGTATGCTATTTATAGTGATAATGGTGATAATGCTTGTAGGTTGTATGCTATCTTGTGTTCGTAGAAGTGTAGAACAAGCCGCATCCAAGGCCTGGTTTGTGCAAAAAGGAAACGGGGGAATTATAGAGAGTTTTTTAGCAGATGGGGGGCACGATATATTAGTAAAAGCCTGTCTGCACAAACCAGCCTCTGTGTTAAGTCGCAGTATTAAGGGCCAAAATCCTTGAAACTTGCCTGCAGAAAGTAAAACAATATCCCTGTGTACAAGGATAAGAATGTAAACTTGTGTGTACTAGCCAATAGTAGCTTGCTCTGCCCGCAAACCCTGTAGAACCCTATAAAAGGTGTGTTAATAATAGAAATAAACGGCATTCACAATTACTTCTGTGAAGACTGGTGAACAGCTTGGGGGTCTTTCAACAGATAGTCAAGTTTTATTATGCTTAGGCTTGAATGTTTTTAAGTTAAGTTTTCTAACTTAGATATTCTTTAAGGTTAAGTTTGTTATTTCTTTTTGTCATAAATAATTATTGTTAGGTTTAAATATTGTTTAATTTGGATTGTTTTGTGTTTTATTGGAGACACTTGTTTAAACTGCAAAGTATAGTTATTTTCCTAGAGAGATGAAGACAGCCACAACTGAAACAGCAGTGATTGGAACACTGGTGAACACCTGCTTGTGGATAGAAGTGAATACAGTCTGTGACACCTGTGACTTCCTTGGGAGTTCTATTGGTTGTTGCAATCTCTGCAGTTTTGTTTGTTATAGCTTTCTTATTTTTCAGTGTTTCCAGAATTTTAAGAAGATGTATCATTACTGAAGATCAGCTGCCATAGGAGAGGCTTCAGATTAAACCAACTGCTGCATGGTTTAATTGGTCTGGTACCTAAGGCTTCTGATCATTTGCTTTGTACAAATGCATTTTAACAGTTTGCTGTGCTGTAAGCATCTCATAGCTGCTACTATTGAGAACCTTGTTCTAGAAATGAGTTTAGAGGCGTCTTTCCAGTTTAAAGCCAGGCCCCGGCCAAGCCTTGACTTTACCTGGATGGAATGTTTGCCAGCAGATCCAGATGTTTTTTGTACCAAAAGAGTATTTGAGTCACTTTTTGACTCAACAATTTGACCCTATTAATATGACAGCTGGATCAATTTTGAAGTGAGCTTGGAGAATCATTTCTGGAGGTGATTATCCAATCCTTCACTGATTTTTTTTGTTTCTGTTTGTTTGTTAACTATGGGATGCTAGTGCAGTGTTTTAGTAATTAATAGTAGTTTTATGTTACATATGTTATTAATAATGTTTATGATTTAATTGATTTTTAACTGGTATAGGTTCTTATTAGTTGTGTATATGGTTTTGTGCTAATGTTGATGTTTATAACAGAAGTACATCTCATTTTATTTTTTTTTAAGAAAACGGGGGAAATGGATGCCCTAAAAGCATTAGATTAGTGTAATTCATTAACTTCAAGGGGAGAAGTGTCTGTGTTTTGTTGGCAGGTTCAAAAAGGTCACCTGTCCATCTGACCAGACTGTGTGCCTCTGAACACACGAGATCCAGTGAACAGAGATGTCATCACACAGCCTTGGTACTTCAGACATGGATCAGAAGTGGACCTGTCAGGACACAGTTGTGTCTGAACACTATACAGACAGTTTACCAACAGAACTTTTATGTTGTTATTATGATGTTGTGTCTCTACCAATTTTTCAGGTATCCTTTGTTTTAAGATTTAGAAGGATCTGAAGAACAACTTGAACATCAAAGCCCTCAGTCACCGATCAGCTGCCAGCTGACATCATGTGAGCAGTGAACGTTCTAGGACTGAATCATGTTAGAGAAATTCTGTAGAAGATCTAAGAAGTGTAGAGACTCCATTTAACTGTATATAAAGCAAATTGTAGTTGTGCGTTTACCCTTTCAGCAAATTGTTTTTATGCTTAGACTACATATATACCAGAGCACGTGTGTTAAAAGTAGTTAGATAATAGTTTAAGATAAAGAGTTTAGCCTGTGTAGTAATTGTTATGTTAGTATAAAGTATAAGTATTCCCCCTTCAAGAGGTAGTGTAAGCATCTTTGAAAGTTCATTTAACGATTGAAGTTTTAGCTGTGAGTTTGTAAGTATGGTGTCATTTACATGGAACAAACTGCTTATGGTAATTGTGTTGTGTATAGTCCTGACCAACTGTCGGCTAACTAACATCCAAAAGTGACAGAACATATGGGTCACTCTGGCACACTGAACTGGCCAAAGGTCAATGTGTTTGAGCCTAGCCACCCCTGGAGATCCTTTCGCACCTGTCTCATAGAAGTCTCTAAATGGGATCCTCCAGCATTTAAAGGTTTAGTTAGTAATGAGACTCGACTGAATCGATTGGCAATGTTGCAAGAGTGCAGTCGCACTGTTGGCTTCACATTAAGACAACTTGAAGCCTGTTGGCAAGCAAAAATTACCAAAGTTCTCAATGTTACAACCCTCAGAAGAATTAGATTTGTTAAGTTCCACCAATATCTCAGGTGGATGGATAATGTTTGAACCCCTGACAAAAAGTCATTCTAACAAAGTAATACAGCACTGAGATGCAGTCAACCCTATAGCTTATCTCATTACTACCACTGAAATTAAAGCCTTTATTTGTGGTGCAATCTCACAGGACAATTACCAAGGCAATTACCTAATTCCATCTTCCTCATCTGTGGAGATAGAGCATGGAATTAGATTCCTGCTAATCCACAGAGGACCCTGTTATCTTGAGAAACTAACTTTGTTCCACCCAAGCTTACATCAATTGTTGAATATAGCTAGCAAAATGAAGAACATCAAACAGTCAAAGCGAAGCCTGAATGAATTAAGGCCTAGCAACTCTAAAAAGGCTCTCTTGTTAGACTAAGGAAGAATTGAACTTAACATCCTCAATGTTAAGTGAGCTTTCAGCCGATGTGAGTAGTGTATGTCATGCAGTATTACAAAATCAAGCTGCAATTGACTTTTTGCTCTTAGCACAAGGACATGGTTGTGAGGAGTTTGAAGGCGTGTGCTGCTTGAATCTTACTGATCATTCAGCTTCCATCCATAAGCAACTACACCAGCTACAGGATGGGTTGCATGCCCTGAAAGAAGATAGTGACCCCATTAGAAGTTGGTTCGCCAGCTGGGGCATCACTGGATGGTTGAGGTCTCTTGTGCTAGAAGGGGGACGGACTTTACTTATAGTGTTAATTGAGATGACAGTCTAAGTTGTGTGTTATCTTATCCAAAGCCTGGTTTGTGCAAAAAGAGAAAGGGGGAATTGTTGATAGATTTTATATATTAGTAAAGGCCTGTATGCACAAACCAGCTTTTGAAATAAGTCGTGATATTAAGGGCTAAAATCCTTGAAACTTGCCTGCAGAAGAGAGAGTAAAGCGAAACAATATTCTTGTGTACAGGGATAAGAATGTAAACCTGTGTGTGTTAGCTAATCGTAGCTTGCTCTGCCCGCAAACCCTGTAGAACCCTATAAAAGGTGTATTAATAATAGAAATAAACAGCGTTCACAATTACTTCTGTGAAGACTGGTGAATAGCTGGGCGGTTTCTCAATAGGCAGGTGAAATCGCTGAGGGAAACCGAAAAGCTGATTCCCTTGCTGCCCCAGCTGAAAAGGAACGTCTCCCAGATGTGTTCCAACAGGCAAAGTTAAGTCATCAGCAATACCATCAAAATGTGCCAGGACTGATGCGTCAGTTCCGGCTGACATGGGGTCAGGCTAAAGCCATTGTGGCTACCTGTCCCAATTGCCAGCTCCAGGCAGTGCCATCATTAGGCATCGGGGTTAATCCCCGAGGCCTTGGAAGCTGTGAGGTGTGGCAAACAGATATCACTCACATTCCCAGTTTTGGTCGCCTTAAGTATGTACATGTGAGCATCGATACATACTCATGAGCAGTGTATGCCTCTGCTCATGCAGGAGAAAAATCTGTACATGCCAAACAACACTTAGTACAGGCCTCTTCAGTGCTGGGGATCCCTAAGGAAATTAAAACAGATAATGGCCCAGCGTATAAATCCAAGGAGTTCCTGGAATTTGTCCAGCAGTGGGGAGTGGAACACAAAACTGGCATCCCCCACTCCCCCACAGGTCAAGCTGTGATTGAGCGTACACACCAGACGCTCAAACAAGTCCTAGCCAGGCAAAGTAGTGGAACAGGGTGGATGGATTCACAGCAAAAGCGTTGTAAAGCTATGTTTACTATCAATTTCCTGAACTGTTCTTTTGAAAACATGAATCCTCCAGTGACTCGGCATTTTAACAGTGGTGATCAGTTTAAATTGTCACAGCATCCACCGGTTTTAATCAGGGACCCTGAAACTTGGCAAACCAAGGGTCCCTATGAACTTGTCACCTGGGGGCGTGGTTATGCATGTGTATCCACCCCCACAGGCCCCCGATGGATTCCTCAAAAATGGGTAAAACCTTTTGTTCCCAAAAACACAGCCCCAGCAAAAGAAGAAGAGAGACAAGTGGCAGTCACTTCCAAAAGAAGACGCCGCCGGGAAAAACAAGAAGAAACGTTCCTAACCTCTGGCTATTCTCTGACGTGCACACATTGACTGTGAATATGTTTTAAAACTGTTTGTTTCTTTTCTTTTAGAAAAAACCTACCTCACACTCAAACCCATGATGAGCCTTACCTCAGCTGTCATCCTGCTCGCTCTGAGCAGCCTGACGACTGCCTGGATCGTCCCTCAGCCATGACAGAACATCTGGGTGACCCTGGCACACACACTTCAACAAGACAATATCTGCCTGTCCACTGCAGCAGCAAAAGACCCTATGTCTACCTGTCTGGTAGGAATTCCCCTGCAGGCTGAAGAATTTACAGCCAGCTTTAGTGATCCCAAGTTTAATACAATGCCTAAAACACACAGTGATCAAATACATGAAAATCGTAAACGGCGAGCTGTGGCAGTGAAAAGTCCTATGGAAAAGTGTTTACCAGCACTGCCCAGAGCTAATAAAGAGCCCCAAGAATTAGAGCTATTAGGTTCTTCCCCTGCACCCTTTTGTGTTCACTTCATTTACAACTTACTGCCAGACACAAAACTATACAATCACATAATCCAATATCAAAAAGAATACAAAGCAAAACAGTGGTGTGGTACGCTAAGTCAGGCCTTAGCAGATGATCCTCGCTGTTCACATCCAAGAATCCTCCCTAAAGGTATATTTCTAATATGTGGAGATAAAGCATGGGCGGGAGTCTCATCTCACCTCTGAGGGGGGCCTTGCACTTTTGGGAGACTGTCCCTGTTTGCACCCAACCAAACCCAAATTATTAGATGGACTAGGAAAGACAATTCGACTCATGAAATCCACAAAAGAAGCACTGATATTTTAGACTCAAATTGTGATTCAGATATATTTCATTGGGCAAAATCAAAAAGGGTTGCTGCATCCATATTTCTTCCATGGGTTGCAGCTGCCAAGGCACTAGATGAATTAGGACAGCTTGAGTGCTGGGTGATCAAACAGGCCAACTTAACATCAGCTGCCCTTACCTCCCTCCTCAAAGATGAGGAGATTACCAGACAGGCCACACTCCAAAATTGGGCTGCAATAGATTTTCTTCTGCTGCTGCATGGACACGAATGCCAGGAATTTGAAGGACTTTGCTGTCTAAACCTGTCCTCAAAAGCTCCCAACGTCCACGGAGCCCTCCAAGAGATGAAGAACTTGATCAGACAAGTGAAGCAAGAAGCTGAGGACTGGTTTAGTGAGCTGTTCAAAGGCTGGGGACTCACAGGATGGTGGACCTCGATAACCAAAACAATCTTGTTGTTTTTTGTTGTTCTGTTTCTAATCGTGCTAGCCTTCGGGATTGTCCGTTGTTTAGTTTTAAAAGCTCTCAAGAAATTAGTATCTACTACCTCAGAGATCAACCACATAGAGCTAGCAGACCGGAAGCAACTGGACCAGCCCATCAATCACGAGTGGTGGACAAACTCGTGACCGGTATAAAAATGATATCACAACCCTTCTTCAAAAATTTTTATATAATAAGAAAGGGTGAGATGTTGTAATGCAGTTAGGAAAAATAGTATGACCCAAAGAATGTACCCCCGAAAATATAGACTTGTAAGTTGCTTTCCCTTATCTTGTTCTCCCCGGCTCCCCTTATTGGTTGTGTAAATTCCCCCCACCCCTTTCCCCTGCCTTGAAAAAGGAGTGCTTATCAATACCTCTTCCTCTTTCCCTCCTGCAACTTCACTCTGAAGGATCTCAAGAAATAAAGCTGCAACTACCATCTCAGCAAAGGGAAAGAGCCTCGTTTTTAGGGTCTCCTCTGGCAAGCTAACCTACCTCCCCAGCCTCCCTGGCTGCTGCAGGGTGGACAGTGGTAACAGAGAGGCTGGGGACAAAGTAATAATAGCAACATTTTGCTCTTTACAAGTGCGATAGTAATTTTAGCCAGCACTAAACCCACCACAATCTGCTAATTGGTTTCCCACTATAATATTAGTTTGCCCAGGTTGATGTGTTTTGCAATGCATCACCGCCATCTCCTTTGGGTTTTGAATTTCTTCCAAAAGCTGTCAAATTTCTTCTTTATGTTTAATAGTTGATCCTTGAGCTGATAGCAGTCCCCTTTCCTTCCATATAGCTCCATGGGCATTGTCTTGGGAATGGTTTATTATCCCATCCCATTTTTAGGGGTTTTGATCTGTTTTGTTTTGTTTTGTGCCCAGGGGTGGCAGCTGTCCCCTTCCCACCCCGCATCCTCTCTGGCTCTGGGGCTTTCGCGATGAATGAGAGGTGAGCCAGGGTTTCCGGGGGAAATTAGGGGCTGGGCAAAAGGCAGTCTTCCAGCAGGCAGTTCGACTAGACACATGTGGCCCGTATCTTTGACCAGGGATCCTGCTGTCTCTGTGGGTTTTGCTTGCTTCTTTTTTTTTTTTTTCTTTTTTTTTTTTTTTTTTTTTGCTTCGGCACTGTTACTGAGCTTGCTAACTGGGCTTTTTTTGCTGCTCTGCTGTCGGGAAGCCCAGAGCCAGTGCATGCTCCACCAGGACCTGCCGGGTGGCTGCCCCCATCCTCCACACAGCCCGGATCTGAAGGACCAGCCAGTGCCAGTGAGAACATCCTGAATAGCCTTTTACTGCACTCGGGAGCTGGACTGCCTCTGCCCAGCTCTCACGCTGAAAATTAAACCTTCTGATCTTGTTTTCATAGTTCTAGCCACTTTCCCAGGAAAGTAACTGTAAACATAGATGTTTATACATTCTGTCAAAGAAACGTCTTTTAACAGACTTTTCTTATAACCAGTGTGATTGGGAAGGTAGTAACCTAACTATCCAATCCCTGGTCATTGTTGAAAATCTATAAATACTAGAGTCACAAAAACAAAAACAATCTTTTTCCCTATCATACATTGAACTGTGTCTGTGTGAATCATTCCGTGTCCTACAGCAACACCCAACCCCCACTGTACTTCCGCCATTGCTCCAGGTTTGTGCTACACTGTAGCTTTTCACCGTCTGCCTGCCAAGAGGTCCTGCCGTTCCAGTTTCCTGCTTCTGAAACTGCTGAGGCACTGGGATCGGCTGCCCCTGGGGGGTTTGTAAAGCAAGCCCTTTTTCCATCCCTTCCTTTCTCAGTTAAGCAGCCATTACCACGTGGTCCCCAAACTCACACCGGATCACCCCCTGCAGCCTTGGGAGAATCATCGCACCTGCCCTGCCCACCAGGAGCCTGCCAGCACCCCTGCCAGCTGTGACCATAACTACACCAAAGGGTAAAGTGCCTGCTGTCAAGAAGGCTGTTACTGGATTTCTGGTTCTGTTTGTTGTTGCTGCTATTCCTGTTGTTTGTTTGCCTTGCTACACATACTAGTAAAGAACTGTTATTCCTTTTTCCATATCTTTGCCAGAAAGCCCTTTAATTTCAAAATTATAATAATTCAGAAGGAAGGGGGTCATATTCTCCATTACAAGGGAGGCTCCTGCCTTCATTAGCAGACACCTGTCTTTCAAACCAAGACAGGCATGAATTACACCAAATGTATACCTAGAATCAGTCCAAATATTCATCCTTTTGCCCACTGCCAAATTCAATGCTTGTTTTAATGTTATTATTTCTGCTTTTTGTGCTGATGTGTTAACTGGTAAAGATCAAGCTTCCAATACTTCACTAGTGGTTACCACTGCATATCCTGACATCTGTTTTCCATCCTTCATGAAACTGCTCCCATGTGTGAATAATTCTAACTCAGGATTCTCTACTGGATCATCTCACAAATCACTTCTGCTGGAATAAACCTGTTTGATAGTTTGGAGACAATCATGCCAAGGCACCTCCATCCACTGCCTTTGTATCGAGGAACAGCTCCATGCGTGGCTGCTGTCTGCGGGAGCTCAGGACCTCTGGACAATGAACCAATATGATTTCGCAGAAGCCATTTATTGTTTACACTACACACTTATTTATACATTCTAAAACTACTGTTCACACGATCACACATTTCATTGGTGCCCCTATCCTGTGCACACACTCTGCATGCACCCCTTGGGACACAGGATTGGTTACAGTCCAGGTGTTCAAATGCCCTCTGTTATCTGGCTCTTGTGGTCTTGTTTTCTTGTTTTTCAGCCTCTTTTTTCTTATTTTTAGAATAGCTTATGTCTCAGCAACCTTGAGAAATTCCAGAGTGTCTGATAATAAACTATGAATACAATTTGGCTGGAGCACATCATGGCCCAAGCTGTTCAGATGGATTACTACAGCTGTTGTCTTCAATTCCACATCATCCTTTTCCAAAAGCACAACTTGGTATTTGAGCATCCTGCTGAGGGATGGCCATTGTCCCCCCCTTTTGCTCTAATATGGATATCACCATGTGAGGGACAAAACCAGTTAGATGCTGTCCATTCATGAGCTTCCTGGCCTCTTGTATCAGTAGAACAATTGCAGCAACTGCTTTCAAGCATCCCAGCCATCCTTTGCTCAAGTTGTCCAGCTGTTTGGAGAAATAGCCTACAGGTCTCCAGGTTCCCAGCTTCTGTGTCAGGACCCCTGTAGGAAATGGAAAAATAGAAACTTGACAGATGTTGAAGGGTTTGATTTACAGCCTTGGAAAGAGCTTGGGTTAATGTAATAGTAAAGGTACACAGACATTAAGTAGAGAGATTTTAAACTTATGTTCCTATAATTGCAAGTAAGTATATGCCTTAAGTAAATAACAAACTGTATTAGGTGAAATGGTGAAGAGTTTAAAAGTGTAATAGTGTCATCTTATAGAGTAAGTTAAGAATCTAGAGGTTATAATAAGATGTGTGTTCGTGACCTAGTAGTCTATTGGCTGAGGGGCAGACACAGTGTGGCAGAACTTAGCAAAGGTGAAAGGTGAGAAAGTCAAAATAAACTTTGTGTCAACTGTCTATTGGACCAAAATTTTATATATTGCTGTGTAATGAGGAAATTCGTGACTTCCTTTGAGCTATGGCTGACTTGTTACTCCTGAAATCTCAAGCCTTCAGACTGACATATTATCTGATTTATTAGGGCAATAAATTTTTTCATAGCCTCAGTGGTCCCATCCCTTGTTATTCATCTTGACAGACCCCCAGTGCTAAATGTTGCCTGTCATGTACAAAGAGTTCAAAGGGCTTGATTAAGTCAGGAAGCCCTAATGCAGGTGCTGTCATTAATGCCTTTTTCATTTCTCAGCAGGTAGTTAGGCACTTTGGAGTCCACACCAATTGTCCTTTCTTTGTTTCTTTTAGGGCATCACATACGGGATTCACTAAAAGTCCATAGTTTAATATCCACAACTGGCATCACCCGACCACTCCCAGAAAGCCTCATAGTTCTCGGATGTTCCATGGTTCCGGAGTTTGGCAGATCGCTTCCTTTCTGTCAAAGCCATGAATTTCCTCCCCTTAAGTGATCTCTGTGGGAAATGGAAAAATAGAAACTTACACAGATGCTGAAGGGTTCAATCTGCAGCCTTGGAAAGAGCTTGGGTTAATGTAATGATAAAAGTACACAAACATGAAGTAGAAAAATTATAAACTTATGTTCCTATAATTGTAAGTAAGAATATGCCTTATGTAAGTGTGATAGATTGGCATTTAAGAAAAAAAGTAGGAAACATCTAAGGAAGTGAAGGTTGCTGGAGGCCGATGGGAGTTTTTTCTCCTGGCCAATAACTGGCCATTTCTGAGAACTGACAGTACTTTTGACCATTGAAAAGTGAGATCAACCTGTGAACACCACCCTTTGAAACCTAAGCCCGGGAATTTCTCTCTCTCTTTGGTTTCCAGGTTTGAAAGGTAACAGAGCTCCAGCTGGCTCCCGTCCCCTGCCCAGGCCATGCAGGCTCCCGGGAGGGGGATGGAGCCTGTGGAAATTCCCCTGGCCCCAGCCCAGGGCCGGGGTCTGCTGCAGCCTGCTGGGAAGCCTCCGGGGTGGCTGAAGCTTTTCCCGGGGTGGGGGTGGGGGGTGGGGGGGGCTGCTCTAAGAGCTGCTGAGCTGAAATCCAGCACCATGAATACCTGCTGCAGCTTGAGCCAGATTTTAACCCTTTTACTACCCAGATGAGACCTGCAGATTTAATCCTTTTTCCAGAGAGAGGAAAGTGAGAGTGATTTACATGTAAAGAGACAACATAAATCATCAAAGTCAGTGAAAGAAGGAATTAAGCTTCAGATGGGAAGAGAATAAGGAGATGCACTAATAAGCTGAAATATTATTTTGTTAAAACTATGGAGACTATAGAGATAGACAATAATGTTCTGA
The DNA here is from genome assembly GCF_049639895.1 of Pseudopodoces humilis. Classification (NCBI taxonomy): domain Eukaryota; kingdom Metazoa; phylum Chordata; class Aves; order Passeriformes; family Paridae; genus Pseudopodoces; species Pseudopodoces humilis. Next base: position 8,303,580 of record NC_142211.1, on the reverse strand, counting down.
AAAAACTCCGTTAATTCATGAAAGAGTATTTTGGGGGAATGGAGTATTTCAAAGTATAGATCTAAGCAAAAGTAATTCATTGATAGAGCTGAGCAAAATGGTGAAATAGTTGTGATTCTATGAGATGCTGGAACAGAAAAAGAGAAGTGAGAGTTGATGAAGATTTGGGGTCTTTAAGAGAAAAGGAGAAAACTTCTGTTTTCAGAGATGATCACAGAAACAGATGAAGAGAACCTTTGCCTTTGAATAACTCATCCTTCAAATGACACCCCTTGAATCATGGCCCAAGAACACACCTCAGAGTGGTGTGAAATGGGAGGAAAAGACTGATGGCAGAGTTTTCCAGGCAGCTGGCATCAGAGAAATAGAAAGCCATGAGCAAATGGTTTTCTTGTGAAAAACTCTCCATAGATTGACAAAAGAGAACTTCTTTTTCTCTACAAAGACTGATGAAAAGACTATAGCAATGTTGGGACTGTTTTAACCACCAGGTTTTGTCTCTATGTTCTCAATTAAACAAGGGAATGGTTGGGTGGTGGGGAAAAAGGGTTTCTGGAGGTTTTATTCTGGTTTCTTATTCTTGTAGTTTTGTTAATAAACTTTCTTTATTCCTTTTAAGTTTTAAGCCTGTTTTTCCCTTCTTCTAATCCATATCTCACAGCAAGAAATGAGTAAGTTTTCTAGTGATTTTTTAGATAATGCTTTAAAATCACGACAGTAAGTAAGAAATTATATTAGGTAAAATAGTGATAGGTTTTAAGCTGTAAAACTGTGACTTACTGAGTAGGCTAAGGATTTAGAAGCTATAATAGAGGTGTGTGTGGGTACGTGACCTATTTATTGGCTGAAAGACATGCAGTGTGGCAAAATTAGGCAAAGGTGATACGTTATTAATTAGAAACAAGTTTCGTGTTAGCTGTCTATTGGACCAAAATGTTATATATTGCTGTGTGAAGAAGAAACCCGTGACTACCTGTAAGCTATGGCTGACTTGTTGCTTCTCTCCAAATCTCATGCCTTTGAGACTGATATCTTATCTGGCTTACTTAAGCAATTGTATTTGTCTTGGTTTAGGGCAAATTTGGGAGAAAACTTCTAATGGGGCTCTTCTTGGGAAGCAAACTCACGTGGCCTTTTTCTCTCACCTCCCAACCGGTTCGGGAAGAGATTTCTCTGAGAGAAGTGGAAAAAACCTGTTTATTTCACAAGCACAGCATTACCCAGCACAAGAATGAACAATATTAAATTACAAAACTTCTCGCCGTTTTGAAGAGATGACAAACTTCAGAGGGCCTCTTTCTTGTGGGTGTTTGCTCTGTTATCAGTCTTTCTGGCGCTGGAAAATGCCGCTGCCCAGGCTGGGCTCTCAGTAGTCCACGGGTGCAAGCTCTCGGTGCTCTCCCAAGTCTCCAGTTCAGAGCAGGTTCGATTCGTTTCAGAAAAAGGGAAAGAAAAGAGTCTAGGAAGACCTCTCTGTTCCGGCTAGTTGGAAAGCTGAGGCGATCTGCTTCTTGTTGTCTGTCTGTGCTGTAGTCGAAACTCCCGATGTGGGGGGAGCAAGTACAGTCTCTGATAACAGACTCAGTGCTTCTTTTCCACTCACTTTTACTCTTAGATGAAATTTTAAGAATACAAAACTTATGTCTGGGTTAGGTGGATGAATGGGGATACAATTTAACATCATAATCAACCCAGGACAGCAATAAATCATCGTAAATAGCACAGTGGTCCCATCCCTCGTTTTTCATCATGACAGATCTCGAAGCCCAAATTATTCACAGGTGTCTTTCCTATTTGAGCTTTTGCCTTGGGGTGACAGTATGATACTGTATTCCCTATAGTTTGCTTTATGCCCAGACATGGGTCCTGTAACTTTCAGCTAAGTCCGAGGCGGCGGGGGGCGGGGGAAGCTGGTGGAATTCTTTTGGCGGTCTGTGTTCAAACACAGGTACTCTCCTGTTTTTTTCCCAGCTCTTGGCTCTGCATATGTAGCACGGAAAGGGAGTTGCATTGCAGGAGCTCGGGACTTCTGATCAATGTATCAATATGATTCTGCAGAAGCCATTTATTGTTTACATTATACACTTATTTATAGATTCTAAAACTACTATTCACGTGAGCACACACTACTGGATTGGTGCTCCGATACTGTTCAAGCCCTGAGCACACACTCCTCAGGTTCTGTGACTGGCCACAGGGCAGGTGTTTGAATGCCCTCCATTATCTGGTTCTTGTAGTCTTATTTTTCTTTCTTAGCTTCTTCTTTCATATTTTAGAATAGTTTATGCTGCAGCAACCTTGAGAAATTCCAGAGGGTCTGGTAAGAAGCTAGACAGTTTGGCTGGGGCACACTATGGCTTAAGTTGGTTAGATGCATTACTACAATTCCCTCTTCTTCTTGCACCAGCCAAACCCTATTTACAGTATTTTCTATCAAGTGAGTCACTAATTTTATTAAGCATGGAATAAAACAAAGCAATATAATAATGACTACTAGTATTAACAAAGCTCTCTTTACAACATCTTTTTAACTATCTAGTTATTCCTCATCCCTTAAACTATTTATCTAAACCCCAATCATTCACAGTTAATTTCTTTATGTTATTTTGTAGTTGTTTGGGTTTCTTGTGAATGGATGCAGAATGGTTAGAGAGGTTTAAAACAATAAAGTCTTTTAAAATCCTTACAACTGTGCCCATGTGCTAACAGCAAAAATCTATAGCAGTCATATGTTGCAGTGTGCCGTGTCTAATACTATCTACATCAGTGAACATTTGATTTAAAACAGCTGAAGTTTCACCCAAACATTGGTTCTAGGCTGGCTAACTGGCAAAGATACACTACTAAAAGCACACAAGGAAAACAAAGCAAAATACAGACTTAACATTTGATTGAACTCCATATTTCTCTAAGGTTATCCTTTGGCAAAAAGTTTTTTTCTCAAATTTTAATTTTCAAGCAAATTTTTCAGCACTTTTTTTTTTTTTTTTGTTTCTTTCTAATCTCGTTTAAACATCACTCAACGATGAGGCACAAAGGTACTTCATGCGCATTAATTTTATTTTTTTTTAATTTGGACATCTTATAAATGAAAAGCTAGACTTGCCAATATGTCAAGCAATATAGCAAATTTTTTAATTTGTTCAATAAAAGGTGAGAAAATTTTACAGTGCTGGGTGTGCGAGGGTCTCCACCCCAAGCAACGCACAAATTCAGGGTTTGAATGGTAGTCTTCTTCTATCATTCTAGGCACTTCCCTTCCTCAAATTTTCAGCTATTTTCTACTTGCTTTTCTTCATAATCAGCAGTTGTGGTTTGTGAAGATCTGTTGGGGAGGTGGTCCGAGATGGTCTTCTGATGTCTCTTCAGCCTCCCATTCTCCTTTTAAAATATCCTTTTTCCACTAGCATTATTTTTGGTTATATAGTTTGTCTAAGCAAGCATATATATTCTGTTAGCATACATTTTGCAAGCCCTCTTTCAGTCATTTCACAACCAACAGCTAGCATGTCTAAAAATGTCTTCATAGGTGTAATAATTTTTTATTATTTGTTAATCAAATTTAATATTATTGCTAAAATAAAATAAGATTGCTAAGGTTGTTTTAAAAAGCTAACATTGCAGAAACGCCTAACCTCAATGACCACATATCCAGCTGTGAAGGCAAGAAGCTGAAACTGCAGAGCTGAAGCTGCAGAATGATATCTGGCTGTACAAAGGGGAAGTAGAACATCTCCTTATTAAGGAGAATTGCCTACCCACAACCACCAAAAAGCAGAGGAAGACCCTACCCGCGACCACCAAGAGGCAGAAGAAGACACCCTAGCAACAGGAGGCACAGGCGCTGACGTGATCCAGGAAGACACAGATGCAGGGACTGTATAAAAAAGGGAACCTCCTCAGCCAAGGCGTGCGCCATGTGCAGGACACTTAAGAGGAAGTGTCCTCCAGCTTGCCCCCAGCTAGGTTTTTGCTTGCTTTGCTGCTTGCTGAATTAATAAAAATTGGCTTTTATAAATTATTTAAAATTGTCCCTTTTATTTTGTCACGACAATTTATAACAATTTGGTGCCATGACTTGGATCCTGGGATCTGTGGTTTAGGGGTTCACCCTCCAGGGAGGCGCCCTATCCCTATCTTTGGATAGCCCTGGTGTGGAGGATCTCTATTCCCCAGACCTGGTATTCAGGACCCCCAAGTTCAGTAAGCAAGCAAAAGGAAACCACGGAACCCCTTAAATTTTGTGCACATTGTTGAGGGTTAGGTGTCCTTTTTTTTTTTTTTTGTTTGGTTTTTTTTTGTTTTGTCGTTCTGGCCTGCCCGGGGAATTTTTACCCATTATGTGCTGGGACAACCTAACTACCGGTACTTAGGGGTGATTGACAACGGACAAAGAGTAGCCGGGCCCGGGGGGGGGGGGGGGGGGGGGCGGGGAAGGGGGCAGAAAAGGAGGGTGGGGACAGTATTTAGCTGGCTTTCTTCGGCTTCAGGGAAGGACGTTCGTGTGCTGGGTCGCGGAGCTGCTGCGGTGGAGAGAAGGGAATTTAGCCATCACCCAGACGAAGCTGCTGCTTCTTCTCCTTCTCCCCTCTTGGCTGGTGGCCCCTCACCCCCTGTCCTGCCGGGACGTGTGGCAGCCACCGCCGCGGAGCTGCTGATACACCTCAGCCACCGGCCCAGGATCTCAGCTCGTCCCTGCTGTTTCCAGACGACTGCTCCTCGGAGCCCTGCAGGAGCACCGGGACTGACTGCCCGAGGGGGTTTGTGAGAACAAAACCTCTCCTCCATCCCATCTCAGCCGAGAAGGCTGTCCCGGGGTCCCTGGTTCTGTGTTCTTGTTATTGCTGTAGTTATTGTTTATTTGTTTGCCTGGTTATACTAGTAAAGAACTGTTATTCCTATCCCCAGATCTCTGCCTGGAAGCCCCTTCATTTCAAATTTATAATAATTCGGAGGGAGGGGGTCTACATTCTTTCATCCCAAGGGAGGCTCCTGCTCTCCCTAGCAGACACCTGTCTGCTAGAACCGAGACACACATGAAGACCAAGCGAAGACCCCAGATGGGGTAAGTATAGAATTGGGATACTGTTTGGTTGGGTTTGGTGTTCCCAGAGCCTGGTGTCTGAGAGGTCTCCTGGAGGCCAAGTCAGAGTGGACCCTTCATTAGTGCGGTTCCCACAGTCCGCGAGGACCTGGGCCACGAACAAGGGGAGCGTGTGTGACTGAGGGGGCTCTGGAAGATGGGACAGAAGGGGAGCAAGCCTTCTGGGCTCATGGGTGGGAATAAAGGGAAGTTGCCCAAGATCCCTCCCGACAGCCCGTGAAGGCTAATGTTGAAATATTGGGATGAATCACCCTGGAGAAAAGAAAAAAGTAGAGAAAAGATGATTTATTATTGTATTGAGGTGTGGGGAGGAAAAGTAATTCATGGACCAGGAGTAACATGGCCCCCATTTGGCTCTTTTGATGAGTGGGTCCAACAGCACTTGAACCTCTGGGTAAGCAGTAAGACTCCCATGAACCCAGAGGAAAGCGAGTATGCCTCCCTTTGGCTTCCAAGGGACACACACAAGACTGATAGAAATGTCTCCTTGTTTCCACTAGAAGATAAAAAGTAAAAAGGAAAAGGGGGGAGTGATGAATTATTATACCCACCTCCCTATGCCCCCCCTGAGGAAGAAGATGAAGAAGCACAAGGGGAAGTACAAGCACAAGCACCACCGTTACCACAAGCACAAGCACCACTGTTACCACAAGCACAAGCACCACTGTTACCGCAGGAACCACAGAGACCATTTACCCGGAGTCAGGCTAAGCAGAACCTATGTCCCTTGAGGGAGGTGCCGATGCCGAGTGGGAACAACCAGGGCGTTGGATATGTGTAGGTTCCCCTTAATACCGGGGATGTCAGGGATTTTAAGAAGGAAATGGGTAACCTACTAGAGGATCCTTTGAGGGTGGCTGAATGTTTAGATCAGTTTCTGGGCCCCAACATATACACCTGGGAAGAACTCCAGGCCATCCTTGCCATATTATTTACGGCCGAGGAACGAGACATGATATGCAGGGCAGGGATGCGGGTTTGGGATCTAACACATCAGGCCGAACCTGCCGAAGACACTAAGTGGCCCATGCAAAATCCTCATTGGAATCATCAAGAACAGGCAGGGTGTAATAACATGGGTGATTTAAGGGCCATAATAATCCAAGGGGTAAAGGAATCTGTCCGGAGGGGACAAAATATTAATAATGCATTTAAAGAGGAGCAAAAGAAGGATAAGACCCCAACAGATTGGTTGGAACGTCTCCGAAAATGCATGCAATTATACTCAGGCATTGATTCCACTACACCTGTGGGACAAATCCTCCTTAAAACCCAATTTGTGGCTAAATCTTGGCCAGATAAGGAAAATGTTGGAAAAAATAGAGGACTGGCAAGAAAAACCCCTGGATGAGTTGTTGAGAGAGGCTCAGAAAATGTATGTAAGGAGGGAGGAGGAGTTTCAGAAAAGGCAGACTAAGTTGCTGGTGGCTACAGTACGGGAGGGGGTTCGTAACCCGAGAGAAAGAGGGTTTATTAAGGGACCCCAAGGGTCTGGAAAACCTGTTGGGAAAAGGGATTTGAGTGAAGTTGAATGTTTTTATTGTCACAAGAAAGGGCATTTGAAGAGGAATTGTAGACAGAGGATTCAAGAGGAGAAGGTATTTGAACAGGATTAGAGGGGTCAGGAGCTCTATTTATTTGGGACCCATCTAAAATCATCAGAGCCCTTGATAAAGTTGAAAGTGGGTCCTCAGCAAGACATACTCAAATTTTTAGTAGACTCTGGGGCAGAGCGGTCCACTGTCCAACGAGTACCTAAAGGATGTAAACCTTCATTAAAACATATCCAAGTAGTAGGGGCCAGTGGAGAACCTTTTTCTGCTCCCATAATTGAGAATGTACAATTAGAATCAGAATGTAAATTTGGAGTTGGGCCATTGTTATTAGTTCCAGAAGAAGATTATAATTTGCTGGGACAGGATTTAATGATAGAATTAAATATAAACTTGGAAATAAATGATAAACAATTGGCAGTAAAATTATGTCCTTTAAGGACACAAGATGAAGAGAAGATTAATCCAGAAGTATGGTATACTCCTGCAACTGTAGGAAAATTGAATTTTGAACCTTTTGAAGTAATAATTTAAAACCCTGAAATCCCTGTAAGAATAAAATGATACCCCATTTCCCAAGAAGGGAGAAGAGGGTTGAAGCCTGAAATTGAGAGGCTGCTACAAAGAGGTCTCTTAGAACCTTGCATGTCACCCTACAATACCCCGATTTTACCAGTTAAAAAGCCGGATGGCAACTACAGATTGGTGCATGATTTGCGGGAAATAAACAAACTGTGACCCTCTTCCCCATGGTTTCAAATCCACATATATTGTTAAGTCAGCTAAGCCCCGAATATCAGTGGTACTCGGTAATAGACTTAAAAGATGCATTTTGGGCATGTCCTCTTAAGGAGGAGTGCAGAGATTATTTTGTTTTTGAGTGGGAAGATACAGATACCCATAGAAAACAGCAGTTAAGATGGAATGTACTCCCTCAAGGATTTACCGAGTCACCTAATTTGGTCAGGCTTTGGAACAAATTCTCCGGGATTATGAATTAGGGACGGGGGTGGTTTTATTACAATATGTGGATGATTTCTTAATTGCAGGGGAAAGTGAAGCCAGTGTGTCGTGGTTTTAAACCAATAACTAAAAAAAATTACTTATTTCTTGCTGTGAGATATGGATTAGAACAAGAGCAAAGCAGGCTTAAAACTTAAAAGGAAAAAAAAGAAAGTTTATTGACAAACTACAATAATAAGAACACCAGAATAAACTTCCAGAAAAACCTTTTCATCCCCTGTCTACCCACTATTCCCTTGTTCACATGACAAAAGAGACAAAAACTTTGGAACTTTGATGGTTAAAACAGTCCCAATTCTTGCTACAGTCTTTTCACCAGTCTTTGTAGAGAAACAGAAGTTTCTTCCTGTTAATTTATGGAGTTTCTCACAAGAAAAACTATTTTTGTTATAGTTTTCCATTGCCCTAATGTTAGCTGCCCAGAGCTGCTGTTATTAGAGCCCACTCCTCCCATTTTCACATCACTCTCAAGTGTGTATGGGCCATGAGTCTAGGGATGGGATTTTTAAGGATAAGTTATTCAAAGGCAAAAAGTCTTCTTCATCTGTTTCTGTGAGCTTCACTAGAAAACAGTTTTCTCATTGCCTCTCAAGGCTTCAAATCTTCCAGCACTTCACTATACCATAATTACTCTACTTTTTACTCAAAATTTACACTTTGAACACTCTATTCCTCCCTATATACTGTCATGAATTAAAGGAGTTTTTTCAAGACCTTATTGTCTATTTCCATAGCCTCAGCAGAAAGGTATTTCAGCTCATAAAGCATCTCCTTATTCTCTACCTTTTCTGAAACTTAATTATTTTCTTTACTGTCTCTGATAGTTTTATAAAGTCTCTTTACATGTTGATTACTCTCTTTTTCTTTCTCTGGATAAAAAGATTAATCTGTAAGTCTCATCTGGGTAATGAAAAGGGTTAAAATCTTGCCCAGGCTTTTGTAGATGGTTCTGTGACTTCTGCCGGAGCAGGAGCTGGAGCTGTCTGCGATAGAAAATTCCTCATGGCTGCTCTGGAGAGTGTGGTCGCTGTCTCAGCACGCCGCAGGTCCAGAGCTTTTTTTCCTTTCTTTACTTGGCAGTCTCTGGTGAATTCCGTCACGGCAAAAACTGCAGCTTAGTCAGGAACCGGCCTGGCCTGGCCAGAGCCCGGGGCAAGCCCCCCGCAGGCCCCCATCTCCCGGCCAGGAGACGCGGCAGGCTCAGCCCAGCCCCCACCCGGCTGCATGGCCGGGCAGGGAACAGGAGGCCAGCTGGAGCTCTGTTACCTTTCACAGCCAGGAAACAAAGAGAACAAGAGAGCTCTGGCTTTACATCTTAAGGTAGGGTTCACAAGTTGATCCCACTTTTCAATGGTCAAAACTGCTGTCAATTCCCAGTAATGACCAATAATTGGTCAGGAGAAAAGACTCATCAGTCACCAGCAACTTCAACTTCCTTAGCTCCCAAAACCACCTTAAAGGTAAAGTCACCCCATGACACAGTGTTAGAGCAGAAAGCATTAAATTGTTAAACTTTTTAAGTATACAGGGGCTTAAAGTGTCCAAATCGAAATTGCAATTTGTGGAGGAGGAAGTGAAATATCTGGGACACTGGATTACGAAAGGGTGTAAGAACTTAGATCCTGAACGGGTAAAAGGTATTTTAGCTTTAGAACTCCCTAAAAGTAAGAGGCAAATTAGACAAGTGTTGGGATTGATGGGATATTGTAGACAGTGGATTGAAGGCTTTAGCAGAAAAGTGGAACTTCTGTATCAGATGTTAGTGGGAGAAGGAGCAATAAAATAGAGTGAAGAGGATTATCAGGCTTTTGAGAACTTGAAGGAAGATTTGATTCAGGCTCCACTGCTCAGCCTCCCTGACATTAGGAGACCTTTTTATTTGTTTGTGGATAGTCGGGAGGGAACTGCTTATGGAGTATTGACCCAAGAGCGGGCAGGGAAAAAGAAGCCTGTGGGATACCTTTCCAAATTGCTAGACCCTGTAAGCCGAGGATGGCCTTCATGCTTACAAGCAATTGTGGCATTAGCCTTGTTAGTAGAGGAAGCTAACAAACTTACTTTTGGGAGTAAATTGAAGGTATTAACTCCACATAATGTTAGGGGAATTTTACAACAAAAAGCTGAAAAATGGATTACAGATGCACGGTTATTAAAGTATGAAGGCATTTTGATTCAGTCCCCCAACTTGGAAACAGAAACAACCTCTTTACAGAATCCAGAGCAATTTTTGTGTGGGGGATTTGAAAAAGACATATCTCATGATTGTATTCAGTGCATAGAACAGCAAACCAAGATTAGAGAAGATTTGGAAGATAGTGCGCTGGAAGAGGGGGACAAAATTTTTGTAGATGGGTCTTCTAGAGTAGCAGATGGAGAAAGGAGGTCAGGGTATGCATTAGTTAATGGAGAGACCCTGGAAGTGATTGAATCAGGTCCATTAAGTCGGGCCTGGTCTGCACAGGCATGTGAATTATATGCAGTATTACGGGCATTAAAACTATTGAAAGGGAAAAAGGGAACTATATATACAGACTCAAAATATGCTTTTGGGGTGCTACATACATTTGGAAAAATTTGGGAAGAGAGAGGACTTATTAACTCCCAAGAAAAAGGATTGGTGCACGGGGAGTTAATTAGGCAAACCTTAGAGGCCTTAAGAGGACCCATGGCAATTGCAGTGGTCCATGTGAGAGGACACTAGAGGGGAGTAACTACTAAAATTAGAGGTAACAATTTGGCAGATGAAGAAGCAAAAAAAGTGGCAATAATTGTTTTTAAATAGCCAGAAAATAAAAATAGATCCTTAAACAGGAACGCTTATCGGTTTAATTTGTCCTTTACTAAACAGGAGGAAGAAATATTTAAGAAAGAAGGATTTATTAAAAAGGGAAATCAGTGGTTCCTCCCCGATGGTAGAGAAGTCCTCCAAAAAGGACTTGCTTGATACTCAGGGATATTCACTATAAAACACACACTCATTGGTCGGTAAGATCATAAGTGGATCAGTTTACCAATAAATACATGTGTATGGGTATTTATAATTTGGCCAAACAATTAGTAGGGGCTTGTATGACATGTCAAAAAGTGAACAAACAGCACCTGAGAGACAAAGTGCCGGGAGGACGAGAGCTAGCAATCAGACCCTTTGCCCAAGTACAAGTGGATTTTACTGAACTCCCCAAAGTAGGAAGATATCGCTATTTGTTAGTCATAGTTGATCATCTCACCCACTACGTAGAAGCAGTTCCCACGGCCCATGTGACTGCACAGACAGTGGTAAAAGCTTTTTTAGAACAAATAATTCCCCGATATGGGATAGTGGAGGTTATAGATTCAGACCGGGGACCACATTTTACTTCCAAAACAATAAAACAAACTCTGGAACCTTTAGGCATAAAATGGGATTATAATACTCCTTATCATCCCCAAAGCTCCAGGATGGTAGAGAGAGTGAATGGGGAAATAAAGAAGCAGCTAACCAAGCTAATGCTAGAAACCCGACTATCCTGGGTAAGGTGTGTGCTGTTAGCTCTTTTAAATATCCGCACTCAACCCAGGACTGATACGGGAATTTCACCCTTTCAAATGTTATTTGGAAAGCCATATGACATGGAAATACCCCCAGACCACCCAGTATTAGAAAACCAGCTGTTGAATGAATATATTTTAAATCTAATGAAAAGAAGGAATGAACTGAGAAAACAAGGACTGATTACCCAGAGATCTTCCCTGAATGCACCTATTCACCGTGTACAACCTGGAGACTCTGTCCTCATTAAAACATGGAAAAAAAACTCTCTCACCCCTTAATGGAAAGGTCTTTTTCTTGTTTTGCTCACCACAGATACAGCTGTACGGACTGCTGAAAGAGGATGGACGCCCGTCAGTCGGATAAAGGGTCCAGTCGCTGATGCATGGGAAGTGATTCCCCAACCTGATGAACTGAAAATCTGGTTAAAACGTAAAACTAATGAATGAAGCTGTGTTTTGCCCTGAACTTGTTTGTATTTGTTATCCTTTTATTTGTTTTAGGTGTAAGTTGTGTAAGGATAATTGGTTGGGACATTGTAGAACAGGGTATCCCCCTAGAAAAAATTGTGGAGAATGTTACAACTATGAGAGGTTATTAACTTCAATCTATTTAGAGCAAGCAGTGAACATTGGGTAACTCAAAAAGGGGTCCCTTGAGTGGTGGAAAATATACGCACATGGAATCCATCCAGAAAAAGGGTGTGCACATCCTAATTCATCTGGGAGCGCACTTAATATATTAGGGGAATTGGAAATCATCAAGGTGGTGTGTAGGAAACGCATACCCTGGGTACCAGGCTCAGCACCACAGGTAAAGAGTAAAAGTTGGGAAGCGTATGTGGCTCAGTGTAAAACCAAAGGGAGAGCCCCTGAAGAATACGACTGCTGCTGAGAAGATGGGATACCTCGCTGCTCCAAGCAAAGGAGTAGGCAGAGGAGTCCGAGATGTACAGAAACTGTGGGGAACCAACACTCGAGAGCAGTGATCCGGGAAGTTCCCAAACCTGTGTCATACCTGCGTCCCTCTAAAACACCACCTTGAATCCTTACTGCAGAAGTAAAACACCGCATTATCGCTCCCCACTGGTACCCACCAATTCTCCTGGGATGTATTTTGTGGATTTGTTGTCCGACAGTTGTAATCGCTCAGCATGCCCACCAGCCTTTTAAATGGTCTCTTATTAGATGGAATGATCAAACTGTGCTCCAAAGTTATGTCACAGCAGGACCTCCCTCCTTCACACCACAATTGTGCCAGCTAGCCCCTACAGAGATGTGCCGGAAGCAAAAGAGTTTTTACATGTGTCCTAGCACTGGGCCTTCTTATTGTAATTATCCCGGGCATTATTATTGTGCCTAATGGGGGTGTGAGACTATAGCATCTAACTGGAAAACAGTAGGGGATAAATTTCTAACTGTGGGGTGGGGGCCAGCTGGATGCAAGCCTCCCTGGCCAGATCCCTCCGGGGGCATGCAATTGGGCTGCTGGCAAGTGGTATTTCTGGATGGAACTTGCACACACATTTATCTTAATGTAACCAATCCTGAGGACAGAGGATGGGCTGTGGGAAAAACATGGGGAATGAGATACTGGGAATCAGGAACAGACAGGGGAGGTCTCATTATTATTAAAAAGGAACCTGCTTTAGAAGACCCTCAGCCAGTGGGTCCCAATCCTGTGATTAGAAACAGTCCTAATCCTGTGTTGAGGGTTAGGTGTCCTTTTTTTTTTTGTTTTTGTTTGTTTTGTCGTTCTGGCCTGCCCGGGGAATTTTTACCCATTATGTGCTGGGGCAACCTAACTACCGGTACTTAGGGGTGATTGACAACGGACAAAGAGTAGCCGGGCCCAGGGGGGGGGAAGGGGGCAGAAAAGGAGGGTGGGGACAGTTTTTAGCTGGCTTTTCTTCGGCTTCGGGGAAGGACGTTCGTGGGCTGGGGCGCAGAGCTGCTGCGGTGGAGAGAAGGGATTTTCGCCATCACCCAGACGGAGCAGTTGCTTCTTCTCCTTCTCCCCTCTTGGCTGGTGGCCTCGCACCCCCTGCCCTGCCGGGACGTGTGCCAGCCACCGCCGCGGAGCTGCTGATACACCTCATCCACCGGCCCAGGATCTCAGCTCGTCCCTGCTGTTTCCAGACGACTGTTCCTCGGAGCCCTGCAGGAGCACCGGGACTGACTGCCCGAGGGGTTTGTGAAAAACAAAACCTCTCCCCCATCCCATCTCAGCTGAGAGAGCTGTCCCGGGGTCCCTGGTTCTGTGTTCTTGTTATTGCTGTAGTTATTGTTTGTTTGTTTGCCTGGTTATACTAGTAAAGAACTGTTATTCCTATCCCCAGATCTCTGCCTGAAAGCCCCTTGATTTCAAATTTATAATAATTCGGAGGGAGGGGGTCTACATTCTTTCATCCCAAGGGAGGCTCCTACTCTCCCTAGCAGACACCTGTCTTCTAGAACCAAGACATCCTGTTATCAAACCCATTATCAAAAACAATCTCAATCCTGCTACCATGAACAATCCTCGCAAAAGAAAAAAGCAGACACCAACCGAGGGGCCCTCTAGAACCATAACACTTCCAATATACTGGACAGAAACCCCGAGTCCAGAACAAGGCTTGACAGATCCTTTATGGAAAATTATGAAGGCTAGCTACGCCTTTTTAAATGCTACCCATTTTGAGCTGACCCGGCACTGTTGGTTATGCTATGATGTCAAGCCTCCTTACTATGAAGCTATCGGGACCCCAGAACCATTTAATCGAAGCAATGAAAGTAATCCAACACAATGCCATTGGAGAGATCGAAAGGTAGGACTTACTTTACAAAATGTAAAGGGAGCAGGAACATGTCTGGGAAACATACCAAAGAGAATAAAAGGATTGTGTAAAACCACTCTAAAGGAACCTGAAAAGGTCCAAGGGAAATGGCTTATTCCTGTCAGTGGAAAAAAGTGGATTTGTTCTAAGGTAGGCCTTATACCCTGTTTATCTTTGGATGTATTTAATGGTTCCAGGGAATACTGCATACAGGTAATAATTATGCCACAAGTACTATACCACTCAGAGAAAGAGGTCCTTGACAGAACTGAAAATAACAATCATAGAATACAAAAGAGGGAACCCTTGACTGCAATAACAATCGCTACACTTTTTGGGGTTGGAGCAGTAGGGGCAGGAACTGGGATTGCATCCTTAGTGAATGAACAACAACGGTTAACTAGCCTTCGGGCAGCAGTAGACGAGGATTTAGAAAGAGTTGACAAGTCTATTACAGCTTTAGAAAGATCTCTCACATCATCTGAAGTTGTACTTCAAAATCAGACAGGAATGGATTTGTTGTTCCTACAACAAGGAAGATTATGTGTAGCCCTTGGAGAGGAATGTTGTGTCTATGCAGACCACACTGGAGTAGGAAGAGACACCATGACAAAACTGCGGGAGGGGTTAGAAAAAAGACGCAAAGAAAGGGAACAGCAAAAAAGTTGGTATGAGGCTTGGTTTTCCCAGTCACCCTGGTTAACGACTCTGCTATCCACTCTGATGGGTCCAGTGATTGTAATACTGCTAAGCCTCACTTTTGGCCCCTGTATAATCAATCGGGTAATATCAATAGTGAAAGGAAGATTGGAACCAGCCCATCTGTTACTAATTCACCAACAATCTGAAAGGAAAGAACTTGAAAGTGAGGTGATGTTAAATAAAGCAAGGGAGGTATTAAGAAAATTTAATAAACAAAATGGAAAATAGAAAAGGGGGGATTGTAATAAATTTTTATTATTTGTTAATCAAATTTAATATTATTGCTAAAATAAAATAAGATTGCTAAGGTTGTTTTAAAAAGCTAACATTGCAGAAACGCCTAACCTCAATGACCACATATCCAGCTGTGAAGGCAAGAAGCTGAAACTGCAGAGCTGAAGCTGCAGAATGATATCTGGCTGTACAAAGGGGAAGTAGAACATCTCCTTATTAAGGAGAATTGCCTACCCACGACCACCAAAAAGCAGAGGAAGACCCTACCCGCGACCACCAAGAGGCAGAAGAAGACCCCCTAGCAACAGGAGGTGCAGGTGCTGATGTGATCCAGGAAGACATAGATGCAGGGACTGTATAAAAAAGGGAACCTCCTCAGCCAAGGCGTGCGCCATGTGCAGGACACTTAAGAGGAAGTGTCCTCCAGCTTGCCCCCAGCTAGGTTTTTGCTTGCTTTGCTGCTTGCTGGATTAATAAAAATTGGCTTTTATAAATTATTTAAAATTGTCCCTTTTATTTTGTCACGACAATTTATAACAATAGGGCCTCTTCCTCAGTTATTACAAAACTCAAAGTCAGCATGTTTCAAAATGCCTTTGTAAAGCCTGTCAGCTCATGTTAGTCTTCCGCTGTTTCAGTGATGGCAAATTTTTCTATACTCAAAAAACCCCAATTTACGGCTTGTACAAAGGATAGTTTGGAACTTATATGACAAGGTAGTTTAAAGCTTATATTAATTACTTGTGGGTAATTACAATTTTGTTGTTAAAACAAACTGTTAGCTAAAAGTTTACTCTTATATAGTTACCTTGTTAAACCTTACTTCCACGCCTTACTTTAGCTGATTCTTAAAACTCCTCTTTATAATAATCCCATGGTCTCTGTCTGCATTGCCCGCGGACACATATACATAGGTGGGTGCTATTTGATTGACACAAATCACAACTTGATTTCTCACATTCTGATTATTTTGCAAATTCCGTCTTATATTCTTCCTCAAGAATAGGAAGGCAAGGGCTAATACCATGCTTTTGCCAAAAGAGCTTTACAGTATTCCTGTTTTTTACACCCTTCACATTGATATAAAACCCAAGGTTCGCAGTTTTGCAAACTGAACAATAATAATGTCCAATATCCTCCAGGAAAATGAGAAAATGACTACTGTTTTAAGGTCCAAATAGTTGAGACTCCAGATGTGCTGTTTAAGCAGGTGAAAGTCTATCAGCTGAAAATGTTGATCCTTAACATCAATGAATGTTCTTTCAAATCCTGAAACAGGGAGTAACTGAAGAAAATTAGTAGAGACACAACATTATGATAATAACATAAAACTTCTGTTGGCAAACTGTCTGTAGTTTTCAGACATAACTGTATCTTAGCTGTCCTACTTTTGTTCTTGTTTTGACTACAAAGGCTATATGTTGACTTCTCTGTTCACTGGGTCTCATGTTTTCAGAGGCAGTCAGGGTCTGGTCAAATGAATAGGTGACTATTTTAAACCTGTTAATAAAACATAGGCATGTCTCCTCTAAGTTAATGAATCATTTAGGCTTAGCTGTGGTACACAATTGTGAATTCAGATTTTATGATCTTTTCTAAATTTTTGGTGTAAATATTTCATTATTCAAAATGAATTGTGATCTAAATTTTTAATATACATATTACATTAATTGAATGTTCTCAGGGCATTGATTCCTTTTGCTTTTAAAAGTGAGATGTACTTCCTTTATCATGCACATGAATATCAAAACAAAACTATACACATAATGAACAAAAACTTACACTAGTCAGAAATTAATCAAATAATAAACGATTAACAACACATTGATATCAAATGACTATTAACTATGTTACAGATGTCAATATAATATTGACTTTTGCATTTATAGACTAATTTTTTGTATCACAAATATTTTGATATACTACAATTTATACTTTTAACTGCTTTTGTATAGTATAATCTGTCAGTTTATGTATACACTGTATAGTTTATATGAATGGTAATGTAATAAATACATTGTATCGTAGGCATTAGCAAACTGTTAAAAATAAAGACTAAAAATACCACTATGTAACTAACTTCATGAATGGTGCAAAACCACCAATTTTCCTTACATCTGTGGACTGACACCTCCAAGTGACTAGAATGCTGGAAAACCAGAGCATAAGCATCTGGAGTGTGATATAACAGGACAGGAACATGGGAAGACCTTATCTATAGAATACCCTGCAGGCAGGTCGGAGGTTAAAAACCAAACAAGAAGAGAACCTGGAATATCAAGAGTTCCCAAGGAAGTTTGAATAATAAAACATATGGATACACATGAGCCTCAGGAATGATACAGTATAAAGATAAATTGTTTTAAAGCTACGGTGTGTTCTTTGGCTGTTTGCCAGGAGCACCCCAGTGTTGGACTTCTGTCTCTTATTTTATTCCTTATTAAACTTTTAAAAAATCCTGAAGAGTTATTCTGTTTTCCACAACTACTAAAACACTATACTAGCATCTCAGAGTCTGTAAACAGCTGATAAACCCCAAATTAGTGATGGATTAGATAAACACTTTTGGAAAATGATCCTCCAAGCCCACTTCAAAATTGATTCAGCTGTCAGATGGATAGGGTTCAATTGCCAAGTCAAAAATTACTCAAATATTGATTTGGTACAGAAAAAATCTGGATCTATTGGCAAACATTTCATCCAGGTAAAGTCAAGGCTTGGACAGGGCCCAGGCTTAAACTGGAAAGATGTCTCTTAACTCATTTTCAAAACAAGGTTTTTAATAATAGCAGCTATGAGATGCTTAAAGCACAGCAAACTGTTGACGTGCATTTGTGTAAAGGAAATTATTTGAAGTCTTAGGCAACAGACCAATAGAACGACTTAGCTGTTGGTTTAATCTGAAGTTTCTCTCCATGTAAATGGCTTTCAACAATGATACATTTTTGTGGAATTCTAGAAGCACTGAGAAACAATAGAACTGCACTGGATTAAGCAATAGCAAACCTTTTGAAACATGAGAAGGAATTAAAGAGCAGGAAAAACCATGTACAGGAATGTCGCAGCGACGGAAAGCCCGGAGCACCGCGACTTCTCTAGAGACACAGACTTGAGAAAGGCTGGGCCGAAGCGGGTGTGAGCAGCTTCGAGCAGTCTAGTGATTCCAGCTCAGCTTGGTAGTAGTTGAGTAATTTCAGCTCAGCTCGGCTCGGCTCGGCGGCAGCGGCAGGCAGGCAACACAGGAAACAGGGACGAAAAAGCTGGTCCAGCGTTCCACTAAGCACAAGCCTTTATTCAGGCAGAGCTTCGGCGAAGGGTGCCGGTAACAGCGAATCTCTCGAACAGGGGAAAAGGCGGGGTATTTATGGGGAAGGAGAGAGGCGGGGGGAAGCCCGAGATATCTGTTTCGGGGTGGGACAGCAGGGCGGAACACCAATGAAACACAACAGTTTAACATATCTAACTCAAAGACCCCTGGGAGTGATACATTGTGTCTCTCTTACAGAGAAGTATCTTGTCTCCAGGGGAGAGCGAGGATCTCAGGCCCAGCGGGCTCCTCCATACCCACACAGGAACAGTTGTATAACTTGTTCAAGGTGATGCATCTGCAGTTAGAAAACAAAAGGATCTCAAATGACACATGTCTTAAAGATACCTGAATATTGTAAAGCATATGTAAAGCAAGCTATAAATGCAGTAATAATACCATATGAATAATACTTATAAAAATTAGTGAATTCACATCATGTAATCAATATATCAGCTGTCTTATTATGGACTTTTGGATTGGGTTCTTTTTCCCTTTGAACTGAAGATTGATGAGAGGGAGGCACTTTTATCTCGTTCGGTCTCAGTTGTTTATTTTTTCTTATCAGCATTACAAGGTACAAGGAGCTATGTGCACTATGATAGTAAAGGGGTAAAATGGCTAACAAAGATCTTCTTCAAGGTCTTTTATATGTCCATTTACCCAATTAACAGGTGCCAACTAAGTTATTTTTCTTAGTGACCCAATGACCCAACACCTGTGTGCTGCACTGCGGCATTTTCTACCCAATCACCTACTACTACCCAAAAACCCCTAGGAGAAGAACATGAAGAAGAAAGAAGAAGGACAAGAGACAACACCCTAAATCCTCCATCTTGTCTCTTGTTCTCTAAACTACTTTTTCACCCAGTGATTTAAAAAACTTTCTAATCTACACACTTACACTTTTCTTATCTAACTTTAACATTTGTTTTCATGTATCACCATGAAAACATGCACATGAATTTCATATTATATGAAATTCAGTGTTTTTTTGAATTCTAGAATTAAGTATTAAAAACAAGGGCACACAATCTGTATCTCAGACTCCAACAATCAGCGACAACTGTCTTAGCAAGTTGAGATAACACTCTTCTAAATCTTCATGTATCTATGACAGTAAGGTAAAACAAAGCAAAACCCTAAAACAGCTTATGATTAAGAACTGCAACAATGTAGAACCGTCACTCACTTTTCTGAGTTATCTACTAAAGATTAAACAACAGAGACTGTAGTAAAGGATCATATTAAGTCAAAAGCGCAGGGGATTGACAAGCTATCTTCCAACTTTCTTCTTATATCTATAAACAAGTGTTTATCAGTGTTTCATCACGGCTGTTTGAGTCGTAGTCATATTATCTCTAAAAGAAAACAACTATACAGCATAAGCAAGCATCCTTTAACAAAACTTGAAACAATTTAAATTAAACACCTAAACTTCATATGAATGAAATTTGGCAGAAAGGAATCTTAAACATTACTCAGACCTAAACCTAAGGAAACTTAACTGTGCTTAATCCTATCAATACTTAATTTTGTATCAAATGAAAATATCACTCATTCTGACTCAATTATTGCCAAAAGGAAACTGAGAATTTAGTATATAACAATTGAACATAATATAGCAGCAACATGGATTTACTACAGAGATTATAAAGATGGGACTAATATATTTGATTTTATGTACTTTGGCCTTGAGAATAACTCATAAAAATAGCAAATATTATTGAAAATTGTTGGAGTCTGAAACACAGAGTGTGTGCCCTTGTTTCTGATGCTTAGCTCTGAAATCCAGAAGAATACTTACAGCCCGGGAGTGGGACAAAGAGTTACGATTCTTGTTTGGGGTCCAGTTTCTGTGTTGCCCATCTGCTCCTTTTTTATTATATATATTTTTTTTTTTCACATTTTAATTAGGAGCTTAAAATGTTTCCAAACATACACCTTAAAATCTCACCTCCTCCACAGAGCACCCACTTTGCTTTGTGGGACACCAAAAACTCAATAACAAAACACGTTAAGCAAACAGAAAAAACAAAATTAAAAACAAACGCTTAAATCTCGGACCATGCCGGGCAAATGAAATAGTGATGGTACTTAATACAAACATAATGTTTTTTTAGTTCAGTCTCTTCCAGTTTAGGATTCTCTTTTAGGAAGGGTGCAGCTCTTAGATCTCGTCTCACGAGGGGCAGAGTTCTTCGATCTCCAGTTTCGGCTCCAGTTCCCATGTGGGCGTCACCCCTTTAGATGATCTCGGTGGAACACTGGCTTTGGCAGATCAGGTTACAGTTTCGATCTCCCCAGAGGGGGTGTTGCCCATGATGGAAAAGGCACAGCCCCCAGGGGTGGAGCAGCCGAACAAAGGGGTGGGACCGAAGCAGGAGTTACTGGGGGAAGGGAAGGCTCGGGACCGGAAAAGAAGGAGCAAGGCGGGAAACAGGGGATCCCAGACCGCTTGGCCGGCGCCATCTTGGGGGGGGGGGGGGTGGGGGGTGTCCAGGACAGACTTTCCTGGACCGGGAACGGGGAATATGGAAAGACAGGGAGTGAAGGAGGACACAGAACGGCGGGCAGACAGCAGCAGACCCGCATCATTGTGGATGTTTTCCGTCCCTTGCCTGCCTTCAGGAAAACAGGGGATGGGATGGCAGAAAGACACCAGGGTGATGGGGAGACAGCAGCAGCCCCGAGCCATCTTGGCTTTTTTCACCCTTTGTCCTGCCCTTAGGAACAGAGGAAAGGGGAGGTACAGGGAGGTATACACCAAAAAAAAAAAGGAACTTCACAGAAGACAAAAAACAATCCACCAGAAGAGCCATACCATCCATAATCGTCCATAATGCTAATATAATCATCCATAATGTTAATATCGTCCATAATACGTCTCGTTGGATGATGTAAGGTGTCCCAGCGTCTGGTCTCGGCTCCCACACCTCCGTAAGCCCTTTTCTTCCCCATGCCTCTGAGGCACTCCCAACCCAGCCTTCCTGCCAGGTACTCTCAAGTCCTCCTTTCTTAGGTGGGGGTCTAGCCGGCTTTCAAGCCATCAGCCAGTGACTTACGAGGTGTCCATGGAGCTGGGTCCTGCTGTTCTCTTGCTTCACTGGATGCCACGCATTGTCTCACCATATGTTGCAGTCTGCAACTCCAGGATCTCGTCCAGAGAAGCAGCAGGTTTCTGGGGACCAGCATGAAACACCAACAAGACGGGTTCCTGGTTCATGAAACCATTTATTCAGCATGGGAACAAACCCGGGTCCAGAACAGAGAGCTCCAAACTGTGGGTGCGGAGGAGCCCGCTGAGCCGGAGATCCTGGCTCTCCCCTGGAGACAAGATACTTCTCTGTAAGAGAGACACAATGTATCACTCCCAGGGATCTTTGAGTTAGATATGTTAAGCTGTTGTGCCCCATTGGTGTTCCCCCCTGCTGTCCCACCCCGATACATGTATCCCAGGCTCCCCCCCGCCCCTCTCCTCCCCTATAAATATCCCGGGTTTTCCCCTGTCTGGGAGATTAGCTGTTCCTGGCTCCCTTCGCCAAAGCTCTGCCTGAATAAAGGTTTGTGCTTAGCGGAACGCTGGACCAGCTTTCTCGTCCCTGTTTCCCGTGTTGCCTGCCCACCGCCGCTGAGCTGAGCTGGAATCACTCGACTGCCTGAAGCTGCTCACACGTGCTTCAGCCCAGCCCTTTTCAGGGCTGCTTCTCTAGAGAAGTCGTGGTACTCCGGGCTTTCTGTCGCCGCAGCACCGAACAGAGGCACAGCAGAGGGTTTCCACCTTTGAGGGTGGAGTTCAGGGTCAGGGACCAGTAGAAGCACACCAAGGGAGAACCCCCCAGGGACTCAAACACAATCAGAACACCTGGTTCGCCCTTCTCAAGGGGTTTGGGGTGGGACAATGTTAACTCTTTGTCTCCCTGAGGCACGCTGCCACATTTCTGGAACAAGCCACAATCTTCCAAAAAGGGATTTAGCTCCTGGAAAGGAGTTTCTCGCTAAATATAAATTTTTAGGTTTTTTTCTCAGATTCAAAACAAGCCTGGCACAGAGGGGCAGACCGGGCTGGCAGCACACAAGCTGCCAGTGCCAGTGGCTACAATGCTGTCACCATGGCAACCACCGCTGAAACAAGTAACAGCAACAGTGAAACAGCAACTTCGATGAAACAACTGAAAGGCAGAAAGCAAGCAGCAAAAGAAAAAGAGGAAAAAAAGGAGAGACAATGGAAAGCTAAGACCAGGATTTTAAGAAATAATTTTCACAACAATAGAAATAATACACATCATATTTGACATGAAAATTAAATGGTCAACAATAACAAGTAAAAGTTTGGTTATGATTTATCCACCTTTGTTATAAATCTGTATTGTGATATTGGCTTTCGCAAGTGTTAGGATGAATATTATATGTTAAATACTTTTTGGCTATGTATGTGTGATAAATGTAACCTTGGATAAAAATTCGTGAAAGAATAAATAAGTATATAACTGTATTTGTAACAATGTAAAAATTATATAAAATATAGTGTGGCCTAAGGATTTCCCCCAAACCCAGCAGTAACTACCCATTCAGGTGGCAACGACCCTAGGCGACGTTCATCAGCCTGAAAGAAAGAGCAGGACACGGACAATCAGGCTAAACAATGAAAGGAGCCAGGCTGAGATGCCCATCGGCTCCACACCGCACCTGGACACTCCACCCTGCAAGCCCCGACTGAAGATGCAATCAGGCCAAACAATAAGAGGAGCCCAGCCGAGATACCCATCGGCTCCGCACCGGAACTGGACACTTCACCCTGAGAGTCCAACCGAGGATACAATCAGGAAGCACTCAGAACCTTTCACATGCGAAAGGACTCTGCCCAGTCGTCTATTGATTCAGTTCCACGGTTCCAGGAAATTCATTCAACCAGCCATCTAAACTCTTTGTTGAACAGTAACTGCTCGGAGTTTTGGCCTCAGGACACAAAATCCCTATAAAAACCCCGGACAGTCTACCCTCCTTCGTGGATTTGGGTAAATCTGTACCTCTGGGTATAGACGTCTCCCTGTCCACCCAGCGCTGCGCTGATTTATTTTATTGTGGTTTTTTCTCTCGTTGTTTGTGATTAAAATTGTTTTATAATAAATCGCTTTTTGTATTAACCCTATTTTGCCATTGCATTTATAACATATGTACTTTTTCTCTTGCTAACAAGTTTTGAGCTTAAAGGAATTTCATGGTACAAAGCAAGGAAACCCCAGAGGGCAAAGACAGTGGGGCCCAAGCTGTTATCAGTGGAAGGACAGTGGAGACCAGGCTGTTATCAGCAGCCAGGACCAGGCCGTTGGCAGCGGAAGGACGTGAAGCCCAGCTGCCATCAGCGGAAGGATGATGGGCCCAGACTGTTATCAGCACTGACCGCTTGCAAAGAAAGGAAATCCAATTCAAATAAAATGATGATCAGCAAAAATAAAAACCATACGAAGCATGTTCTGAAGAGGCAGGTTCAGGGCATAACCATGTGTCATGGAGTTACTTTACCTTTAAGAAAGTTTAAGTTGCTGGGAACTGCCTGGAGTCTTTTCTCCTGACCGATTATCGGTCATTGCTGAGAATTGACAGCAGTTTAGGCCATTGAAAAGTGGGATCAACTTGTGAACCCTACCTTAAAGTGTAAAACCAGAGCTCTCTTGGCTCTCTTTGTTTCCTGGCTGTGAAGGGTGGCAGAGCTCCAGGCCTCCCGTTCCCTGCCCAGGCCATGCGGCCGGGCGGGGACTGGGCTGGGCCCAGCGTCTCCCGGCCGGGAGATGCGGGCCCTGCAGAAGGTTTTCTCCGGGCTCTGGCCGGGCTGGGCCGAGCCGATCTCTGGCTCGGCTGCAGGTTTTTTGCTGTAACTAAATTCACTAGAAACTGCTGAGTGAAGAAAGAGAGAGGCTCTAGACCTGCAGCGGGCTGGGCGCGGCAACTACACTCTCCAGAGCAGCCATGAGGAACTTTCCATCACAGACGGCTCCAGCTCCTGCACCGGCTGAGGCCACAGAACTACCTACAACAGCTTGGGCAAGATTTTAACTCTTTCATTACCCAGAGGAGACTTGCGGATTAATCTTTTTATCCAGAGAGAGAAAAAGAGAGTGATCAACATGAAAAGAGACTTTATAAACTCCCAGTGACAGGAAAGGAAAGAAGCTTCAGAAAAGGTAAAGAATAAGAAGATGCTTTAATTAAGCTGAAATATCTTTCTGTTAAAACTATGGAAATGGACAATAAGGTCTTGAAAACACTCCTTTAATTCATGACAGTATATAGGGAGGAATAGAGTGTTCAAAGTGTAAATTTTGAGTAAAAAGTAGAGTAATTATGGTACAGTGAAGTGCTGGAAGGTTTGAAGCCTTGAGAGGCAATGAGAAAACTGTTTTCTAGTGAAGCTCACAGAAACAGATGAAGAAGACTTTTTGCCTTTGAATAACTTATCCTTAAAAATCCCATCCCTAGACTCATGGCCCATACACACTTGAGAGTGATGTGAAAATGGGAGGAGTGGGCTCTAATAACAGCAGCTCTGGGCAGCTAACATTAGGGCAATGGAAAACTATAACAAAAATAGTTTTTCTTGTGAGAAACTCCATAAATTAACAGGAAGAAACTTCTGTTTCTCTACAAAGACTGGTGAAAAGACTGTAGCAAGAATTGGGACTGTTTTAACCATCAAAGTTCCAAAGTTTTTGTCTCTTTTGTCATGTGAACAAGGGAATAGTGGGTAGACAGGGGATGAAAAGGTTTTTCTGGAAGTTTATTCTGGTGTTCTTATTATTGTAGTTTGTCAATAAACTTTCTTTTTTTTCCTTTTAAGTTTTATGCCTGTTTTGCTCTTGTTCTAATCCATATCTCACAGCAAGAAATAAGTAATTTTCTTAGTTATTGGTTTAAAACCACGACACCATGCAAAATGCTTCTTTAAAAAGTTTGAATATGCATTAAACCCTCACAGCAGGAGGGGATAAAAAGAATCTTCCAAAGATATCAGGTGTGTTCCTGGCAAGGCACCAGGGCACCCTGCTGTTTTAACCCTTTGCTATATTTCCTTTGTCTCCTAATTGTCTTTTTGTTTATATTAATTTTTTTTATAATTTATTAAGTGAATCTTGTTTTTCACACCTTTGAAAAGAGGAGATTTTTAATTAGACAATTTAAAAATCAGAAGCATTGTAAATTGGATTGTTGGTTAATCTGCAAATTGTTGCAGTCATAATTAAGTTTTAAAAAGAAGTCCCTATTGAATGAAGTGCCTTCAAAAATAGATCAAAAAGTTTATAGATATTGTATAGTGGAAAATATATATGGATGTTGCATTTCTAATGATATCTGCTGGTTTTGTTTTTACAAATAACATTGTGAAAAACGAGGTTCACATAATTTTTATAGAATTTAAAAATTTAATAAAAAAACAATTAGGAGAAAAAATAAAGTATACAGATATGGCTGGGTGTCTCTGCATTCAGCCAAGAGAGCACACCTTACTAACAAAGGATTGTCCCTTAAAAACAGAACCCTACTACATATCCATACATTCTCATACATATTCGCACATTCTTCTTAGGATCTTTGGTGTTCTTCTGTTTAGTTTTCTCTTGCCCCCTTCCCAATAGATCAATCCTCTTGTCGCCATTGAGATTTACATTCCCTGATACCAGAAATGCAATAAATTCCTCCCCCCCAGAGTTCTGGTCTCTGCTGTCTTCATCTGGATAAGATAGTTTACAAAAAAAAAAAAAAAGGTCTCCAGCTATCTTTTTCAGTCTTTGGGTTACACAAACAAAAATAGTTTTTGTTTTAATGCTATGTCATAGCTTAACATACATGTATTATACCACTATTTCTAAGTTTCATTAATAACAGAAATAAAGAAGGCTATATTATTACAGCTAAATTTTCTAATCTTATACATATAATATTCATTATAATACTTGTGAAAAGCCAATAATATGATATGCATTTATAACAACATGAAAAATTATGATAGTCATTGATCCCAAGAAATTTAAAAGATTTTTGCTTTGTTTCAGTATTTTCAATACATGAAGGTTTTGAAAATGTTGTCTTCTCTATACATCTACTGCTAATGTAACACTGTATGATATGATCATCAGGTGTTATTACTGTAGTTACAGTCAATTTCTGAAAAATGCATTTCTTTAAAATTAAATTGAAAGATCATATGGTTAACCCTGCACAAAAAGGATTGAATGACAGGTTTCTTTTATTTTTTAACCTTTTCTTTCATTTGAGCAGGTGTATTGTGGATTTGGTTCAACACAGTTTTCAGTGATTTCAAAGTTAAGCTGAAAAAGATCCAAATAACAAAGAGCTGATTGAATTCTAATTGTTAAGAACTTTGTTTAAGGAGAGCAAGCTAAGGACATCCCTCCAGTTTAAAGCTGAGGCCTTGGCCAAGCCTTGACTTTACCTGGATGAGGAATTTACCAATAAATCCGGATGTTTTCTGCATCAAAACAATATTTAGGTCAGTTTGACTTGGCAATTAGTGAATTAATATAGCAGCTGGATTTTTACAGTGGGCTTGGAAAATTGTTATCCAGACATGATTTTCCAATCTTTCATTGATTTATCAGCTGTGGCAGACTCTGGGATGATAGTACATTCAGTAATCCATATTACAGATTATTCAGATCATTTTAATATGGCATAATATTAATTATCCATCTTCTTAACAAGTTCTTGATTGCTGTAAAAGTGTTATTTCCTATATGTATACATGTGCATGTGTTTGATGGTTTTTCATTGTCATAACAAGAAAACAGATATCTTACTTTTGTTTACAAGAGAGGGGGAGAAACCGAAGCTGCACCTCAGAAGTATGGAAACCCTCTGTCTTTTTGATTTTTGTAAAAAGCATAAAGATCTTATATCTATTGCAAATTTCCTGAACAGTTCTTTTTAAACAGGTCTTTTACAGAACCAATTCCATCAGTTATCGAGTATTCTTCTAACAGTGCACAAGCAAAATTGAGAGAGAATTCTTTGGTTCTAGTCAAAGGTTCAGAAGTAAGACAGATAAAATGTCCATTTCAATTAATAACTTGAAGGAAAGGACATGCTTGTGTATTCACAGGTTCAAAGCAGAAGTAACTTCCTAGCAAAGAATATGGAAACTTATCAGCTGCAGAAACAAGCTGTCAACCCAAAGAACAGAAGAGCGAGTACGCAGATGTGAACTGTATCAAAACTGCCGTTGACAACTAAACAACTTTGATCCCACATGCAAAAGCAATGGACTTTGGGCTTCATGTGAAAGAATGGGAAAATTTATATTGTAACGCCTCATTTGTTAAAGCATGGTATGAATTGTGTCAAGATTCAGAATCTTGCACGAAAGATAAAGCCATTGAATATGAGAGTAAATCTCAGGTATCACCTTTGAGCTGTATCATTTTGTAGATCACTTTGTGATGCGATCTTACCTGCATCACTTCTTTTAGTTAACTCGAAAGTGTACCTAACTCAGTGAAAATGGATTTTTGTATAATATTCAATTTTTATGTGTTAAAACAAAATGAAGATGGGATGATAAATGTCACTCCAATTCATGCTTTACACAAAGAGGCGTCATCTTAGTGTAACATTACATCAATCTTAGTCACACCTGATTGTAATGAATTTGACTCATAGAATTTCAGATAAAGATTTATAACAACTCTCAATTCAAGTAGCTTTAGCAGAAACCTTGAAACAATTAGAGAGATTAAGCTACTGGTTAAGTAAGCAATTTAGATCCACTTCTCCAGCTTTGAGTGGTTGGCTAACTGATGTTCAAAGCATGAGGCATGGCGCTCTGTAAAACAGAGCAGCTGACCCAGGCCAGAGTTTTCCAGCTAGCTCAAATATAGGTTTTCTTCTCTCTCTGGCCCGGGGCCAGGAGGGATCTTGACCAGAACTGCTCTCTGGGTTTGGATCAGGATTTGAGCATGCCAGTTCGCTTTGAGCACAAGTCTATCGACTGAGTAAAGAAGCCAAAGGGGGTACTCTTCTGGGTTATATTTCACAGTTTATTCTTGCAAAGGGAACGCCAGGAAGAGACAAAGGGCTTGGGGGTCTGGGCTGCTTCTTTTAACAGGACTTCTTTGGAGGGTGGGAGTTTTGGAAAGAACCAATTATTATTCCCAGCTAGCTAACTTAGAAACTTTCTACAAATCAGGGTTAAACAAAATAAGAAATAACAGACAGACTTCTTCAAATGTCAAGCATTAGGGAGGGCGCGGGGTGGTCTCGAGAGCTCAGGGGGAAAGAGGGGGGGAGCGAGGGCAGTCGCCCGACCTCATTTAGATGGGACACAGGAAACGGAAATGCCCCGGCGACCAACGCCAGCAACTCCGGGCTGTAATCGGGAAAACAAAGAACTGAGTTTCTCGCGTGCTTAGGGAGCGGGGCTCGTCCCTGCTGCTGGTAAGAACGGCTGTGCCTCTCCCCCCCCCCCCCCCCCCCCGGCTCTCCGCTGCCTCTGCGGCGATGCAGAAAGGGGGCGGGGGTCGGCACGGCCCCGGGCCCGGCAGGGAGGGCAGGGGGGCACAGGGGGAAAAAGCCGCGGCCAGGAAGGGGGGGGGAACATCTCAAGCCGACAGCTACAAAAATAAACAAAAGTCCCTAAGACTAGTAACATACTAACAACCCTTATCACAACAAGCAGCGAGCAATTTTCTGTTAATAATGCATAAAACATGAGTGAAAGAAAAATAACCATTCTTGAAAAGTAATCAGAGAAAAGGTTTGGGTTGATTTTTTTATTTTTTATTTTTTTTTCACAAAGAGAGGGGCAGATGTTGGAGTCTGAAACACAGAGTGTGTGCCCTTGTTTCTGATGCTTAGCTCTGAGATCCAGAAAAACACTGAATTTCATACAACATGAAATTCATGAGCATGTTTTCATGGTGATACATGAAAACACCTGTTAAAGTTAGAAAAGCTAAAAGTGTGGGTGTGTAGATTAGAGAGTTTTCTTAAGTCACTGGGTGAAAAAGTTAAAGTTTAAAAATAGTTTTGAAATCAGAAGAAAAAATGGAGGATTTAGAATGTTGTTTCTTTTCCTTCTTTCTTCTTCATGTTCTTCTTCTAGAGGTTTTTGGGTAATAGTAGGTGATAGGACAGAAAATGCCGCAGTGCAGCACACAGGTGAAGGGTCATTGGGTCATTAAGAAGAATAATATACGTGTCTATTGTTAATTGGATAAGAATAAGTATAAAGATAAAAGAACTGAGTAGTTCAGGGCCATTTTGTGCCTTCAAAGTCCAAAGTGAGCCACAAGGCCATCTTTTACCATCAGAAATAAATGAGCCAGGTTGCAGTGAATTAAACTTGTGCAGATAGTCTGGAGAGACCTGCCAAGTTTTGTGATAACATCCTAATAGACGCAAGAAATAAGATCCTAACAAGCTTTGGAGTTTTTGTCCTGACCAGGAGAACTGAAATCAACGGGACTCCCCGTGAGGGAATATCCCCAAGGAGCTCAGCTCAGAGAAGCTGAGAAATCCAGGAGTGAAATGCAGAAGAAGCAGCAGCTTCTTCTCTTTTGAGAGAAATAAGAAACAAGGGATTAAAAAAAGTTATAAAAATACTCATTCATAGTAGGAATTTTCCTGGTGCGAGCATAAGCTTATGTTGGGGGTTAGGTGTTCTTCCTTTTGTTCTGGCTCAACTATGGAATTTTTACCCATTAGTTGCAGGGAAACCTGCTTGCTGGTACTTAGTGGGTGCTTGAGAAACACAGGGTTCAACTGGGCCCAGGGTGGAAGGGGGCAGTAAAAAAAGGAGGGCAGGAGTATCTGGGGGCTTCTTCAGCTTCAGAGAAGGACACTCTCTGGGAGCTCTTGTGGCTGAGAGAAGGGAATTTGTCATCACCCAGAAGGAGCTTCTCCTTCTTCTTTTCCTTCTTCCTTCTTCATTGGTGGGCCTCACATCCCCTGTTCTGCCGGGATGTGCTGCAGTGCCAGGCATCACCGCAGAGCTCCTGATACACCTCAGCCACTGGGCTGGGATCTCTGCTCACCCGTGCCATTCCAGCCAGCGCTTCCGCCGAGTCCTGCAGGAGCACCAGGACTGACTGCTCGAGGGGGTTTGTGAAACAAAGCCTCTCCTCCATCCTTTCCCATCTCAGCCGAGAAGGCTGTCACGGGGTCCCTGGTTCTGTTTTGTTGTTAATGCTGTAGTTATTGTTTGTTTGCCTTGTTATACATACTAGTAAAGAACTGTTATTCTTATCCCCAAATCTCTGCCTAAGAGCGCCTTGATTTCAAAATTATAATAATTTGGAGGGAGGAGTGTCATGTTGCACTAAGATGTTTAAGTGTTTTCTTTCCCCGTGCTCCCCTCCTGATTTTGTGATGTTTGTTCCTTCCCCTCACTCCACCCCTTCGGTCTCATCCCATTGGTTGTAATTGTACTTTCCCCCTCCCCATTACCCCCAGTTTTAAAGTTCCTGCCATTTCCTGTTCTGTCTCTTTTTTTCCTGGAGTTCCTTCTGAGAATAAACTGGGACAGTGTCCTGGAATAAAGAGCCTCCTTCGTCTTCTACCTTTGTCCCTTGCCGGACCCTCCTCACCTCTGGTGGACTGGAAGCTAGCTGGGTGTTTCCCGGGCCTGGGAGTAGAGGTTTAAGACAGGTGAGGTCCAATGTGGGGGCTTGTCTTGAGGACAGAAACCCCACGCAGCAGCTGGAAATTCATGTGTGAATTATACAAGCTTTGGACCGTCAGTTTCCTTATGGCAGCGACTTGCTTTTTGTGCAGCCGCACTTAGGAAGGTGGAACCAGCAGCTTTCCTAAGGCTGGGAGAGTTGGTTCCAGGATGTTAAGGACTACACAGCATCGAGTCAGCCGAGGTCTCAGGAAGGGGTGAGTACCCTGGTTAGTGGGATCCTGCGAGTGGCGCAAGTTCGGCCAAGCAGCTTTGGTGGCGCGAGTCTGGTGGAGTGTGTTCACTGGCATGGGGGTGTCACTGTCGGACACAAAATGATTCACACAGATGCAGCTCGAGGTGTGGTGAAAGAATAATCGTTTTTTTGTTCCTTCAGTATTTATAGGTTTTCGACCACAACCAGGGATTGGATAGTTAGGTTACCACCTTCCCAACTGCACTGGCCATGAGAGACATCCATCAAAAGGCATATCTTTAATGGAATGTATAAACATCTATGTTTATAGTTACTTTCCTGGGAAAGTGGCTAGAACTTGTGAGAACAATATCGAAAGACCTGATTCTCAGGGCGACATCTCACGCTTTTTTAAAAAAGAAAAAAAAGAAAAGAAAAATGAACAGAGAAAATGAACAATATCTTAAACACTCAAAGAGAAATAACAGAGAAAGACAAACAATGTTCCAAACAATATCAGAAGGCTTTTAGATTCAGGGTGGTATCTCACCCCCTCATTAAAAAAAAATAAAAACGTGTCTGGCAACAATGTCTGCTTGTGAACGGGCCATCAGGGTGATCACTCACGTCATGCGAACCTGAGTCATCATCCGATGGCCCATACATCGGATGACTTTAAATTTGGTCATGGTCTCCAACCCGCTGGTTGGCAAGATGCTGCCTTTGCGGTCGCAGGTCAGGGCAAACGCATTTTGCAGGTACCCAGCGTACCCCAGTATCAGTGGATACACAAGCATACCCACGCCCCAAAGCAATAAGGTCAAAAGGACCTTCCTGCTGCTTGGTGACTAAATTCCTCACTCAAACCTTCTCTTGAGGCTGATGCGGCTCATCCGAAACTTGCAATGAAAGGTGATGATTAAACATGACCGGGTTATTTGAGTCCTGTGGCACTGTGAGGTGATTGAGGGTATACAAAGCTTTTTCCAGCCAACTGTGTGGGGTCTCACCCTGCATTCCCCGTTTCTGCTTCTGTAGAACTCGCTTTAGTGTACCATGAGCACGTTCTACAATAGCCTGACCTGTCGGAGAATGAAGGATACCAAACTTGTGTGACACACCTCACAACTGCAGGAACTGCGCACCTTCTGAGAGGCATAAGCAGGACCATTATTGGTCTTCACAGCAGAAGGTATGCCTAAAAAGGCAAAGGCCTGCCTCCAGTGGCCAATGACATCGCGGGTCCTTTCTTCCGTGTAAGCGGAAGCCCACATTGCAGAGGAGAAAGTGTCCACACTGATGTGCACATACCGGAGCCGACCGAACTCGGCAACTTGGGTGACATCCGTCTGCCAAAGCTCCAAGGCCCTAAGGCCTCTGGGGTTTACCCCTGCCGGCAAAGGTGCAGCTAGCGCATGACAGTCGTCACAAGACTCAACAATGTCATGGGCCTCAGGTGATGTCAACTGGAACTGCTGCTGCAAAGTATGTGTGTTCTGGTGGAAAAACCCATGCAATGCTTTAGCCTGCTGGAGCATGTCAGGCTGAGGCGCAACCCACGCTGGGTTAGCCAACTTGTCAGCCCTCGCATTACCTTCCGCAATGAACCCTGGCAAACTGGTATGACTCCTCACATACAGAACGTAGTATGGATGCATATGGGCCTGAATGGCACACCACAGGGTCTTCAGTAAATGAAACAAGGCAGGATTACTGACTTCCTTCAAAACTGAATGACCCAACCGCTGGGCTATATCGGCCACATAGGCGGAATCTGTGACCAGATTGAAAGGTTCCTGGGAAAATTTCTGAAACCCTGTGACAGCAGCCCGTAATTCCACCAATTGGGCTGACCCATCCTCATGACTCGCCAAAACCTGCCACTCAGATCCATCCTTCCAGGTAGCAATGGCCTTCCCAGTCCTCCCCGAACCGGCAGTAAAGATGGTGGGTCCTTGCACAGGTTCCTGACTATTCTTGGGCCGCATAGAAATTTCAGTGAATTTTGCCACCTGCAGCAGCTGATGGCTGGGCAGATGATAAGTGATCTGACTGGAAAAGTTCTCCAGAGCACTCTGTAGGAAAATACTGTTAGCAAAGCTCCAGTCAAAGTCCTCCTGAGGTACCGGGAGGAGCACAATGTTTGTGGGATCCGCACCCATCAATTGCAAACACTGTTGCCGGCATTTGATTATCAAATGAGCTATCAGCTCAAACAATGCAGTTGCTGTTTTCTGCGGCTGATGGGGCAGGAAGACCCATTCCAGGACGTGCAAGGGATCGGACCATTTGTCACTCCCTTGGCCAATGATACCTGTGGGATGCTGTTGAGAAACCGCCAGTTTATTCACCAGCCTTCACAGAAGTAAACGTGAACACCGTTTATTTCTATTATTAACACACCTTTTATAGGGTTCTACAGGGTCCGCGGACAGAGCAAGCTACGATTGGCTAACACACACAGGTTTACATTCTTATCCTTGTACACAAGAATATTGTTTCGCTTTATTCTCTCTTCTGCAGGCAAGTTTCAAGGATTTTAGCCCTTAATATTATGGCTTATTCCAGAGGCTGGTTTGTGCAGACAGGCCTTTACTAATATATCGTGCCCCCCATCTGCTAAAAAACTCTCTATAATTCCCCCGTTCTCTTTTTGCACAAACCAGGCTTTGGATGCGGCTTGTACTACACTTCTACGAACACAAGATAACATACAACTTACAAGCATTATCACCATTAACCCTATAAATAGCATCCGTCCCCCCTCCAGCACAAGAGACTTCAACCATCCAGTGATGCCCCAGTTGGCGAACCAACTCCCAATGGGGTCACTATCTTCCTTCAGGGCATGTAACCCATCCTGTAGCTGGCGTAGTTGCTTATGGATGGAAACTGAATGATCAGTAAGATTCAAACAGCACATGCCTTCAAATTCCTCACAACCGTGTCCTTACGCTAAGAGCAAAAAATCAATTGCAGCTCGATTTTGTAATACTGCATGACGTACACTGCTTACATCGGCTGAAAGTTCACTTAACATTGTGGATGTTAAGTTTAATTCTTTCCTAGTCCAGCAAGAGAGCCTTTTTAGGGTGGCTAGACTTTTAGTGGCGGCTGCTCCTGGAATGAAGAAGGAGGTTGCCCATATTATACCGCGATTCCAAAAGTCTGGGTTTCTAACATCATTACACTGTAACTCGTTTAGGCTTCGCTTGGACCGTCTATTGGTTTTCATTTTGTCAGCCATATTTAGCAATTGGTGCAAGCTTGGGTGGAACAAAGTAAGTTTCCCAAGATAACATGGCCCTCCATGTGGACTAGCAGGAATTCCATTCCATGCCCTAACCCCACAGATTAGGAAGATGGAACTAGGTAAGTGCTTTGGTAATCGTCCTGTGAGATTGCATTGCGAGTAAAAAGCTTTACTCTCAGTGGCAGTAACGAGATCAACTATGGGGTTGACTGTAGCCCAGCGCTGTGTTACTTTGTCAGGATGATTTTTCGTCGGGGGCTCAAACATCATCCATCCACCTGAGGTATTGGTGGAACCTAGCAGATCTAACTCTTCTGGGTGTTCCATGGTAACATTAAGAACCTCAATAATTTTTGCTTGTCAGCAGGCTTCAAGCTGTCTAGATGTGAAGCCAATGGTGCGATTGCACTCTTGCAGCATTGCCGATCGATTCAGTCGAGTCTCGTTGCTAATTAAACCTTTAAAGGCTGGAGGATCCCATTCAGGGACTCCCACGAGACAGGTGCGAAAAGGATCTCCAGGGGTAGCTAGGCTCAAACACATTGATTTTTGACCGGTCAGGTGTGCTAAGGTGACCCATATGTTCTGTCGCTTTTGGTTATCAGTCAGCAGACAGCTGGTTGGGGTTACACACAGCACAATTACCATAAGCAGTTTGTCCCATGCAAATGGAGTCATGTTTGCAAGCTCACGGCTAAAACTTCAATCGTTAAATGAACTTTCAAAGATGCTTACGCTAGCTCTTGAAGGGGGAATACTTATACCTTATACTAATATAATAATCGCTACACACACTAAACTCCTTATCTTAACTATTATCTATCTACTTTTTAACACAAGTGCTCTGGTATATATGTAGTCTAAGCATGAAAGCAATTTGTGAAAAGGGTAAACACACAACTAAAATTTGTTTCGTGCACAATTAGATAGAGTCTCTGCACTTTTCTCAGATCTTCACAGGAATTCCTCACAAACAGACTATGGCTTGACACAGTTCAGTCCTGAAACATTTGTTGTTCTCGCGGTGTCAGCTGACAACCGATCAGAGATTGACTGAGCGCATCAACGTTCTGATTGTTCCTCAGATCCTTCGTGGCTGGTTTGGTCCATCGGCCAGGCACCCACAGCAGTCCAGCATCTGTGGAAACACAACTGTAACCATGCCTGTTAAATAGCAATGGACTCGGTCCCTCCCAGATACCTGTTTTTGGGTTCTTGTAGTATAACTTAACCTCTGGGGTAGCTTGCATCTTTACTTGACTATTGTGAATGACCACTGGGGGTTGCTCTAGATCTCCAACTAAACTGAGGAAATTTAGAGTGAATAACACTTGCTGCAAT
Source organism: Pseudopodoces humilis (assembly GCF_049639895.1). Taxonomy (NCBI): domain Eukaryota; kingdom Metazoa; phylum Chordata; class Aves; order Passeriformes; family Paridae; genus Pseudopodoces; species Pseudopodoces humilis. Next base: position 8,267,850 of record NC_142211.1, on the reverse strand, counting down.
CGAATGGTAGGGTCTAATTGTTCTGGTGTTTTTTGCTTATCCAAATACTCTTTTAGGGTCCTATGGGCTCTCTCTACAATGGCCTGTCCAGTTGACACATGGGGAATTCCAGTTACATGTTTGACTCCCCATTTTTGTAAGAACTGAGAAACTCGTGTTCCTACATATGCAGGCCCGTTGTCTGTTTTTATTTCTTTCGGAACCCCCATTACAGCAAAGCATGCTACCAAATGTCGAATTACGTGTATGTTTTTTTCTCCTACTTGTGCAGTGGCCCAAACCATTTTTGAAAAGGTATCTATTGTACCATGTACATATTTGAGGCGACCAAATTCAGGCACATGTGTTACGTCCATTTGCCAAATCTCACAGGCTTGAAGTCCCCTAGGGTTAACACCTAAGCCTAGAGTGTTTCCATATTGACTGCATTGTGGACAGGATTTTACAATGCCTTGTGCATCTGTTAAGCTGATGTTAAATTGTCTCTGTAAGGCTTTTGCAGCTTGATGAAAGAGAACATGACTCTCTCTTGCAGCTGCGAAAGAGTCTCTTGGAGCTGCTACAACAGGACTGACAAGTGTGTCAGCTTTTGCATTGCCTTCTCCGAGACCTAATTCTGTTTGATGACTGCAGATGTGAATGATGCAACAGGGCTCATTTCTGTCCTCTATAGCTCTTTTGATTTGAAAAAATAGTTGACACAATCGCTTATTATCTGGTGGCTTGATGAGAGCGTCTTCAATGCGTTGTACCACTCCTACCATGTACAATGAATCTGATACAATGTTCAGCTTGCTGTCTCGCCAATGAGACAGTGCCCATGCGACGGCTGTAAGTTCTAATGTCTGCAGTGAGTCGTGTGCATCTCCATCTATAGTTTTACTTCTCCAACTCGAGTCTTCTTGCCAGGTACAGGCTGCTTTTCTCCGCCGACTTCCTGCATCCTTATATACTGTAAGGCCTTTTACTGGCTGCTTCACGACTTTGGGCTGTTGCAACCACCGCTGTTTTAAGATGAACTGCAGGTGTGGGTCTCTAGGTTGCCTGTTGTGTACCGTTCCAGGATAGCTGAGCAGCGCTAATTGAATTGGTTCTGAGTGTCTCGGCATCCACTCAAAATTTTCTACCGTTATTGGCAGACTGATATGTTCCGGCTCAGCACCACTAATTTCCACAATTCGTATTCTCGCTTTTTTGATGAGATAAGCAATTGCTTCTGTCCTCTGCCAGATACTCATTGGTGGCGTATATGGTGTGAAAATCCACTCAAGGATTGCTAGAGGCTCTGCACCTTTCTTCGCTAATTGCACTAACATTGGCTTCTTGGCAGGCTGCTTGGCACCTCGACGGCTCTTGCGTGGACCTTCTCCCCCTTTCTCTTTTTGCCAAGCAGGCCACTGAAATATGATGGCACATGGTGCAACAGAGTGGTTACAAATCAGAAGTCCCAAAGGCACATCTGGCAATCTTCTGTCTGCTCGTGTTGAAAGCAGATTCTTCCCTAGATAAATGAGACAGCTCTTTTGATCTGCCGAAAGGGTAATCGGAGCTTGCGGGTCTGTACCTTTCAAAAGGCTCATTAAGGGTGCTATCTCATCATTTCGGATACCGGCAATGGATCGTACCCATTGCAGATTTCCAACAAGCCTTTGTGCATCATTAAGGGTGCGGATCTCAGTGATTAATTCCAATTTTTGTGGGTGGACTGATGAAGATGTCAAAATCCACCCTAGGTACTTCCATGGGGCTTGTTTTTGAATTTTTTCTGGGGCAACCACCAAGCCTTTTCCTGCGAGCTGGGCGGTGATAAATGCGAGATCTTCATCTTGGAATGGATCACGTTGATGTCCTGGTTTAGGGGAAAATTTGGGAGAAAACCTCCAGTGGGGCTCCCCCTGGGAAGCAAACCCACGTGGCCCTTTTTTTCCCACCCCCCAACCGGTTTGGGAAGAGATTTCTCTGAGAGAAGTGGAAAAAACCTGTTTATTTCACAGGCACAGCACCACCCAGCACAAAAATGAACGATATCAAATTACAAAACCTCTCGCCCTTCAGAAGAGATGACAAACTTCAGAGGGTCTCTTTCCTGTAGGTGTTCGCTCTGTTATCAGTCCCTCTGGCGCTGGAAAATGCCGCTGCCCAGGCTGGGCTCCCGGTAGTCCACGGGTGCAAGCTCCCGGTGCTCCCCCGAGTCCCCAGTCCAGAGCAGGTTCGATTCATTTCAAAAAAGGGAAAGAAAACAGTCCAGGAAGACCTCTCTGCTCCGGCTAGTTGGAAAGCCAAGGCGATCTGTGTCTTGTTGTCTGTCTGTGCTGTAGTCAAAACTCCCGATGCGGGGGGGAGCAAGTACAGTCTCTGATAACAGACTCGGTGCTTCTTTTCCACTCACTTTTACTCTGAGATGGAATTTTAAGAATACAAAACCTGTGTCTGGGTTAGGTGGACGAATGGGGATACAATTTAACATCATAATCAACCCAGGACATTCCACCCCTTATCCCCATATCGTCGACTTACTGCCAAAACTAACATTCCAACTCTGCACACATTTACATACATAGAAACTTCCCCTCCGTTCCACCCAAAAAATACAAGCACACATTTCCTTCTATTTCATGTCTGCGTGGTTTAATGTACAGACAATGGCAGTAACCTTTTTACCCAATGATCAGGTCTCCCTGAGGTACACATCGTGTTGTTCCATCTCTCTGCATTATCCACCATGTACAACCTGGTCCTTGAGCAAAGACAACCCCACGAATGGGTTTGTCTGTGCTCGAGGTAGAATTGACCCAAACTGTCTTCCCTAGCAGACCTCTGATATGTACCACTGGGACTTTGTCTCCGTCTACTACATGTAAAGACTCAGACTGGGCAGGACCTGCTCGGTTGGTAGAACCTCTGGTGTTGACTAACCAGGTGGCCTTTGCTAGATGTTGCTCCCAGTTTTTAAAAGATCCTCCACCCAGTGCCTTTAAGGTAGGTTTTAACAGTCCATTGTACCTCTCCACTTTCCCGGCTGCTGGTGCATGGTAGGGGATATGGTACACCCACTCAATGCCATGTTCTCTAGCCCAGCTGTTTATAAGGTTATTCTTGAAATGAGTCCCATTGTCTGACTCAATCCTCTCAGGGGTGCCATGCCTCCAAAGGACCTGCTTTTCAAGTCCCAGGATGGTGTTCCGGGCAGTGGCATGAGGCACAGGGTAGGTTTCCAACCATCCTGTGGTGGCTTCTACCATTGTGATCACGTAGTGCTTGCCTTGGCGGGTTTGGGGCAGTGTGATGTAGTCGATCTGCCAGGCCTCCCCATACTTGTATCTGGACCACCGCCCACCGTACCAGAGGGGCTTCAACCGCTTGGCCTGTTTGATCACAGCACATGTCTCACAGTCATGGATAACCTGAGAAATGCTGTCCATGGTTAAATCCACCCCTCGGTCTCGTGCCCACTTATAGGTGGCATCTCTACCCTGATGACCTGAGGCATCATGAGCCCATCGGGCTAGGAACAACTCTCCCTTATGTTCCCAATCCAAATCCATTTTTGACACTTGTATCTTTGCAGCCTGATCTACCTGCTTATTATTTTGGTGTTCCTCATTAGCTCTACTCTTGGGGACATGGGCATCTACGTGGCGGACTTTCACTGGTAGTCTCCCTACCCTGGTAGCAATATCTTTCCACTCTTTAGCAGCCCAAATTGGTTTTCCTCTACGCTGCCAATTAGCCTCTTTCCACCTCTCCAACCATCCCCACAGAGCATTGGCCACCATCCATGAATCCGTGTAGAGGTAGAGCTTTGGCCACCTCTCTCTTTCAGCAATGTCCAGGGCCAGCTGAACAGCTTTGAGTTCAGCAAGTTGACTTGATCCACCTTCTCCTTCAGTGGCCTCTGCGACCTGTCGTGTGGGGCTCCATACGGCTGCTTTCCACTTCCGGTTCATCCCTACGATGCGACAGGAACCATCAGTGAAAAGAGCGTAGCGTGTTTCTTCTGCGGGCAGCTGGTTATAGGGTGGAGCTTCTTCAGCCCTTGTCACTTCCTCTTGTTCTTCATCTGTGAGACCAAAATTTTCACCTTCAGGCCAGTTTGTAATTATCTCCAAAATCCCAGGGCGATTCAGTTTACCAATACGGGCGCGCTGCGTGATGAGGGCAATCCACTTGCTCCATGTGGCACTGGTTGCATGATGGGTGGAAGGAACCTTTCCCTTGAACATCCATCCTAGCACTGGCAGTCGGGGTGCTAGGAGGAGTTGTGCTTCAGTGCCAATCACTTCAGAGGCAGTTTGGACTCCTTCATAGGCTGCTAAAATTTCTTTTTCTGTTGGGGTGTAGTGGGCTTCGGACCCTCTGTAGCTTCTACTCCAAAATCCTAATGGTCGGCCTCGAGTCTCCCCAGGCACTTTCTGCCAGAGGCTCCAAGACAAGCCATTGTTCCCGGCTGCAGAGTAGAGCACGTTCTTCACATCTGGTCCTGTTCTGACTGGGCCAAGGGCTACTGCATGGGCGATCTCCTGTTTGATCTGAGCAAAGGCTTGCTGCTGCTCAGGGCCCCAATGGAAATTATTCTTCTTCCGAGTGACCAGGTAAAGAGGGCTCACAATCTGACTGTATTCAGGAATATGCATTCTCCAAAACCCTATGGCACCTAGGAAAGCTTGCGTTTCCTTCTTATTGGTTGGTGGAGACATTGCAGAGATTTTGTTGATGACATCAGTAGGAATCTGACGCTGTCCATCTTGCCACTTTACCCCCAGGAACTGGATCTCACGAGCTGGTCCCTTAACTTTGCTCTTCTTGATGGCAAAACCAGCTTCCAGGAGAATCTGGATGATTTCCTTTCCTTTCTCAAACACTTCTGCTGCTGTGTTCCCCCACACAATGATGTCATCTATGTACTGTAGATGTTCTGGAGCCTCACCCTTTTCCAGGGCAGCCTGGATCAGTCCATGGCAAATGGTGGGGCTGTGCTTCCACCCCTGGGGCAGTCGGTTCCAGGTGTACTGCACTCCCCTCCACGTGAAGGCAAACTGAGGCCTGCATTCTGCTGCCAGGGGAATGGAAAAAAATTCATTAGCAATGTCAATAGTGGCATACCACTTCGCTGCCTTGGACTCCAGCTCGTACTGGAGCTCCAGCATGTCTGGCACGGCAGCGCTCAGCGGTGGAGTCACTTCATTCAATGCACGATAGTCCACAGTCAATCTCCATTCTCCTTCAGATTTACGCACAGGCCAGATGGGGCTGTTGAAGGGTGAGTGGGTTTTGCTGACCACCCCTTGGCTCTCCAGCTCTCTGATCATCTTGTGGATGGGGATCACAGCATCTCGAGTTGTTCTATATTGTCGGCGGTGAACCGTCGAGGTGGCAATTGGTACTTGTTGTTCTTTCACCTTCAGAAGTCCTACTGTAGATGGATTCTCAGACAGTCCAGGCAAGGTGTTCAGTTGCTGGACACCCTCTGTCTCCACAGCTGCTATCCCAAATGCCCACCTGAATCCTTTTGGGTCTTTGAAATACCCACTTCGGAGGTAATCTATGCCCAAAATGCATGGGGCCTCTGGGCCTGTCACAATGGGGTGTTTCTTCCACTCATTTCCCGTCAGGCTCACGTCTGCTTCCACCAAGGTAAAATCCTGTGATCCCCCTGTCACGCCAGCAATAGAAACAGATTCTGCCCCTACATGTCTTGATGGGATTAGGGTGCACTGTGCACCGGTGTCAACCAAGGCCTCATATCTTTGTGGTTCTGATGTGCCAGGCCAATGAATCCACACAGTCCAAAAAACACGATTTTCCCTAGCCTCTACCTGGCTAGAGGCAGGGCCCCTCTAAGCCTGGTTATCCTTCTTTCCTTTGGTATATGTCTTGGATGTTCCTTCAAGGGGATCGGACATGTCATCATCATCATACCTGGCAGTTTGGCTACGGGCAACTGGAGCTGCTTCCCTTTTGGTGGAACTTCCTTTGTGACTCTTCTCCTCCTTCAATTCACACACCCGTTGTGCCAGAGCTGCAGTAGATTTCCCATCCCATCTCCTCATGTTCTCTCCGCAATCACGCAGGAAGAACCACAGCTCAGCTCGTGGGGTATACCTTCTCTCCCGATCGGGGGAACGTCTGCGTTGAGTGCCAGGACCTCTGATCTGTACTGCTGAGATTTGGAGAAGGTCCTCTTTAATCTCCTCTCTAAGTTTCTTGTGATTCTCCTCTATCTTATCCTCTAATTTCTGCAGACGTGTTTCCACAGCTGCAATTCTTGCATGTGTGGGGCCATGCACGGCATCTGCGTATGCTCGAAGCTTCTTCGCCATATCCAGCACGGTCTCCTCCCTTTCATCCCGTTTCATCATTGCTAAAGCAGATGCATATTCTTGTGGCCCAAGTCGTACCAATTTTCGCCACATCACGGATGTACATGGCACCAAGTCTGGATTCTTAGTTGGTATGTCATCTGAAAAAAACACTCTCTGCCACTGCCATTTCTCTCAGGCGTTGGATCCCTTGTTCGATGGTTTTCCACTGCGTTTGCTGCATGTAGAGATCATCTACACACAGATATCTTTGGGCTACACTTTCAAGGACCCGTGCCCAGAGACTGCGAGGGTCAGCCCCCCTCATCATCCCCTGGTCGATAACCGGATCATGTGACAGGGATCCCAGATGCCTCGCTTCAGTGCCATCTAGAACTGTAGCTTCACCTGCGGCGTCCCACAGACGGACTAACCAACTAATTATAGATTCATCAGGTCGTCGAGTGTAGTCCTTCCTCAGGCCACGAAGATCTTTCAGAGAAAAAGACTCAATATTAGCTTCTGATCTTGTTCCAGTTGCTTTGACTCTCGGTTTTGTGTCAGGAGGCGTTGAGGGTCCTTCTCCTGCATCATCATCATCATCATCATCCACTGGTCGATCGGTTTTATCTGTGCACTTTCCACTTCTTGTGCTAGTAGCAACAGCCATTGGTTGAGGCTTGCTGTCTGGTTTAGCTACCAGCTTTGTAACTGGGAGGTTGGCTGCAGCCTGAGTAATTGGGGTAGCTGTTGATTTACCTCCCTGTCCCCTTCCTTCTGTTTGCTGCCCTACAGTATCTAGCAATGTACGGTACGCATATGCCAGGGCCCAGCTTACTGCAATGATCTTTTTTTCTTTGGAATTATCCTGACACTTCTCTTTCAGGTATTTCCCCACCTCAGCTGGATTCAGAATTTGTTCATGTGGAAAGTCCCAAACTACAGGGTCAGAAAATTCCTTCAGGATTTGGCCCATATCCTCCCATTCTCCACCCCACTCAGGACTTTCCATGCTTGGTTCAGGGGTTTCATCAGTCCCTCTAGAAATCTCAGCCCTCATTCTAGAGAGGCTGAAGACTGTATAGAGGAAACTTACCAGATTAAATGCCAGAAAGATGGTCTCTTTAACATTCAGGGGAAACTGAACACTCGCCAATAGTGATGTAACCGATTCAGAGGAGAAGAAGGAAAGGAAAGGTTGAAGAGCCTCATTCCCTGATCCTCCTCTAACAAACTGGGTGCATAACCATACCCATGAATCCTTTATATTTGGAACAGACTGCAGCACCTGAATAAACTTCTTGGAAATCATAATCACTAGGCCCAGCCCAATAGCTATTCTAATCCGTGCCCCTCTACTGTAAAAGCTATGTGTTAGGGACAATACAGGGGCTAGTTGTGGATAAGAAAATAAACCAAGGGACCATAAAGGTATTAAAACCTCAAAAAAGCCTGGCGACCAGAAACACATGAAGGCCTGCACCCCAAAAGACATTATTAATTCAAGCAGCATGGCTGGATGGCTAGGGACTGCTTTATCTTATCCCAATACAAAGTAATTTCCACTTCAGTACAATTAGTACCGGGTTTTTCCACTCTCTCGTGCCTCACGTTGGGCGCCAATGAATGTATTTGTCCTGGTTTAGGGAAAATTTGGGAGAAAACCTCCAGTGGGGCTCCCCCTGGGAAGCAAACCCACGTGGCCCTTTTTTTCCCACCCCCCAACCGGTTCGGGAAGAGATTTCTCTGAGAGAAGTGGAAAAAACCTGTTTATTTCATAGGCACAGCACTACCCAGCACAAAAATGAACGATATCAAATTACAAAACTTCTCGCCCTTCAGAAGAGATGACAAACTTCAGAGGGTCTCTTTCCTGTAGGTGTTCGCTCTGTTATCAGTCCCTCTGGCGCTGGAAAATGCCGCTGCCCAGGCTGGGCTCCCGGTAGTCCACGGGTGCAAGCTCCCGGTGCTCCCCCGAGTCCCCAGTCCAGAGCAGGTTCGATTCATTTCAAAAAAGGGAAAGAAAACAGTCCAGGAAGACCTCTCTGCTCCGGCTAGTTGGAAAGCCAAGGCGATCTGTGTCTTGTTGTCTGTCTGTGCTGTAGTCAAAACTCCCGATGCGGGGGGGAGCAAGTACAGTCTCTGATAACAGACTCGGTGCTTCTTTTCCACTCACTTTTACTCTGAGATGGAATTTTAAGAATACAAAACCTGTGTCTGGGTTAGGTGGACGAATGGGGATACAATTTAACATCATAATCAACCCAGGACAGTTGACAAAATAAGATGTCATCCATGTAGTGATAAATGATTGTCTGGGAGAGCTTGGCCCGCACAGGTGTCAGTGCCCAGTGCACGAACAGTTGGCACATTGTTGGAGAATTTTTCATCCCTTGTGGAAGGACCACCCACTCAAATCTCTGAGACGGACTTTCTTTGTTGATTGATGGCAAAGTGAAGGCAAATCTCACTGTATCTTCTTTTTGCAGAGGTATTGTGAAGAAACAGTCTTTCAAATCTATGACTAGAAGATGCCATTCTTGTGGCAGCATTGTGGGAGAGGGCATCCCTGGTTGTAACGCTCCCATTGCCCACATTTGGTCATTTACCTTGCGTAGATCATGCAGCAATCGCCATTTTCCAGACTTCTTTGGGATGACAAAAATTGGAGTATTCCATGGGCTGAGCGATGGTTGGATATGCTTTGCTTGTAGCTGTTCTTTGACAAGTTCATGCGCAATTGCTAGCCCCTCCTGAGATAGAGGCCACTGCTCAACCCACACAGGCTCATTAGATTTCCACTGAATCCTTGGGGTTGGCGGCCTGTCAGCAGTGGCGACTACTGAAAAGGCGATTGATTGGGAAGGGTTAGTGTTGCCCCGAGCTGGCTGAGAACGTCTCGGCCAACAAGCCCTCCAAGGCTTCCAGGCAAAGGCATGACGTATGGACATAAGGTGGTAGTCTGTCCTTCAGGAAATCAAAACTGGACCGGGTGTACACTTCTCAGCGGCGTGGAGTATCCTCCTACACCTTGTACCGAGCTTACGGCTCTGTGGAGAGTCCATTCTCTTGGCCACCAGACTCGGCTGACGATGGTAACATCAGCTCCTGTGTCTAGCATCATCTTGACTCTTTGCTGCTTTGATCCGTGGCATAGGATGATTTCAATTACTGGCCGATGACTCATTTGTTGAATGAGATTCACCACTGTGTCTCCTGTTGACCCAAATCCTTTGGCTCCGCGTCCAGGAGCACTTAGAAAAATGTCTTTCTCAGTTGCCACCTTTTGAAATAACACCAATTGAGCAATTCTTGTTCCCTTTTTGATTGTAAGTGGAGGAGCTAGAATGTAGGCACACACTTGGATTTCGCCAGTGTAATCAGCATCGATGACTCCTGGGAGAACAATAAGTCCTGCAATTCCAGCAGATGGTCTCCCAATCAACAAAGCACCAAGTGCACTGGTAGCAGAATAAACAGGTCCTGTAACTCCAGTTGGGATTTTGCGGACGGTGCTGTCGATGAGTGTGACATCTACTGATGCTGCCAAATCGATTCCCAGGCTTCCCCTCGTTGCTGGTGGGTTGAGCTGCTGAATAGAGTTGGGCCGGCAACTTGTGTCCTCGCGTGGCGGCTCCTCGCGCTCTTGATCATGTTTTTTGCAAGGCGACATACAGAAGTAGCATGTTTGTCTGACTGACAGTGATCACACCACACAGTAGCTGGGCAGGATTTTCGAAAGTGCCCTCTGTTGCCACATCGAAAACAGATGCTTGAAGGTGTGGTGGAGGGTTTGCATCCACTTCCCAGTTTACTGACGGCAGCAGCAAGCAGACTTGTGGTTGGCTTGATGGCTTCTACAAAAGCATTGGCTACTAGCTGTCCTTGTTGCGTCTGATTTACTAGCAGGGCAATATCTAGCATGTCTCCCACATCTGCTTGCTTTGGGAGTGTGGCGAGGATAGGCTTCATCTTCGAGTTGGCATTCTCAAAAGCTAACAGTTTAAACATGTTCTGTTTTGCCTCTTCAGTCATGTCATTCTGAGCTTTTAGGGCTGCTGACAGACGATCGATGAAATGGGAATACGGTTCCGTGAGGCCTTGCAGTACTGTTGTGAAGGAAGGATGAGGCTTGGAATCAGGCACAGCATTAAAGGCTTGACGAGCAAGCTGTGCAGACAAATGATGCATTGCAAGAGGGTAGTTTAGCTGTACAGCCACATGACTGAAAACTCCTGAACCGGTGAGCATGTCAGGATTAAGTCCATATAACACATCATTTTGATCTCGAGGTCGATTGGCTTCTAGAACTGCTAACCTCTTCCATTCCTTCTCCCACACCATAAGCTGTGATGGAGTTAAAAGCAGACGTGCGAGATTCTGGCTGTCTATGGGACTGTTAACATCAGAGGTGAACAGCCAATCCAATGCAGAGTTTGCAGCTTCAGATTTAATGCCATTCTCAGTAACTGTCTTTTTGGCTTGCTGCAAAATCTTCCAGTCATGCTGTTCATAACGTGGATTTTGCTGATCATATAAAATGGGACAAGCAACTGCCCCTGCTGCTTGCCATTCTCCCTCCAGAACTGCATCTCGAATGATGCCAGACCACCTCTGCTGTGCTCTGTGTTTTCTGTTCTCTTCCTCCAGGGTGATAGAGCTAGAACAAGGTTGTGGTGTTGAAAGTGTTTCCAAAGGTGGAGCAGATGGTTCAGGACGCAGGATATCCTGTAGTTGTTGAACTGACTCTGCTCGTTGTCTCGGTGTTTGCTGTAGAGCTGCTTTCTCTTGTTGAGGCTGTTCTTTATTCGTACATAGGGTTTGTTCAATCTGAGCTTGAAGCTGTTGCACAAGCGGCTCTATTTGATGTTGCCATCCCAGTAGCTCTTTCTTTGATGCAGCGTTGTCATCAATTGGCTCTGCTCCTGCTACAAGCCAGCCGTCATCGGAGTGCATAGAGATATCATCATCAGAGGGGAGAGGGATGTGCTGCGGTCTTCCCCAGTGAACAGTAGATGGCATCGAAGGGTAGATCTTTGGTTTGCACTCTGGCTCTCGTTTCTGCTGACGTATCAGGCTCCGCCTGGCTGGAGCTGGCGCCCGCTCCTTCCGGGGGAGCCGTCATTTCTACATCCGCATTCGGCAGGGTAACTTCCGGCTTAGGCTCTGCCGGCGCAGCCGGAGACGGGGAGGGCTCTGCCGGCGCGGCCGAAGCCACGTCGGCGCACCCCTGGGATTTTAAAAGTTCCGACACGGTGCTACACTGTTTCCCTGTAAGCCCCTTCGCTGGCTGGACATGCCCAACCCCGAAAAATGCTCTCAAACAGCTAGAGGACTCAGCAGGGGGTGGCTGCAGCGCGTCCGTCTCGGACGGCGCCATGGCGTCTATAGCAGCTGCTGCTACTGAGGATTCTGCCTTCATATCCCTTAAGGCATTTAACACAATTTTCCATACTGAACCGAGGGCTACTACGTCTTTACTCTTTCCCGTGATTGCCGTGTCCCACATCAGATTCCCGACATCCATCCATTCTTCCACCGCAAAAAGCAGTGAGAGCACTGCAAAATGCCCACGATTTTTCGCCCATATAATGAGCTTATCCAGGTCCTTTTCCCTGGCTGCTTCGCCTCGTTTAAGGAGAATGCTAAGAAGCAGTTTTTTCGCCGCCGCAAATTCCACTTCCATGCTAGCGGCAAACCGCGAGTGGGAAGGTTGCGACCCTTCTACTATGCTCTCGCCTCTCGGTCCCCCCCAGCAGCCTGAATTTCCGCGTCCAACCGCTCCGCGTCTCATCGCGCTCAGGCTGCCTATCCGGTGCCGATCCAAGCCCACGGCTTCCCGCGCCCAGATCCGCTCCACTGACTCCAAAGCCCCTCTGCCCGCAGGAGGTCTCTGTTCGGGCGCCAGATATTGAGAGACCGCCAGTTTATTCACCAGCCTTCACAGAAGTAAACGTGAACACCGTTTATTTCTATTATTAACACACCTTTTATAGGATTCTACAGGACCCGCGGACAGAGCAAGCTATGATTCGCTAACACACACAGGTTTACATTCTTATCCTTGTACACAAGAATATTGTTTTGCTTTACTCTCTCTTCTGCAGGCAAGTTTCAAGGATTTTAGCCCTTAATATTACGACTTATTCCAGAGGCTGGTTTGTGCAGACAGGCCTTTACTAATATATCGTGCCCCCCATCTGCTAAAAAACTCTCTATAGGATGCAAATCTGGAGTGGTAATGAAAAAAGTGACATCAGTTGAAGGATCAATGCGATAAACCTGATGAGCAGAAACTGCCTGCTGAATATCCTCCAGCACCTCTTGTGCCTCCGGGGTCAGAGTCCGAGGCGACTTCAAATCAGAGTCTCCCTTCAACAGATCAAACAAGGGAGACAGTTGTGCCGTGGTCAGTCCCAAATAGGGACGCAACCAAGTGACGACACCCCCCAACTTTTGGACATCATTCAGTGTCTTCACTGAATGCACAAACTGCACCTCTTGATGTTGGACTGTTTGATTCAAAATTTTGACCCCCATACATTGAGAGACCGCCAGCTATTCACAACTCTTCACAGAAGTAAACGTGAACGCTGTTTATTTCTATCTTTAGCACACTTTTTATAGGGTTCTACAGGGTCCGCGGGCTAAGCCAGTTACTATTGGCTAAGACACACAGGTTTACATTTTTTCTCTTATACACAAGGGTATTGTTTTGCTTTACTCTCTGTTCTGCAGAAAGGTTTCAAGGACTTTAGATTTTAATATCACAACTTATTCCAAAGGCTGGTTTGTGCAGACAGGCCTTTACTAATATATAAAATATATCAACAACTCCCCCTTTCTCTTTTTGCACAAACCAGGCTTTGAATGTGACTCATTCTATACTTTTATGAAGACAAGATAACATAAAACTGTCATCCCAATTAACACTGAGTAAAGTCCATCCTCCTTCTAGCACAAGAGACCTCAACCATCCAGTGATACTCCAGCTGGTGAACCAGCTTCCAATAGGGTCACTATCTTCTTTCAGGGCATGTAACCCATCCTGTAGCTGCTGTAGTTGCCCATGGATGGAAACTGAATGATCAGTAAGATTAAAGCAGCACATGCCTTTAAACTCCTCACAACCATGTCCTTGTGCTAAGAGCAAGAAATCAATTGCAGCTGGATTTTGTAATACTGCATGACGTACACTATTCACATCGGCTGAAAGTTCACTTAACATTATGGATGTTAAATTCAATTCTTTCTTAGTCTAAGAAGCGAGCCTTTTTAGGGTTGCTAAGCCTTAATTCATTCAGGCTTCACTTTGACTGTTTGATGTTTTTTATTTTCTCAGCTACATTTAGCAGTTGGTGTAAGCTTGGATGGAACAAAGTAAATTTCCCAAGATAACTATGTGGATTAGCAGGAATTCCAATCCATTCCCTATCTCCACAGATTAGGAATATGGAACTAGGTAATCACTTTGGTAATTGTCCTGTGAGATTGCACCACGAATAAAGGCTTTACTTTCAGTGGTAGTAACGAGATGAGCTATAAGGTTGACTGCAGCCCAGTGCTGCATTACTTTGTTAGAATGACTTTTTGTTGGGGGTTCAAACATTATCCATCCACCTGAGCTATTGGCGGAACCTAACAAATCTAATTCTTCTGGGGGCTCTATGGTAACACTGAGAACTTTGATAATTTTTGCTTGCCAGCAGGCTTCAAGTTGTCTTGATGTGAAGCCAACAGTGCGATTGCACTCTTGCAACATTGCCAATAAATTCAGTCGAGTCTCGTTACTAACTAAACCTTTAAATACTAGAGGATCCCATTCAGGGACTCCTATGAGACATGTGCAAAAAGGATCTGCAGGTGTGGCTAGGCTCAAACACATTGATTTTTCGGCCTATCAAATGTGCCAGAGTGACCCATATGTTCTGTCTCTTTTGGATGTTAATTAGCAGGCAGTTGGTCGGGACTATACACAACAGAATTACCATAAGCAATTTGTTCCATGCAAATGACACCATGCCTTCAGACTCACAATTAAGGTATTAATGTTAAATGAACTTTCAAATATGCTTATACTAACCCTTGAAGGGGGAATACTTATACTTTATACTTATATAACAATTATTACACAGACTAAACTCTTTATCCTAAACTATTATCTAACTACTTTTAACACACGTGCTCTGGTATATATGTAGTCTAAGCGTGAAAGCAATTTGCTGAAAGGGTAAACACACAACTACAATTTGCTTTATATATAATTAGATGGAGTCTACACTTTTCTAGATCTTCTACAGAATTTCCTTCACAAACAGACTATGATTTAGCATGATTCAGTCTTGGAATGTTCACTGCTCCCGTGATGTCAGCTGGCAGCTGATCGGTGACTGAGGGCTTCGATGTTCAGGTTGTTCTTCACATCCTTCTAACTCTTAAAACAGAAGATAACTGAAAAAATTGGTAGAGACACAACATCATAATAACAACATAAAATTTCTGTTGGTAAACTGTCTGTGTAGTTTTCAGACACAACTGTGTCCTGACAGGTCCATTACTGATCCATGTCTGGAGTACCAAGGTTGTGTGGTGACATCTCTGTTCACTGGATCTCATGTTTTCAGAGGCACACAGTCTGGTCAGGTGGACAGGTGACCTTTTTGAACCTGCCAACAAAACACAGACACTTCTCTTCTTGAAGTTAATGAATTACACTAACCAAATCCTTTTAAAGCATCAATTTCCCCTGTTTTTTAAAAAAAATAAAAAAAAAATAAAAATGAGATGTACTTCTGTTATACGCATCAACATCAACACAAAACCATATACACAATGAATAAGAACTTATAGCAGTTAAAATTCAATTAAATCATAAACATTATTAATAACATATGTAATATAAAACTACTATCGATTACTAAAACACTGCACCAGCATCCCATAGTTAGCAAACAAACAGAAACAAAAAAAAATCATCAGTGAAGGATTGGATAATCACCTCTGGAAATGATTCTCCAAGCCCACTTCAAAATTGATCCAGCTGTCATATTAATAGGGTCAAATTGCTGAGTCAAAAAGTGACTCAAATACTGATTTGGTACAGAAAACATCTGGATCTGTTGGCAAACATTCCATCCAGGTAAATTCAAGGCTTGGCCAGGGCCTAGGCTTTAAACTGGAAAGATGCCTCTTAACTTATTTCTAAAACAAGGTTCGTCAATAGTAGCAGCTATGTGATGCTTACAGCACAGCAAACTGTTAAAATGCATTTGTACAAAGCAAATGATCAGAAGCCTTAGGTACCAGACCAATTAAACCATTCAGCAGTTGGTTTAATCTGAAGCCTCTCCCATGGTAGCTGATCCTCAGCAATGGTACATCTTCTTAAAATTCTGGAAACACTGAAAAATAAGAAAGCTATAAAAAACAAAAACTGCAGAGATTGCAACAACCAGTAGAACTCCTGATGAAGTCAAGGGTGTCACAGACTGCATTCACTTCTATCCACAAGCAGGTGTTCATCAGTGTTCTATCACTGCTGTTTTAGTTGTAGTTATCTTCATCTCTCTAGGAAAATAACTATACTTTGCAGTTTAGACAAGTGTCTCCAATAAAACATAAAACAATTTAAATTAAACAATATTTAAACCTAATAATAATTATTTATGACAAAAGGAAATAACAAAATTTAAATTTAAAAGAATATCCAAGTTATAAAACTTAAAAACATTCAAGCCTAAACATAATAAAACTTGACTTTTCTTAATTCTATTAACACTTACTCTATATGAGATAAAAACATAACTTAATCTTATTCTGTTATTACAAAAAGGTAACTAAAAGTTTGATATATACCTTTTAAACAGAATATAACAATAACATGGTTTCACTATAAAGATTATAAAAATGTAACAAATACATCACAATTCTATGTCATCTAGCTTTGAGAATAACTCACAATAACTGCAAATGTTACTAAAAATACTTATTCATAACAGAAATTTGCCCAGTAGATGCTTAAATTGGTTAGGATTTTAAAGTGTAGTTTTTCTAGAGAAAAACCACAACAGGACAGGATTTGGCATGTTGCCATTCAGCTTTTGTAGCACTTTTCAGGAGCATCGAGTCCAATTTTTAAACTAAAATCCAAAATCCAAACTGGTATATGCAGTTATATGTGTTTTATATAACAAAAGGACTCACATTGAAATTACCTTATTAAAATTGTGGAAAAAACAAGCAAATAAGTAATATATGTTTTAACTTAACTTTGTCTTGTACCGTAATGTTCTCTTAACTAATTATTTTTTTAAACCACAAATCTCTTCTGTAGATAACATTAATTGGAAGGTTTTCCTAGTAGCTGTAAATCATACCAGATTTTAACCTTAGATTTTAAAGCTAATTATTGCAAGGTAACTTCTGTTAATATTCACCTTAAACACCTTTTTTTGAAAAGGGACCTTTTTAAACTTTCAAAGAATCACAATAATTTCTCTAGTAAAACTCTAAAAACTGCAACTGCATAAACTCATAATTACTTAAAACACAAAATTAACTCTAAAATGGTATATAAAAACATTTTGAAAACCCAATAAATCATGACTTTTTAACAAACTGGGTACTATCTCGGTGCTTTTTCTTAGAGAGGGAGCAGGGGTGTGGACTGCCAGCCCTGCTGCTGCTCTCTGCTGCTTTTATCTTTCTTCACATCCTCCACATACTCTCACAGAGAGGAAAAATGTAGAGAAGAAAAAAAAAGCTCACAAAGTTAACTTTAACAAATGTAGTTGTTTCTCTCAATCTCATTGTTCGCGGATAGAGGAAAAAAGGGCATGATATTACAAAAGCAGGCGATGTTACACGAAAAGTCTCTCATGGCAGGTGCTAACAACGGTGACCATTGCAGCTTATCAACTTTTAATTATAGTGATGAATTTCGAACTAGAATCCATATAGCTGGCAGTTTTTTGGGGGTTTTTTTTGGCTATTTTGTCTCCCTTTGAAGCTGTCTGAGCCACCTGTTTCTGCTCAACTGTTTCTGTAATTATTCAGCGTGGCCTTGGAACTTTTTCTGCACTGCCTCTGCCCTGGGGGTGCCTTTGTTCTCTGCGTACACCTCAGTGCTCCCCCATGTCCCCCTGGTTCGGGTAGAAAGAAATCTAAATTTGGCTTCTCTTCTTCCAGGGTAGTAAAGTTGGAACTTAGATAAGATTGTAGTGTTAAGAGTGTCTCCAAAAGTGAAGCAAATAGTTCAGGACGTATCACGTCCTGCCGTTGCTGAACAGATTCTGTTCGTTGTTTCAGCGTTTGCTGTGGAATTTCTTTCTCATTATTTTCTTCTCTCTTACTCGCCCTCCCTCTTTCCATGGGCAGCATAGATAGAAATGCTCGCCCAGCAGTGGGAGGTAAAGGCGACTGCTGCTGTGATGTAGGTAGAATTACTGGGCTCACAGCCTCAGCATATCTCGCTTTTCTGTTTTTTTAAGGTATTAATTACAGTCTGCCAAGTTGGACTGAGAGACAGAGTGTCCTTGCTCTTTTCCATGATTGCTGTTTCCCACATAAGAGCCCTTATATCCGTCCATTCCTTCACTGCAAAAAGCAGCGGGGGCACTGAAAAGCGCCAATTTTCATTAGCCCGTAAAACGAGCCTCTCCAGGGCCTTTTCCCTGACTGCTTAGCCTCGTTTAACGATAATGCTAAGCAGCAGTTTTTTAGCTGCCACAGACTCCACATCCATTTTTCATGCGGCTATGGCGGGGGGGAGGGGCGCGACCCCTCACTCCTTCGCCTTCGGACTTTCCCAGCGACCTGACTCCTTTTTCCGCGTCCCACCCCGCTCAGGTCGCCTATCTGGTACTGATCCGAGGTAGCGTCTATCCGTGCAGAGATCCACTCCACCAACCTCGGTCCAAGGCCTCCTCCCACCGTGCGTGGACCCGTCGAAGCCCCCCTGCCCTCAGGGTCCCTGTTCAGGTGCCAAATATTGAGAGACCGCCAGCTATTCACAACTCTTCACAGAAGTAAACGTGAACGTCTTTTATTTCTATCTTTAGCACACCTTTTATAGGGTTCTACAGGGTCTGCGGGCTAAGCAAGTTACTATTGGCGAATGCACACAGGTTTACATTTTTTCTCTTATACACAAGGATATTGTTTTGCTTTACTCTCTCTTCTGCAGGAATGTTTAAAGGACTTCAGATTTTAATATCACGACTTATTCCAAAGGCTGGTTTGTGCAGACAGGCCTTTACTTGTCGCTCTATTGGTAATGGCGAGAAGAACGACACAGACTCTCTTGTGGAGTCGAACTGGAGAATTTCTCTCAGTTTATTGCCTCAGATCTTTTTTATAGACCGATACATGAAAGTACAGAAAGGTAAAACTCTTATTGGTTAGTAAACTAACACATCACCATCATTGGTCAGTGGGGTACACCAGCCCTCGACCTTATCTTGCAAGAAAACAAGGAACAGACAAACAGCACTTGCTAGGCTGTTTTCTATCTCTGAGGATTGTTTTAATTCCTCCTTAAGATTTCCCAGGCCACTTTCTCAGGTGAGACTGAGAAAGTTATGTGGCCTACTATTCCACAGGCACTGTGATCCCTGCTTAACAGTTAGCATCCATATTTACTAATATATAAAATATTATCAACACCCATGTACTTCCAAGGAGGCTGGCGCTGAACCTTTTCTGGAGCCACTTGCAGCCCATGAGAATGCTGGGCACTGAGCAGCCGAGGCTGTATCTCCAGTAGTTCATCCTGAGTGGGTGCAGCCACCAAGATGTCATCCATATAATGATAGAGATGAGCATCAGGAAACTGTTTGGGAACTCCGGAAAGGGCTCCAGCCACATACCATTGACAAATGGCAGGCGAATTCCGCATGCCCTGTGGGAAAACTTTCCATTGATATCTCTGTGCAGGCTCAGCATTGTTGACAGCTGGCACCAAGAAGGCAAATTTGGGTCTGTTATTGGGATGCAAAGGAATTGTAAAGAAACAATCGTTCAGATCCACGATGCGGACTGGCCAACCAGCGGGAAGCATGGTGCGTGACGGCATACCAACCTGCAACGTCCCCATGCTTTCCATCACACCGTTAACCTTCCTAAGGTCTTGCAGCAACCTCCCCTTCCCAGACTTCTTCTTGATACAGAAAACAGGAGGGTTCCAGGGACTGGTCGAAGGCTCCATATGTCCCTGGTCTGACTGTTCTTGCATCAATTGATGGAGGGCGACTAGTTTATCATGAGGGAGGGGCCACTGATTCTCACAAACGTGATTTTCCATCAGCTACTGTATAGGAGGCGTAGGACAGTCTGCACCTTCCAACACAGTGGCCCCCATCAAAAGTCCGTCCTGATATTCAAACCCCATGTGTTGCCGCTGGAGATGAATAGATCACACGAACACAGCTTGAGGTGTGATGAAAGGAAGAGAGAGTTTATTTCTTCTCCCAGGATTTACAGGTTTCTGACCACGGCCAGGGATTGGATGGCCAGGATAACACTTTTCCAACCACACTGGCCATGAGAGATGTCCATCACAAGACATGTAACAGAAAGAATGTACACATGTCTATGTTTACAGTTACTGTCCTGGGAAAGTCTTTAGAAAACTGTCAGCAAGATCAGAAGCTGAGTTTTCAGGGCGACATCTCACCCTTTTTCTTTTTACAAAAAGAAAAAGAAAAGAAAAATGAACAAAGAAACTAGCAACATTATAAACAATCAAAAGGAAAAATAATAGGAAAATACAATACTCCATACAATCAGAAGGCTGTAATTTCAGGGTGCTATCTCACCCTTTCGTTATTACAAAAAAACCCAAAAAACGAAAATGAAAACCTCAACATCTACTCATGGATGGCTCTCAATTTGGTCACAGAGGCAGAATCCATGGCCAAATTGAAAGGTGCCTGGGAAACTTCTGAAATGCTATGACAGCAGCCCGTAATTCCACCAGTTGGGCTTATCCAGCTTCATGACTCTCCATAACCTTCCACTCAGATCCATCCTTCCAGGTAGCAATGGCATTTCCAGTCCTCCCCAAACCATCAGTAAAGACAGTGGGTCCTTGCACAGTCCCTGACTATGTTTGGGCCACAAAGAAAGGTCAATGAAGTTTGTCACTTTCTGTGGCTGATGGGGCAGGACAAACCTCTTCCAGGACATGCAAGGGATTGGACCACTCATCATTTCATTGGCCAATGATACCTGTGGAATGCAAATCTGGAGTGGTAATGAAAAAACAGTGACATCAATGGAAAGATTAATGTGATAAACTTGATGAGCAGAAACTGCTCGCAGAACCTCCACCAGCACCTACTGTGCCTCTGGGGTCAGTGTTGGAGGTGACTTTAAATCAGAGTCCCCCTTTAACAGACTCCCTTGTTTGCAAGGGAGACAGTTGTGTCGTGGTCAGTCCCATATAGGGACACAACCATGTAAAAATCCATCAGTATCTGGACATCATTCATTCAGTGTCTGCACTGAATGCAAAAAATTGCACCTCCTGATGCGGGTCTGTTCATCCCAAAAATTATTTTGACCCTCAAATAATTTCAGGGAGGTTGTTTCTGGAGTCACTTGCAGCCCATTACAAGGCAAGGCAGGAAACAGCTGAGGCTGTATCCGCTGCAATTCATCCTGGATGGGCGTAGCCACCAGGACGTCATCCATATAAGGATAGAGACGAGCAGTAGGAAACTGCTCGCAAACTCCAGAGAGGGCTAGAGCCCCATATCACCGGTAATTGCTGGCAAATTTCGCATGCCTTGCGGCAAAATCTCCATTGATATCTCTTTGTGGGCTCAGCATTATTGATAGCTGGCACCAGAAAGGCAAATTTTGGTCTGTCATCGGGATGCAAAGGAATTGTAAAGAAACAATCCTTCAGATCCACAATGAGAACTGGCCAATCACCGGGAAGCATGGTGAGTGATGGCGTGCCAGCCTGCAACATCTCCATGCTTTCCATCACAACATTAACTTTCTGGAGGTCTTATAGCAACCTCCATTTCCCAGACTTCTTCTTGATACAGAAAACAGGAATGTCCCAGGGACTGGTCAAAGGCTCCAGATCACCGTGATCCAACTGTTCCTGCATCAAGTCACGGAGGGCTACTAATGTATCATGAGAGAGGACAACAGTCTGCTAAACAGTCAATCTCAATTTCTCCATAGCGTTGAATGTGTCAGCATCGGGTCCAAGGGTCACTCCAGGGGCCAGTTGGCAAACCTGACAATCATGATGTCCATGCCAGTGTCAAGAAGCCTGCGGAGGCTAATCTCAGATGGTGTTTCACCAAGGATGGACAGGGTGCAGACCCGTCCAGGACAGTCCTTGGCTGCCAGAATAGCAGTCCAGTGAACACGAAAAGGCCCAAGGAACCCGAAGCCACCATCTCCCCGCATCTGACCTTCCTCCCTATGAACACAAGACTCAAAAGGCACAAGTTGAGCAAATCTGGGTCCCGCAGGGATAGGAACAGGAGGGCTAAGCATAGAACCCATGGCATGAATCCGCCCCAGGAAATCTGAAAAGGGGACAAAGTCCACAGGTCAGCCGAAGAGGCTCCAGCAACCCGGGACCCTTTGCCCGTGGAGGCCACCGGCTTCGCCCCGGCGGCAACACCACCTGAGCCAATAGTAAACAGTGCAGGACCCTGAGCCAGTAGTAAACAGTGCAGGACCCCGAGCCGCGGTCATAGGCGGTGGCAGGGCCGACTCCTCCCCAGCCACAGACTCAGGCGACAGCCGGGAACCCAAGGAGGGGCAAGGCAGAGCCAGCTCGGCACGGCCCGCCTCCAGCACAGGGGGAACCCGAGGCGCAGGTCGAGGCAGGGCCCGCGGAGCCGCAGCACTGTCCCGCTCCGCTTCCAGGGGACGACCCGGGCTTACAGGAGGGGAAACCAACAGTATGGGGCCGGCAGAAGCCGGCCCGGCATCCGCACCACTCGCAGCACCCGTCACCACGCCCCACAAATACGGTGCGAGGGGGGGGCAGTGCTCGGAATTGCCCGAAACAGCCGTTCTTCAGGGGCGAAAGGTCCAAAAATCGGAGCTGGCTGCTCCTCCACTGGAACAGTGTGCATGTGTGCGGCCGCTGGCGCGTAGCCTGGGCCAGTCTCGTCCCCCAACGCGGAGCAGGGCACGGCCCAGCTGCAGCAGGGACATGGGACCATGCCTGATGCATCCCCCAGGGCCGGCGCCGCCCCACTTTCAGGCAGCCCCTCATTGGTCTGCGCCAGGAGGGCACACGAAGGAGGCGACCCCGCCCAAGGCTTACACCGCCAGGGCACTGGCTGAGGCGGGGTTAAGCCCACCGGTTCCGCGGTGCC
The DNA here is from genome assembly GCF_049639895.1 of Pseudopodoces humilis. Lineage (NCBI taxonomy): Eukaryota > Metazoa > Chordata > Aves > Passeriformes > Paridae > Pseudopodoces > Pseudopodoces humilis. The sequence continues at coordinate 8,245,199 of NC_142211.1, read as the reverse complement.
CCCGTTCAACCTGCTGGGGGCCCCAGCAATGCCGGGGGAGCCGACCATGGGGCCCGAGACACAGCTTCCCCCTGGCTCTGTGTCACCGGGGGAGAGGGAGAGCCCCGCCCCGCTCCCACAGCCGGAATCGGAGTCAAAGCCAGACCTCTCACCCAGGGCAGAAGAAGCAGCTCTCAATCTGGCATAAGAGGACACGCAGCTCCTCAGAGCGCGATCACACTGACGCCAGATCCCCAGCAACCGAGTTAGGTGAGGGTCATAAGCCACCACCATAGAGTGGATCAGTCAATTGCCTAATGCATCCCAAGGCAGCTTTGAAAAAACCGCCTCAACCACCGGGAAAAACCCTTCAGCTCTTCCGTAAGTATACAATTGCCGAAAGTCAGCATCTGAAACATCAATCCGTGTCTGATCAAAAACAGCATGCAACACACCCACAACCAGGCCCTCCGTAGGAGAGATCCCAAAAGCAGCCATAGCTACAGGCCAGACAGAGAATGCCTCGCAACGTCACCTTCAGCACATGTCAGGGCTCACCAGATGTTGCCGCTGGAGATGAATAGATCACACAAACACAGCTCGAGGTGTGATGAAAGGAAGAGAGAGTTTATTTCTTCTCCCAGGATTTATAGGTTTCTGACCAAGGCCAGGGATTGGATGGTCAGGATAACACTTTTCCAACCACACTGGCCATGAGAGATGTCCATCACAAGACGTGTTTCAGAAAGAATGTACACATGTCTATGTTTACAGTTACTGTCCTGGGAAAGTCTTTAGAAAAATGTCAGCAAGATCAGAAGCTGAGTTTCCAGGGTGCCACCCATGCAGCCAGAACGTCCCTCCCCCAGGGAGTTATCCGTGAGTCCTTCATAATGTACTGTCAAACCATGGCCATGTCTCCCTCTGGGTCCGTGATAAACACAGGCCTCTGGCTCACATGGCACTGCGCTGCTTCTGCCAACCCTGCGACAGATGTCCACACCGGTTCCAAGGGCCACTCTGGGGGCCAGTTGGCAAACCTGACAATCATGATGTCTGCACCAGTGTCAAGAAGCCTGCAGAGGCTAACCTCTGCTGGCATCTCACCAGGGATGGACAGAGTGCAGACCTGTTCAAGACGATCCTTGGCCGTCAGGACAGTGGTCCAATGAACCTGAGGCTGCCCAGTGGACCCAAAGCCACCATCTCTTTGCAGCCGGTTCTCAGCTCTGTGAACACAAGACTTAAAAGGCACAAGTTGCGCAAGTCTGGTTCCCACAGGGATAGTAACAGGGGGGTGAGTGTGGAAACCATGGCGTAAATCCGCCCCATGAAATCCAAATCAATGATTCCTAGGTGCACAATGATGCCCTGAGCAGTGGTACTAGACCTCCCCACAAGAAGAGCACTCATGCCCTAACCCACAGGACCAAAAGCATCCAAAGGAACCCTGTGCATCCTGCAAAAGTCCAAGACATCCGTGTCCGCCATGCAGATACCAAGGCTGGCTGAGTCAGAGGTGCTGGCTACAAGCCGGCCGAGCAGACCTCCATTGGCTCTGGGGTGTGAAGAGAGGCTTGTGTCTGAGCGCGTCTCTCCGTCGCTCTTGATTTCCCATTTCCCGAGCCCGACAGAGGCTGACCATTGGCATGGACCTTTGCCTTGCACACATTTGCCGCATGATTCGGCCTACCACACCCGGCACAGTAAAACAGAGGAGCCGAGGCCCCCTGTGCCTTCTTTTTCTGCTTCTTGCTGGCCTGAGAATTCCCCTGTTGCCACTGCCCACTCTGCGGCTTCACCCAAGTTGGCTGCAGAGCAGTAGCCACAGTAGCGGACTCCTCAGCAGCGACACCTGCCTCTACACAAGCCTGTGCCATCTGTGTCAGCGAGGGATCACCAGGGAGCATCCCAATGACCCTCCGACACATGGCATTACAATTAGACCTTGCGAGACTCTTGAGCACAAGCTGCCTTTGTGCACTATCCTGCACCTGCCTCTCCACAGAAGTAGTCAGCCGATTTGCAAAACTCAGAAAATACTCTTCAGCCCGCTGGACAACAGTTGCAAAAGTCTCCTTGGGGGTGGCCAGTTCTATGGTCCGCACTAACGCTGCCATGCCCGTCTCCTTGCATTGCTCAAGCACAATAGGGTCAAGGCCAACCTGCCTATTAACGTCAGCAAAGCCGTTCTTACCCAGCAAAGCATAAGAACCAATCACCCACCTGGGATCCCGCTGACCCAAGGCAGTATTCTCCTGCACCACTTGACAGGCAATCTGAGCCCATTGCAACTCAAAAATACCATACTTCACCGGCTGAAAAAGAACACGGGCTAAACTCCGGATATCATAAGGCACCAGGACACCACCCACAAAGCCCCAAAGAGCCTGCATAACCTCATTTGACCCTAATCCATGTTTCACAGCCATCTCCAGGAGATTTGCCAAGGCTTTTCAGGATAATGGCTGATGAGTCCTCTGAGTCACATCCTGAAGCACAGGGAACGCCTGATAACCATCAGGAGGAATGGCCTTGTCTGCTACGTCCTGTCTCACAGAGTTCCCTGAGACATGGCCAGGCACCTGCCCGGTGCCACAGCCGTCATAACACCAGCAGAACCAGAGGAGCCATCCCCGCCGTCTAGGGGGCTGAGCTCAGAATCACATCCAGCTTCCTTGTCAACCTTAGCACCCACGGCTTCCCAAATTTGTGCCTGATCCCATGGCCGCACAGTCGTCTGTCAGGGGGGCCGAGTCCACAGGCCAGCCGAAAAAGCTCCAGCAGCCCGGGACCACTTGGCCTTGGGGGCCACTGGCTTTGCCCCCTGGGCATTACTACCAGAGCTAATAGTAAACAACACAGGACCCCGATCCGCTGAGGCAGCCTGGGTCATAGGAGATGGCAGGGATGTCCCCTCTCCAGCTGAAGGCTCGAGCGACGCCCAGGAACCTGAGGTGAGGCGGGTTGGATCCAGCTCGGCGCGGCCCACCCCCAGCGGGCCGTGCCTCTACCTGTGCCTTGGTCCCCCCCCGCTGGAAAAATTTTAATTGAAAAGGGAGGCAGGGAAGTGGGGTGCGGGACTGTGGAAAACAATTTTGGGGAATGCATGCCTAACAAAGTTTGGCAGCCTTACAAGCGATCCAGACTTATAACTGCTGAAGCTTTTCTTTTCAGGTCTACTCATTGGACAGTCATTGAAGTGGACCTGCAGGACAATTCACGAGACATGACAGGACTAGATAGTAGGAATTTTGTTATTGGGGACAGTCCTGGGGTGACTTTATGATACTGGTATTCCCAAATGCCTGTTTTATATTATATATTAAATTCTGCACCTTTAAGATTAGATTTGAGAGCTAGGGAAGTTGAAACTGCTGGAGGCTGATGGGAGTTTTTTCTCCTACCCAATAACTAACCATTTCTGAGAACTGACAGTGGTTTTGACCATTGAAAAGTGAGATCAACTTGTGAACACCTACCTTAAGATGTAAGCCTGGGAATTTCTTGCTCTCTTTGGTTTTCCGCTTCTGAAGAGGTAACAGGCTCTGGCTCGGCCTCCTGCCCCCACCCCCACCAGGCCGGACAAAGCCACGGGGGCAGCGGGGGGGGGGGGGGGGTGGGGCAGAAAAGAGGAGCTGGCCAGCCTGATTTAGTTTGCAGTTTCTGCTGCTGAACTGAAACTTGACACCATGAACATCTGCAGCTTGAGCAAGGCTTTAACTCTTTTACTACCTGCATGAGACTTGCAGATTAATCTTTTTTTTTTCCCAGAGAGACGGGAAGAGAGAGAGGAAGTGATCAAAATGTAAGGAGATGCCATAAACTATCAAAGACAGTGAAGAAAGGAATTAAGATTTAGAGGGGGAAGAGAAAATAAGGAGATGCTTAAATAAGCTGAAATATTTTTCTGTTAAAGCTATAGAGTGGACAGTAGTGTTCTGAAAAAAACTCCTTTAATTCATGACAGAGTATTTTGGGAGGAATGGAGTGTTTCAAAGTGTGCATTTTGAGCAAATGGTGAAGTGGTTGTGATCCTGTGAGATGCTGGAACAGGGGGGGAGAAGTAATAGTTGAAGATTTGTGGCCTTTAAGAGGCAAAGAGAAAACTTCTGTTTCCAGAGAGGCTCACAAAAACAGATGAAGAGAACTTTTGCCTTTGAATCATCCTTAAAAATGACATCCCTAGACTCATGACCCATACACACCTCAGAGTGATGTGAAATGGGAGGAGACAACTGATGGCAGAATTTCCGGGCAGCTGGCATCAGAGAACTAGAAAGCTATGAAGAAAAATAGTTTTCTTGTGAGAAACTCCATAGATTAGCAGAAGAAGACTTCTTTTTCTCTTCAAAGACTGTTGAAAGGGTTATAGCAAGAATTGGGACTGTTTTAACCACCAAAGTTTTTTTTTTTGTCTCTATGTTGTCATGTGAACGAGGAAATGGTTGGGTAGTTGGGGGAAAAAAGGGTTTTCTGGAGGTTTTATTCTGGTTTCTTATTCTTGTAGTTTTTGTTAATAAACTTTCTTTGTTCCTTTTAAGTTTTAAGCCTGTTTTGCTCTTGTTCTAATCCATATCTCACAACAAGAAATAAGTAAGTTTTCTAGTGATTTTTTAGTTGCTGCTTTAAAACCACAACATTTATTTGGTGCGTTAGCCGGGAAACGAAATTGGAAAATTTAAACTACTACAGCACACACACCCATGGAGATTGAGGTGGCTCCAATTGTAAGCGTTCAGGAGTACATAATCACAGAATGATTATATGTGGGTGCTTTTATTAAAGAGCTCTGGGTGTGAGGGGTACACAGACCCAAATCTGACCTGACCTCGTTTTGAGCTGGTGTTGAGGGTTAGGTGTCCTTTTAGTTCTGGCTCACCTGCAGAATTTTTACCCATTAGTTGCGGGGAAAACCTGACTGCAGGTACTTGGTGGGTGCTCGAGAAACGCAAAGATTTCAGCTGGGCCCAGGGGGGAAGGGGGGCGGGAAAAGGGGAGTGCGGGGACAGTTTTGGGGTCTTCTTCAGCTTCAGAGAAGGACACTTTGCAGAGAGCTGTTGCTGTGGAGAGATTTTGCCATCACTCAGACGGAGCTGCCGCTGCTTCTCCTTCTCTCCTCTTCATTACTGGGCCTTGCACCCCCTGTCCTGCCGGGACATGACAGTGCCAACTACCACTGAGGAGCTGCTGATACACCTCATCCACCGGCCCGAGATCTCAGCTCATTCCTGCTGTTCCAGCTAAGTGTTCCTCAGAGCCCTGCAGGAGCACCAGGACTGCCCGTCCGAGGGGGTTTGTGAAGCAAAGCCTCTCCTCCATCCTTTCCCGTCTCGGTCGAGAAGGCTGTCACGGGGTCCCCTGTTCTGTTTTGTTGCTAACACTGTAGTTATTGTTGTTTGTGTGCCTTGTTATACATACTAGTAAAGAACTGTTATTCCTATCCCCAGATCTCTGCCTGAGAGCCCCTTGATTTCAAAATTATAATAATTCAGAGGCAGAGGGTCTACATTTTCATTCCAAGGAAGGCTCCTGCCCTCCCTAGCAGACACCTGTCTTCCAAAACTGAGACATGTTTTATATTCTATCATTATATAACTTACATATTAATTATTAAACTTACATTGTTCTATTGCATACACAGATTTCATCCAAGCATGGATTTCTCGTGATCCCCCTCAAACCCCTAACACAGTTTCTCATGATTCTTTAAACAATAATTATATCTAATCACATCTGACTATCATATCACTTATCATATATTGATTACACATGTTCAGTTTCACATGATCTAGCAAGCACAGGGCCTAACATTTCCCAGGGCATACCAAGCCTAACTTTCTTTCTATTGAGAGACCGCCAGCTGTTACCGCTGAAGATCAATAGATCACGCGGACACAGGTCGAGGTGTGGTGAAGGAAAGAGCAGAGTTTATTTTTCCTCCCAGGATTTATAGGCTTCTGACCACTGCCAGGGATTGGATGGTCAGGATAACACTTTCTCACTGCACTGGCCATGAGAAATGCCCATCACAAGACGTGTAACAGAAAGAATGTACACATATCTATGTTTACAGTTACTGTCCTGGGAAAGTCCTTAGAAAACTATGTTATCAAGCTCAGAAGCTGAGTTTTCAGGGCGACAGCCAGCTATTCGCGAGTCTTCACAGAAGTAAAAGTGAACGCCGTTTATTTCTATCTTTAGCACACCTTTTATAGGGTTTGCCAGGGTCTGGGGGCTAAGCAAGTTACTATTGGCTAATGCATATAGGTTTACATTTTTTTCTCTTATACACAAGGATATTGTTTTGCTTTACTCTCTCTTCTGCAGGAAGGTTTCAAGGACTTTAGATTTTAATATCATGACTTATTCCAAAGGCTGGTTTGTGCAGACAGGCCTTTACTAATATATAAAAAATTATCTACATCTAATTCCCCAATTTTCTATGATTTTAAAATCTTATACTATCATTTTCCCCCCTTTGAAAGCCTTTTCACTTCACTATAAGTGCAAATGTTTTCACTTCATACAGTCCTTTGTTTCTGAGTTTATACTTGATGTTCTTCGAATCCATGATTGATGTAAACTTTGTCCTGGATGCTGTCATGAACTGGAGAACCAGAAGATGGTGGGTGTCGCCCTGAAAACTCAGCTTCTGAGCTTGCTAACATAGTTTTCTAAGGACTTTCCCAGGATAGTAACTGTAAACATAGATATGTGTACATTCTTTCTGTTACACGTCTTGTGATGGGCGTCTCTCATGGCCAGTGCAGTGAGAAAGTGTTATCCTGACCATCCAATCCCTGGCCGTGGTCGGAAGCCTATAAATCCTGGGAGGAAAAATAAACTCTGCTCTTTCTTTCACCACACCTCGACCTGTGTCCGCGTGATCGATTCATCTTCAGCGGTAATATCTGGTGAACCCCGACGTGTCTTACACGTGTGTTACAGGGTACTGTCTAGCCTGTGGCTATGGCTGGTTTTGGGCTTTCTCTTACGGAGGGCCTGGTTATGGAAATATGGCGTGCAATGCATGATCAGAGAGGGATTGATGTTTCATATGCTGACTTTCAGCGATTGTGTGAGTATGGCAGAATTGAGGGGTTTTTCCCTGTGGTTGAAGCGATTTTTTTGCAGTCGGCTTGGGACGCTTTAGGTGGTTCCCTGCTCGAGGCTCTGCTGGTCGGTTATGAGCCCCGGGTGCTCGGGTTGCTGGGGATCTGGCGAAGGTACGGCAGTGTTCTGAGGTCGGGTCCCCAGGTCGGCTCCCTTGGGATCGCCGGGGCCCCCGGCAGGTTGAACAGGGCCCCGGCGGGATGAGGGGACATGACCCCGCCTCGGCCGGCGCCCTGGTGGTGTAGGCCCGGGGTGGGGTTGGATCCCTGCCAGCAGGCTGTCAGGGGTGCCGTGGACCCGGGGGGTGTAACACCGCCTCAGCCGGCGCCCCGGCGGTGGAAGCCAGGGGCGGGGTTGCCTCCTCCGTGTGCCCTCCCGGCACAGACCGATGGGGGGGTGCTTGAACGGGGGGCGGCTCCGGCCCTGGGGGATGCCTCAGGGTTGGTCCCATGTCCCTGCTGCGGCTGGGCAGTGCCCTGCCCCGCGGTGGGGGAGGGGCCGGGCCCGGGCCCCACGCCGGCGGCTGCGCGCGCTGTTGCACTGGAGGAGCAGCCGGCGCAGCTTTTTGGACCTTTTGCCCCTGAAGGACCACTGTTAGGGGTGGTTCCGAGCACTGCCCCCCCCGCGTCGGATTCGTGGGGCGTGGGGATGGGTGCTGTGGACGCCGGGCCAGGTTCTGCTGGCCCCATGCTGCCGGATTCCCCTCCTGCGAGCCCAGGTTGTTCCCTGGCAGCAGAGCAGGATGGCGCCGCGGCTTCGCAGGCTGTGCTTCTACCTGCGCCCCGGTTTCCCCCCGTGCCAGGAGCGGGCCATGCCGAACTGCCTCCCACCCCCCCGCCTCGGGTTCCCAGGCATCACCCGAGCCTGCGGCTGGAGCCAGCCCTCCCCCGTTGCCTCCTGTGGCTGTGGCAGACCAAGGTCCTGAGCTGGTTACCATTGGCTCCGGTGGTGCTGCCGCGGGGGCAAAGCCGGTGGCCTCCACGGACAAAGGCTCCCAGGCTGCTGGAGCTTCTTCGGCTGGCCTGTGGACCTTGTCCTCCTGTAAAATGACTGTGCAGCTGAGCGTATCAGTCATTCCATGTGCTTCCGAATGCTTTGGTCCAGTGGGTGAGGGCATGAGTGCTCTTCTGGTGGCGTGGTTGAATATCACAGCTCAGAGCACCATTTTTCACCTAGGGAACGCTGATTTGGAATTCCTGGGGTGCATTTCTGCCATGAGTTCCACGCTCAGCCCTCTTGTTCCTATCCCTGCGGGACCCAGATTTGCTCACCTTGTGCCTTTTGAGTTTTATGTTCGCAGAGCTGAGAACCAGCTGCGGGGAGATGGTGGCTTCGGGTTCCCTGGACCTCCCTGCGTTCATGGACTGCTGTTCTGACAGCCAGGGATCATCCTGAACAGGTCTGCACCCTGTCCATCCTTGGTGAGATGCTGTCAGAGATTAGCCCCATGGGTTTTGACACTGGCATGGACATCACGATTGTCAGGTTTGCTGATGGGCCCCCAGAGTGACCCTTGGACTCAATGCTGACATTCTATGCAAAGAAGAACTTGAGACTGACTCTTTGTTCAGCATTTTCTGTTGTCTTCTCTCATGATAGACTAGTCACCCTCCGTGACTTGATGCAAGAACAGTTGGATCACAGTGATCTGGAGTTTCAACCAGTCCCTGGGACATTCCTGTTTTCTGTATCAAGAAGAACTCTGGGAAATGGAGGTTATTACAAGAGCTCCAGAAAGTTACTGCTATGATGGAAAGCATGGGGATGTTGCAGGCTAGCATGCCTTCACCTGCCATGTTTCCTGCTGATTGGCTAGTCCTCATTGTGGATCTGAAGGATTGTTTTTTACGATTCCTTTGCATCCCGATGACAGACCAAAATTTGCCTTTCTGGTGCCAGATATCATTAATGCTGAGCCCACACAGAGATATCAATGGAGATTTTGCCATAAGGCCTGCAAAATTTGCCAGCATTTGCCAATGATATGGAGCTGCAAGTGACTCCAGAAACAACCTCCTTGAAATTATTTGAGGGTCAAAATAATTTTTGGGACATACAGTCCCGCATTTGGAGGTGCAATTATTTTTTTGCATTCAGTGCAGACACTGCATGAATGATGTCCAAATATTAATGGATTTTACATGGTTGTGTCCCGATATGGGACTGACCACGACACAACTGTCTCCCTTGTTTGGTCTCTTAAAGGGGGACTCTGATTTTAAAGTCACCTCTGACACTGACCCCACAGGCACAGTAGATGCTGGAGGAGGTCCTGCGAGCAGTTTCTGCTCATCAAGTTTATTACATTAATCTTTCCATTGATGTCGCTGTTTTGTTTTTTGGGTTTTCTTGAAGAGTCATGAGGCTGGATCAGCCCAGTCGATGGAATTACAGGCTGCTGTCATAGCATTTCATAAGTTTTCCCAGGCACCTTTCAATCTGGCCATGGATTCTGCCTCTGTGACCAAATTGAGAGCCATCCACAAGCAGGTGTTGATGTTGGACAACTGTTTCATTTATTTTTGAGTTTTGTTGTTTTTCTGGGTTTTTTTGGTTTTTTTGTAATAACAAAAGGGTAAGATATCACACTGAAATTACAGCCTTCTGATTGTATGGAGTATTGTATTTTCCTTTTATTTATTTTTTGATTGTTTATAATGTTGCTAGTTTCTTTGTTAATTTTTCTTTTTTCTTTTCTTTTTGTTAAACCAAAAAGGGTGAGATGTCGCCCTGAAAACTCAGCTTCTGAGCTTGCTAACATAGTTTTCTAAGGACTTTCCCAGGATAGTAACTGTAAACATAGATATGTGTACATTCTTTCTGTTACACGTCTTGTGATGGGCATTTCTCATGGCCAGTGCAGTGAGAAAGTGTTATCCTGACCATCCAATCCCTGGCCATGGTAAGAAGCCTATAAATCCTGGGAGGAAAAATAAACTCTGCTCTTTCTTTCACCACACCTCGACCTGTGTCCGCGTGATCGATTCATCTTCAACGGTAACAATAAGGTCAAATTGCCAAGTCAAAAGTGACTCGAATATTGATTATGTGCAGAAGACATCTGTATCTGTTGGAAAACATTCCATCTAGGTAAAGTCAGTTCTTGGCCAGGGCCTAGGCTTTAAGCTGGAAAGATGTCTCTTAACTCATTTTCAAAACAAGGTTCTTAATAATAGCAGCTATGAGATGCTTAAAGCACAGTAAACTGTTGAAGTGCATTTGTGTAAGGGAAATGATTTGAAGTCTTAGGCAACAGACTAATAGATCCATCTAGCAGTTGGTTTCATCTGAAGTTTCTCTCATGATAACTGACTTTCAGAAATGACAGATTTTTCTGCAATTCTGGAAGCACTGAAAAACAATAAAACTATGCTGAATTAGGCAAAAGCAAACCTTCTTATATAAGGGAAGTATGGATGCTGAAAGCAGGCAGGGAGCATAGAGCTTGTGTGAAACTAAGTCATACAAGGTTCTCACTCTGGTCTGAGAAAGCATAAGAAAGAATCCAAACAGTCCTTGGTAAAGGACAACAATCTTTGCAGGTGTTGTTTAGTGTGGTAAATGTAACCTTGGGTAAAAATTCGTGAAAGAATAAATAAGTATATAACTGTATTTGTAACAATGTAAAAATTATATAAAATATAGTGTGGCCTAAGGATTTCCCCAAACCCAGCAGTAACTACCCATTCAGGTGGTAACGACCCTAGGCGACGTTCATCAGCCTGAAAGAAAGAGCAGGACACGGACAATCAGGCTAAACAATGAGAAGAGCCAGGCCGAGATGCCCATCGGCTCCACACCACCCCTGGACACTCCACCCTGCAAGCCCCGACTGAAGATGCAATCAGGCCAAACAATGAGAGGAGCCCAGCCAAGATACCCATCGGCTCCGCACCGGACCTGGACACTTCACCCTGAGAGTCCAACCGAGGATACAATCAGGAAGCACTCAGAACCTTTCACATGCGAAAGGACTCTGCCCAGTCGTCTATTGATTCAGTTCCACGGTTCCAGGAAATTCATTCAACCAGCCATCTAAACTCTTTGTTGAACAGTAACTGCTCGGAGTTTTGGCCTCAGGACACAAAATCCCTATAAAAACCCCGGACAGTCTACCCTCCTTCGTGGATTTGGGTAAATCTGTACCTCTGGGTATAGACGTCTCCCTGTCCACCCAGCGCTGCGCTGATTTATTTTATTGTGGTTTTTTTTTCTCTCGTTGTTTGTGATTAAAATTGTTTTATAATAAATCGCTTTTTGTATTAACCCTATTTTGCCATTGCATTTATAACATTTAGGATCCTTGTTGTTTACTTGTAAGAAACAATCAAGGGGTGGTGTTCTACTTAACCAATGATAGTGATGTGTTGCTTTAATGACCAGTGAGAGTTTTACCTCTTGGACCTTCTCAAACATGTCTATAAAAGAAGATCTAGAATAATAAGCTTTGCTCTCTTGGACAATGCCGCTAAGAGAGTCAATGTTGCACTTCTCGCCGTTCCTAATATAGTGCGACAGGGAAGGAGTTAGAGTAAGAAAACCCTGTACAGGAACAGCAGTATAACTTGTTTAAGGAGATGCATCTGCAGTTAGAAAACAAAAAGATCTCAAATGACACATATCTTAAAGGTAATTACCCAAATATTATAAAGCATATGAAAAGTCGGATATAAATATATTAACAATACCTTATGAATAATATTCATCATAAAATTCTATAGATTCACATTATACAACGATTATATCAACAGTATGTGTCTGAGAAATTAATATTTTCAAAACATTCAGGTCTCAATGGCAAGAAGTGAAATAAGGTAAAGAAATTTTCATCTTCTTAGTATTAATAACAGTCACTATTCTTTCATGTTACCTATAGAAAACAAAACCAGTAGAGATTATAACAAATAATTAAACCTTCAATGAAATGAAGGATGCAACAGACTGCATTTTCTTCCATCTATTAGCAGGTGTTTATCAGTGTTTCATCGCAGCTGTTCCAGTTGTAGTCATCCTCATCTCTCTAGGAAAATAAATATACTTTGCAGTCTAGATAAGTGTCTTGTAACAAAAAGTAAGACAATTTAAATTTCAAACCTGGTAGAAATTAATTTTGACAGATGGAAATTACAAAACTTAACCTCAAAAGAATATTAAAGTGATAAAACCTAACTTAAGAACAGACCTAAACATATTGAAACTTATCTTTGCTTAATTCTGTTAACACTTAATTTAAATCAAATGAAAACATAACTCATTCTTACTCTATTATTACAAAAAAGGCAACTTAAAGTTTGGTACATAACTTTTGATCGTAATGCAACAGCAACATGGATTTACTATAGAGATTGTGAGAAATGAACTTGTAAAAATTCGTAGAAATCTAAATAAATGTATGTAGCAATAATAATATAAAAATATAAAGTACAGTGTGGCCCACAAGTCCTTCCCAGATCTAGTCGCGAATTCCCACTCAGAAGATAACGACCCTGGCCGGCGCCCATCAACGGAAAAGAATAGACAGGACATGGACCATCAGGCTGACAGGGACAGGCTCAGCGCCCATCAACGGAAAAGAATGGACAGGACATGAATCATCAGGCTAACAAGGACAGGCTCCGACGAGATACTCATCACCGGACCTGAACACCCCGCCTTGCAGGCCACCGTTGGGGGAAGCAATCAGGTAGACAAAGGGAAAAGGTCCAGCCGAGATATCCATCAGCTCCAACCCGGATCCAACCATCCCATCCAGATGGCCTGAACCACAATGAAATCAAGAAACACCCAGAACTTCTTTACATATGAGGAGACTCTGTCCATACGTCTATTTGACTCTATTCTCCAACGCCAGGAAATCAATTCATACAACAATCAAGGACCCTTGGTGAATAGTGCCTGCCTGGAATTTGGCCTCAAGGCACAAAATCCCTATAAAAACCCCGGACAGTCTACCCTCCTTCGTGGATTTGGGAACACCTATACCTTTGGGTATAGACCCCTGTCCACCCAGCGCTGCGCTGTTTGTTTTATTGTGGTTTTTCCTCATTGTTTATTTTTTTATAAAAATTGTTTTATAATAAATTGTTTTTTATTTAACCCAAATTTGCCTTTGCATTTATAACAAGATTATAAAGGTGTAACAAATACATTATGATTTTATGTAATTTTGCCTTAAGAATAACTCATAATAACTGCAGATGTTACTGAAAATACTCATTCATATTAGGAATTTGCCTGGTATGGGCTTAAGTTTGTTAGGATTTACTAGAGGAAAACCACAACAATGTAGGGTTTGGCAAATTGCCATTCAGCTTTTGTAGCACATTGGAGAAACATCAAGTCACATTTTTAATTAATATCTGAAATCCTAATAGGTATATATATATCCTGCAGGGCTCCGAGGAGCAGTCGGCTGGAACAGCAGGGATGAGCTGAGATCCTGGGCTGGTGGCTGAGGTGTATCAGCAGCTCCGCGGCGGTGGCTGGCACTGCCACACGTCCCGGCAGGACAAGGGGTGCGAGGCCAACCAACGAAGAGGGAAGAAGGAGAAGAAGCAGCAGCTCCATCTGGGTGATGGCGAAAATTCTCTTCTCTCTACCGCAGCAGCTTTGCGACCCAGGAAAAAAAAATGTCTTTCCCCGAAGCCAAAGAAAGCCAGCCAAAAACTGTCCCCACCCTCCTTTTCTGCCCCCTTCCCCCCCCTGGGCCCGGCCACTCTTTGTCCTTTGTCGAGCACCCACTAAGTACCCACAGTTAGGTTGTCCCCGCAACTAATGGGTAAAAATTCCACGGGCAAGCCAGAACAAAAAAAGGACACCTAACCCCCAACAGAAAGCTATCAGAGACCTTCCCCTGCACCCCCATATGTCGACTATTAACCCCCCCTAGCCCCACATGGCTGGAATCCAAGGTGGAGCTGGCCATGTGCCAGATAACCATGTGGAGAAACCACGCTCGTATCTCCCTCCCCCTTCCCATGACTCTTTCCACCCACTTCTCTCCACCCAGTTCCCCTACTCCTCCCATAACCCCTCCCCTCCCTCACACATTTCCCTTCCTTCTACCATACCCTGCCCAGGCATGACATCACCTTGCAAACCCACCTCCAGATGTTGCAACTTTGCTCTCCACGCCCCCGCCCCCTGTCCCCACAAGGAGGGGGGGATTGGGAGGTGTGGCCCTACTCCCTGCTCCCATGGGGAAGGGGTAGGGGAAAAGATGTCCTGGCCCTGCCCCCCAGGGAGGAGAGATGTGTCCCTGCCCAGCCCCTGTGGGGGTGTGGGTAGGTCCCTCCACCCATCTAGGAGTGAGGCGAGACCCCCTGTTCCTGCTGGGGGTGCAGCTAAGTCACTTCACCGAACTGGGGGTGAGGCAAGGCCCCCTGGGCCTGCTGGGGGCAGGGCTGACTCCCTTCATCGATCTGGTGGGGAAGCAAGGTCTCCAAGGCCTGGTGGGGGTGGGGCTGGACAGGGAAACCCTGAGATTCAGGCTCTGGGGAAGACAGGGATATGCCTACAGCTGCACCTGTGATATTTTCTGGTAAAAAAAGAACTAATAGACAATATCAGCCTTTCTCTTACCACGATATCTGAGAGATATGCAAGATACAACATGAATTTGGCAAAAATAGTGAAATATTAAAAAGAATGATTAAAGCTACCTTAAAATCTCAGGAGTTAGTTCCTGCTGACCTCAAAGACTTCTTCAGGTGCCTCCTAACCCCCACTGAGTTTGATTTTTGGGAAAGTTTGTGGAAAAGGTCATTAAAAGACCTCCTAGATGAACTCAAGCAAAGCACGCAGGATGCAAAAGATGCAGAAAGTAATGGAATTACTTTTGAGCACCTCTGTGGGGAAGGGAGGTGGGCCAAGCCTGAAGACCAGGCGCAGGTTCTAGCAAAACCTATTTTAGATAAGATCTGTGATGTAGCAGAAAAAGCTTGCAATAAAATACCTACACTTGAAACCCAAGTCAGTTATGTAAATATTAAACAATTTTCATCAGAAAGCTTTTTGTAGTTTGTCGACCGACTTAGAACACATGTACAACAGGTAAAAGAACCAGTAACACAAGCAGAACTGATTAAAGAAATGGCTCAAAGAAATGCCAACGAGGCATGCCGTAAAGTGATTTTAAATCTGCCCATCCATTCTCCACCCACCATAGAAGACATGATCCAGGCCGGCACCAAGAAAGCACATCTGTACAGTGCACGCAACAAGAAACCAGGACCATTCAACCCAAGGACTGTAGCAGCAGTAACACCAGGGATGAACAGGCCACAGATGTCACCAGAACAGCTGCAGCACATCATCTGCTTCCAGTGCAAGAAGCCAGGACATTTCACAAAGAATTGTCCTCAAAACCAGCAACAAGGGAAACACCAGAAAGAAGTTGTAACCAATCAACAAAAAAACTGAAGTCAAAGCGCTTTTCTGTCAGGTGCAGAGACATAAAAATGACAGACCTGAAACAGGAAAAAGACTATTTTAATGGGAAAAGGGGAGGAAAGGGAGCAGGGTGAGAGACTGCAGAAAGAAAATTGTGGGGAACACTTGCCTATTAAGATCTGGCAACCGCAAAAGCGATTCAGACTTGTGACTGCTAAAGCTTTTTGTTTCAGATCTAATTGTTGCACGGTCATTGGACTTGACTTGCAAGACAATTCACAAGACCTGGCTGGACTGGATAGTAGGTATTTTGTTATTGGAGACACAGCACACACACCAATAGAAATTGAGGTAGCTCCCATGATAATTAAGGGAGAACTGACACACCTCATTCTCTTGGCAAGATGTCCTCAACCACCCTTCTATGTAGACAAAGGGCAGATAATAACCCAAGTTATCCCTGTTCCAACAGAAGTCCCAGTAGATGACAAAGCACCAGGAGTCTACTGGCCGGAAGTGGTGGGTGAAGACAAACCCATTATGGGGTGTAACCTGACACGTAAATCAGAACATCTCCATGTAGAAGGGTTGATTGACACTGGGGCAGATGTGACTATCATACCTGAAAAGGTGTGGCCTTCACATTGGGAACTGCAACCCGTGGCAGGCAAAATACAGGGTGCTGGAGGGGTGAAACTGGCAAAAATCTCTAAAGCTATTGTCCAGATTGAAGGCCTGGATGGAATATGGGCTAGTATCCGACCTTTTGTTAATGATTACAAGTGCCCCCTGTGGGGAAGAGACACCATGTCCCAGTGGGGAGTGAAATTAACAATTCCGGAAACTCCCCAGGATTTTTGATGGAGGCCACTGTAGAGCGTCCTACCCAAAAGCTATCTTGGCTAGATGATAATCCAATTTGGGTGAATCAGTGGCCTCCCAGCAAACAGAAACTCAGGGCGCCAGAAAAATTGGTGGAAAAAGACTTGGGCAAGGGACACATAGTAGAAACAACCAGCCCTTGGAATTCCCCGGTGTTTGTAATAAGAAAGCCAGGGAAAGATAAGTGGCGCCTCCTTTAGGATTTGAGGGAAATAAACAGAAAAATAGAGGACATGGGGTCTCTTCCAACAGGTATGCCATCCCCGACTATGTTACCACAAAATTGGCTATTAGCAGTGCTAGATATTAAAGACTGTTTTTTCCAAATTCCCATGCACCCAGAGGATGCACCGCGGTTTTCCTTTTCCATTCCCACAATTAACAGGGAAGCTCCAATGAAATCGTACCACTGGACAGTACTACCTCAGGGGATGAAAGTGAGCCCTTTCATCTGCCAGTGGTATGTGGGGTCATTGCTCTCCCCAGTATGTGCTGAAAAGAGATGCCATCATTTTGCACTATATGAATGATGTGTTAGTGTGCCAAATAACAACATGCTGCAAGACACACTTGACCTAGTGGTTAAAGTTTTAATCTCTGCTGGGTTCCAATTGCAGGAAGAACAAGTTCAAATGATGCCACCTTGGAAATACCTGGGCCTGGAGATCACTGCACAGACCGTTGTTCCGCAAACTTTAAAAATCATGAGTAATCCTAAAACTCTAGCAGATCTCCATTCCCTGTGCAGGTCCTTGAACTGGGTCAGACCCTGGCTAGGTCTCATTAATGATGACCTGAGCCCCCTGCTCAATTTATTGAAATGGGAGAAAGAGTTGCTGTCGCCCAGTGAGCTGACTCCAGAAGCAAAAACTGCAATTGAAAAAGCACAAAAAGCCTTGACAGAAAGACAGGCATATCACTTCAAACCCGAGCTGCCTTTCAAATTTATTGTCTTGGGGAAACTACCACACTTACATGGGTTAATATTCCAGTGGGCCAAGGGGCAGAGAGATGCACTCTTAATCATAGAGTGGGTCTTCCTCTCCCATCAAAGACCCAAAACTAACACCAAGCCACAAGAGCTGATGGCTCAGCTAATCCAAAAGGCCAGGGTAAGGCTGCGGGAACTGGCAGGGTGTGACCTTACGTGTATTCACCTTCAGGTCAGACTCTCTGGAAATGGCAAACACTCCCCTGAGAAACTGACCAAGGAGATGTTTGAGCATCTGCTGCAGAGCAATGCTAACCTCCAATAAGCTCTGGACAGCTACAGTGGACAAATATCGATTCATGCACCATTGCACAAATTGTTTTATGAGGAATTCCACCTCATTCCTAGTGAGAAAAGAAGCTGATGGCCACTCAAAGCTCTCACAGTGTTCACTGATGCATCTGGGACCTCCCACAAGTCAGTGATGACTTGGAGAAATCGACAGACTCAGCTTTGGGAAGCTGATGTTGAGTTTTTAGAAGGATCACCTCAAATAGCTGAAATGGCTGTGGCCATAAGAGCCTTTGAGAAGTTTTCAGAATCGATTAACTTGGTTACTGATTCAGCCTACGTAGCAGGAGTGGCATCCAGAGCAGAGCAGGCAGTTCTCAAGGACATTGAGAACGAACATCTCTTTAGGTTACTCTCAAAACTGATTTATTTGGTTTCAACTCGAGAGCATCCTTTCTATGTGATGCACGTAAGATCGCATACTGATTTACCAGGTGAAATCGCTGAGGGGAACCGGAAAGCTGATTCCCTTTCTGCCCCAGCTGAAAAGGCACGTCTCCCAGATGTGTTGCAACTAGCTAAGTTAAGTCATCAGCAATACCATAAAAATGTGCCAGGACTGATTCGTCAGTTCCGGCTGACATGGGGTCAGGCTACAGCCATTGTGGCTACCTGTCCCAATTACCAGCTCCAGGCAGTGCCATCATTAGGCATCGGGGTCAATCCTCGAGGCCTTGGAAGCTGTGAGGTGTGGCAAACAGATATCACTCACATTCCCAGTTTTGGTCGCCTTAAGTATGTACACCTGAGTATTGACACATACTCAGGAGCAGTGTATGTCTCTGCTCATGCAGGAGAAAAATCTGTACATGCCAAACAACACTTAGTACAGGCCTCTTCAGTGCTGGGGATCCCTAAGGAAATTAAAACAGATAATGGCCCAGCATATAAATCCAAGGAGTTCCTGGAATTTGTCCAGCAGTGGGGAGTGGACCACAGAACTGGCATCCCCCACTCCCCCACAGGTCAAGCTGTGATTGAGCTTACACACCAGATGCTCAAACAAGTCCTAGCCAAGCAAGGTAGTGGTTTAAATTGTCACAGCATCCACCGGTTTTAATCAGGGACCCGGAAACTTGGCAAACCAAGGGTCCCTATGAACTTGTCACCTGGGGGCGTGGTTGCGCATGTGTATCCACGCCTACAGGCCCCTGATGGATACCTCAGAAATGGGTAAAGCCTTTTGTTCCCAAAAACCCAGCCCCAGCAGAAGAAGAAGAGAGACAAGTCGCAGTTACTTCCGAAAGAAATCTCCGCTGGGAAAAACAAAAAGAAACCCTCCTAACCTCTGGTTACTCTCTGAGCTGCACACATTGAACTACCTCAGAGATCAACCACATAGAACTAGCGGATTGGAAGCAACTTAACCGGCCCGCTAATCACGAGTGGTGGACCAACTCGTGACCTGTATCAAGATAATCTCATAACCCTTCAAAAATTTTATATAATAAGAAAGGGTGAGATGTTGTAATGCAGTTAGGAAAAATGGTATGACCCAAAGAATGTACCCCCGAAAATGTAGAATTTTAAGTTTCTTTCCCTTATCTCTTTCTCCCCAGTTCCCCTTATTGGTTGTGTGAATGTTATCCACCCTCTTCCCCCTGTCTTCAAAACAGTTTGCTTATCGATACCTCTTCCTCTTTCCCTGCTGCTCATCTCCACAGGACCCCAAGAAATAAAGCTGCACTTCCATCTCAGCTAAGGGAAAGGCCTTCGTTTTTAAGTTCTTCTTTTCTATGCTATACTATCTCCCCTTTTTCCCCTGCTGGAGCTCTTGTTTTCACTTAGTAACATATCACCTCTGACTAATTTTGCTGTACTACGTCTGTCTCTTAGCCACTTAGCTGACACGTCATGTACTCATACACACGTCTCCATTATAGTTTCTAAATCTGTAGCCTACTCTATAACTCACACTATTACAGTTTAAACCTCGAACTATTTTACCTAATATAATTTCTTACCTACTCTAGGCATGTTCTTACCTATAACTATAGGAACATAAGTTTATAATTTCTCTACCCAATGTCTGTGTACCTTCATCATTACATTAACCCAAGCTCTTTCTAAGGCTGCAGACTGAACCCTTCAGCATCTTTGGAAATTTCTATTTTTCTATTTTCCCCACACACCAGCACTCCCAGGCTAAGTCCAATTGTGGCAATATTTAGTCACATTATTTTACCATGGAAAATTTGGATTAAGAATGACACTACTATTTTTGGGACGTGTGTCATGGGGTGACTTTACCTTTAAGGTGGTTTTGGGAGCTAAGGAAGTTGAAACTGCAGGTGGCTGATGGGAGTCTTTTTTCCTGACCAATTATCAGTCATTTCTAAGAATTGACAGCAGTTTTAACCATTGAAAAGGGAGATCAACTTGTGAACCCTACCTTAAGATGTAAAGTCAGGGCACTTTTAGCCTCTTTGCTTCTTGGCTGTGAAAGGTAACAGAGCTCCGGCTGGCCTCTCGTTCCCTGCCCGGCCATGCGGCCGGGCAGGGGCTGGGCTGAGCTTGCCGCAGCTCCCAGCCGGGAGATGGGGCCTGCGGGGGGCTTGCCCCGGGCTCTGGCCGGGCCAGGCCGGTTCTTGGCTAAGCTGCAGTTTTTGCCGTGACGAAATTCACCAGAGACTGCCGAGTAAAGAAAGGAAAAAGCTCTTCACCTGCAGCAAGCAGAGACAGCGACCACGCTCTCCAGAGCAGCCATGAGGAATCTTCTATCGAAGACAGCTCCAGCTCCTGCTCCGGCAGAGATCACAGAACCATCTACAAAAGCCTGGGCAAGATTTTAACCCTTTCATTACCCAGATGAGACTTGCAGATTAATCTTTTTATCCAGAGAGAGAAAAAGAGAATAATCAACATGAAAAGAGACTTTATAAACTACCAGTGACAGGAAAGAAAAGAAGCTTCATAAAAGGTAGAGAATAAGGAGATGCTTTATAAGCTGAAATATCTTTCTGTTAAAGCTATGGAGATGGACAATAAAGTCCTGAAAGAACTCCTTTAATTCATGATAGAGTATGTAGGGAGGAATGGAGTGTTCAAAGTATAGATTTTGAGTAAAAAGTAGAGTAATTGTGATACAGTGAAGTGCTGGAAGATTTGAAGCCTTGGGGGGCAATGAGAAAACTGTTTTCTAGTGGAGCTCACAGAGACAGATAAAGAAGACTTTTGCCTTTGAATAATTCATCCTTAAAATGACATCCCTAAACTCATGGCCCATACACACCTCAGAGTGATGTGAAATGGGAGGAGTGAATTCTGATGATAAGAATTCTGAGCAGCTAGCATCAGAAAAATAGAAAGCTTTAACAGAAATAGCTTTCTTGTGGAAAACTCCATAGATTAGCAGAAGAAAACTTCTGTTTCTCTACAAAGACTGATGAAAAGACTGTAGCAGGAATTAGGACTGTTTTAACCACCAAAGTTCCAAAGTTTTTGTCTCTGTTGTCATGTGAACAAGGGAATGGTGGGTAGTAGGAGATAAAAAGGGTTTTCTGGAAGTTTATTCTAGTCTTCTTATTATTGTAATTTGTTAATAAACTTTCTTTATTCCTTTTACGTTTTATGCCTGTTTTGCTCTTGTTCTAATCCATATCTCACAGCAAGAAATAAGTAATCTTTTTTAGTTACTGGTTTAAAACCACAACAGATGTGGGACTAAAATATTGCTCATATCAGTTGAATTTGGATTGAGAAAGTAGTTAAAGAATGAGCAGTAATTTCCAGGCACCGATCCTAATAGGTTTAGTTCTTGAGGCTCTAATCCACTTTCATTCAGTGATTGTGTTGTCATACCTGCTTGGAAGCCCTCACCATTTGGCCTAATCCCCAACCTTTTGAACATGTCTAATTTTTTACCACCTCTGGTTATGTTACACCAGTGATTCTCCACACTTGATCTATTTGGTCCCACCTATGGCTTTCCTCCAACTCCTACTCATTTTGCAAAACCAGTAAAGTTACTTACTGGGATATCAATTAAACATATGCAAAAAGGATCTCTTGGCATGGCTAAGGATAAACAAAAGGAATCCACTCCAGTAGCATTGGCCCAAGTAAGTCACATATTCTCTTGATGCCATCCTAGCGGGTTAATTTCTTCTGCATTACAGATGTTGCCACATATCATAAGTAACAGAGAAAGACTCCCAAAAACCTGCACCTCTAATTTCAGAATATTCTTCATCTTGATCATTCGTAAGGAAACCTTCCTCTATGAGATCAGAGATAAAATCCAAACTGACTGAGCCTCTTGCTCTTTGAGCCCTTCTCCTATTCCGTCTTCTTTGGTTTGTCTGTTCCCACCTCCACTTTGTTTGTTCCCACTGATCATGTCTAACTCTCCAAGTCCCAGGCATAAATATTCCTTTCCCACATTCAACATCCTTGATCTTATGCTTACTCTCTTTTTGCTCAAGCTTCCAAAGTTTGTTATGATACCACTGAATAGCCTGTCCCAATTGGTCTTGACTCTCAAACAAACTCAGTGCTTCTCAACAGGTTCAGGGGAATTAACCGTTATTCCTGTCACTTGGGATAACACCACCCAGGTATTGAACTCTTGGGTGTGCCTATGTCTGCACTTTATACACCTTGGGAAACTTCCTTCTCTAAACTCATACCACCTATTTGATCCAGGCCCCACACATTCTAATCTCACCCAAGGATAGCAAAAGCATTCACAGTTCTGAGGGCAATGGATGTTTTCAGGTAGTGCTGGTTATTGGTTCAGAATCTTGCTGCAAGCCTGAGTAATGTGTAATTGCTGGTGGTTCAAAGAATGCTCCAGGAAGATGACTCTACCATTCCCATGTATTTACTGGAGTCTAAAATTTCCACACATTAGTCCTAGCAGGAGTACCTCATGTTGCCCTATCAATTTCTTCCAGTGTTGGCCAAATTTCTACTGGTACACTGACTAAACAAGTTGAAAATGGATTTTCTGGAGTGGTAGTGGATAAGCATATGGTATCTGAACCTAAAGCATTAGCTGAAGTCACACAGACATTGGTTCTAGGCTGACTAACTGGCAAAGCTACACTACTAAAAGCACACAAAGCAAACAAATCAAAATTCAAAATTAACATTTGATTGAACTCCATATTTCTCCAAGGTTATCTTTTGGCAAAAGGTTCTTTTCTCAAATTTCTTAATTTTCAAGCAAATTTTTCATCATATTCTTCCCAATCTTGTTTAAACATCACTCAATGATGAGGCACAAAGATACTTCATGCACCCTCAATTTTTAAAATTTTAACATCTTTTGATTCTTTTACAAATTTTTGTCTTATCTTTTATACACCTTTTATGTACCTCTAGTACTCTTAACAAGCACACTTGTAATTCCTTAAGTCTGATTACTTAGCATAGTCCTAATATTATGTTGGGCCAGGAGACCAAACATCCTAGAGGCCTTGCAGTTGGAAGCCAGAAAGCCCTATGCTATCTTTAGAAACCAAGGTCCTCTCTAGAAAACATCCTGTAAAGATCTGGCCCATTCAGGGGGGAATTCCTCAAAATGGAAAGATATCACACTATTCATTCAAGCCTCTCATTGGGGCATCTTTGTTATATGGATGCTAGCTTTGGAGCAGGCTGCAGGCCCCATGGCCTCTCAGTCCTGCCTGAGAAGCTAGCCTGAGAATTCATAGGAGGATTTCAAAACAATCCTCAGAAACAGAAAACAACTGCCAGGTGCTGTTTGTCTGTCCTCTTGTTTTCCTTGCAGGAGAAAGTCAGGGGGTGGTGAACCCCACTGACCAATGATGGTGATGTGGTGATTTACTAACCAATAAGAGTTTCCTTTCTGTACTTTCCACGAACTAATCTATATAACAAGCCTAGAGCAATAAACTAGGAGATTTCTCCTGTTGTGACGCCCTTGAGAGTCCGTGTCGTTCTTTCCCGCCGTTCCCAATTAGAACGACATTTGTTAGACATGTGTAGCGGTTTAGATTTGCCAATTTTGTTTTCTCGGCCAATGCACCAAATAAATGTCGTGGTTTTAAGGCAGTAACTAAAAAAATTATTTACTTCTTGCTGTGACATATGGATTAGAACAAGAGCAAAACAGGCTTAAAACTTAAAAGGAAATAAAGAAAATTTATTAACAAAACTACAAGAATAAGAACACCAGAATAAACTTCTAGAAAACTTTTTTATCCCCCACTACCCAACCATTCTCTTGTACACGTTCCAGGCTATCAGCTACAAACATAAACTATCTCTAACTTAGTAACATTCTAACAACCTTTACTGCAACAATTCCAGAGTGTCTACCTCTTAAATTGTCTTAAACCAAGACACGTTCTCCAGTGAAAGCAAACAATAGCTGTCTTTCTGCTTTGACAGGGATACTAAAAAATGAAGTGGTTAAATCTGTAAGTAGTCTTACGCCTGTGAGTGACTGAGAAACAGGCTCAGACTGGAAGGGAATCTGAGTAATTTATTCAAAGAAGTGAGCTGGTTTTATACACTTTTTCAAGGCACAGTATTTCCTTATATGGTAATTCTCGCTACATGACCTATCTCATGTTGCCACATCAGCAATACGCTTCCCTAATGTCCTTATATGTGGTGATCACGCGCTTTTCACCCATATGTCAGCTTTCAGCAGGCTCCACTCTGTAGGGGTCTGCCATGTGATAAATCCTACCCCCAAGGTCAGGCAGAGACAAGCTTCTCTGTGCTGCCATGTGCTTCTGTAGGTGCATCCTACAACCCGCAGCTCAATTCCATCCTATCTCTTCCCACAACTCCCTCTTTTTTGTTTTATACAAACAGAATCATGGAACAGAACACTTCTAACATTAGAACATGTTTGGCCCACCACCCGAACCAAACAAGCTTCATTCTTCACAAAAGCAGTATCTTTCCTATGAACAGGGGGATACATGAAAACTCCCAATGACTGGTAACCACACACATCTTCCCATGAACAGAGACAGTGATTAAACAGATGTTATAAATCTGTATTGTGATATTGGCTTTCGCAAGTATTAAGATGAATATTTTATGTTAAATACTTTTTGGCTATGTATGTACTTTTTCTCTTGCTAACAAGTTTTAGGCTTAAAGGAATTTCATGGTACAAAGCAAGGAAACCCCAGAGGGCAAAGACAGTGGGGCCCAAGGTGTTATCAGCAGCAGGACATGGAGACCAGGCTGTTATCAGCAGCCAGGACCAGGCCGTTGGCAGCGGAAGGACATGAAGCCCAGCTGTCACCAGTGGCAGGATGAGGAGCCCAGACTGTTATCAGCACTGACCACTTGCAAAGAAAGGAAATCAAATTCAAATAAAATGATATTCAGCAAAAATAAAAACCATACAAAGCATGTTCTGAAGAGGCGGGTTCAGGGTGTAACCATGCCAAATGTTTCTTAGAAAAGTTTGAATATGCATTAAACCCTCACAGCAGGAGGGGATAAAAAGGGTGTTCCAAAGATATCAGGTGTGTTCCTGGCAAGGCACCAGGGCACCCGGCCGTTTTAACCCTTTGCTTTATTTCCTTTGTCTCCTAATTGTCTTTTTGTTTATATTAAATTTTTTTATAATTTATTAAGTGAATCTCATTTTTCACACAGACAACCTTGAGATACAACTTTAAATTATCTAAAACCTTTACCATCACCCAGATTCTGAAATTGCTGCATTTTCCCATTTCATAGTGAAGACTTGGAAAGCCTTTCCTGGGAAAGACTTAAAAGCTTACCTTGAAAGGGCATCCAGCTTTTATAAGATCAGATTGGCAAGTCAAACTGATTTGATTCCACTTTTAGTGCAGAAACACCTGGGTCTGATGGTATAATCCCCAGTCAGCCAGGGCTGGGATTTGTCCAGAGCCTCAAGCCTTGACTGAGAGGGTTTCCCTAAAATGCCTACAAAATTGCCTAAAAACTTTATTAATATCAGTTAAGAACATGATTTGAGAAGAATTTATCTTCCTCCCCACAAGCTGATTATAAAGCTGGAGTAGCCATGCCTGGTCGGACTACTCTTGCAAAGACCCATCTTGGACCGGAATCCGTGGAAACACAAGCATATCCTTACCCTTGGGTTATCAACAGAAAGGGCCCTTCCCATTTTCCACTTTCAAGATTTCTATCTAGTACCTTAGCTTTTTCTAAATGAGCCTGTGATTCACCAAAATGTTGTTGGATGGGGGTTTGGTCATTCTAAATGCGATTCAAAAAATTAAGAACATATAGGGCTTTCTGCAGTCTTTCATGGGGTGTATATCCCATTCCCACACTCCCTCTTTCTTGTTTGAACAACATGGACTTGAGAGTGCTATGGGCCCATTCAACAATTGTTTGACCTGTAAGGGAATGTAGAATACCTGTGACATAGTGCATCCCCCACAAATGAAAGAAATCTGTGATCTGTTTGGATGTATAGGTTGGCCCATTATCAGTCTTTATGGATACAGGTACCCCAAGGGCTGCAAAAGCGAACAAAAAATGACGCTGGACATCTTTTGCACATTCACCTGTATGGGTGGAGGCAAAAATACATGTTGAGAAGGTATGAATCATAACATTAACATTTCACTTTACCAAATTCAGGAATATGTGTAACATCAGTCTGCCAGATTTCTAGAGCTTGCAGTCCCCGGGGATTAACTCCAAGGGCAGGCAAGTGTGCCACCTGTTGACAGTTGGCACGGGCTTGCACAATTTGCCATGCTTGCTCATATGTAAGCAGAAATTGTTTTCAAAAAGCTGCTGCACTCTGGGGAAAAAACACATGCGACAGACGTGCCTGAGAAAAAACATCTGGCACAACAACGGCCCCAGCTAGCTGGTCTACACAGACGTTACCTTCAGAGATGGGGCCAGGAAGAGAAGCATGGGAACATACATGTAGGATATAATACCTTTTTGTACACAACTGCGTTGCAAAACGCAAACATAGTAGTAAAGAGCAATGGGTTAGTTACTTCTTTGATATAATCTTCTATTCTTATCACTATACTTGCAACATAAGCAGAGTCAGTGTCCTGGGGTGACTTTATGATACTGGTATCCCCAATTGCCTGGTTTATGTTACGTATTAAGTTCTGCACCTTTAAGACTGGCTCTGAGAGTGAATGGGGGGGAAGAAGAAGCACGCAGTTTGTGTTGAAGGAAAACATCACTCCAACGCATCCTGCTCCTGGGCTGTGGTGTCTGCAGCACAGACAGAAGGACAGAGCTTCTCTTTTACAGTTAGTTAGTTTTAGCTATCTGAGGCAGAGGAGTTCCCTGGACTTTTTTTCTTTTTTTCTTGGATCTGTTCAAACCTGCTCTGGACTGAAAAAACACCCAGCCAAACCCTGGGAGCTCACGCCTGTGGCTCACTGGGGCCTGGGCACTCTCCAGCACCGAAAGGACTGATGAGAACCTGAGCAAGCCGAGCTACACCACATGAAAAGGACTTTTCTTCCTTGATTTGCCATCTCATTTAACAGCGAGAGGTTTTATTGTTTAGTATTATTCAATTTCTGTTAAATAAACAGTTTTTTTCCACTTCTCTCCAAGGAATTTTTTTTTTTCCTGAACCAGTTGGGGGGAGAGGCCATTTGAATTTTTATTTTCTGAGGGAACCCCATTTGGAGGTTCTCTCCCAAATTTGCCCTGAACTAGGACAGTCAGTAGCAATGTTAAGCTCATCTGATTTATTAAAATATGGATATGATCTAGTATCAATATCCAATTGTGACGGACAAAGACTCACTAACCGTTTGAAGTTAGAAAGGGTATGTTTATTCAGTGCCAGGCCAGTGTAGGGTCACCCCTTAATATGCACTGCACCGGTTACGAGTGATTACAGTCCTTTTATTTACAAAAACATTGAATACAAATATATATTCATAACCCAGTCACCACCGACTCTCTGCTTCATATGTTAATTAAGAAAAAGCAATTAAGCATGCGTAGTTTGTTCTTTGAAATGGGTCAGTGGTGTTTTTATGGGGAAGGGTCATGAAAGGGAGGAAGGAATAAAGATCTTCCTTGTTCTGACCTTTCTACCTTTTCAGTACAAAGTGACAAATGAACCTCTGGTTGGACTCCCAGTTTCCTGTCTTCAATAGGTTTCTGAATGCAGGAAATGTGCAATTGTCTTGTGTTCTTGAAGTCTTATCAGATCTCTGTTACTCATTACAAGCTCAGCTGAGCTAACATAAGGTTGATAGGCAATTAGTTATTCAAATCCAGGATGGCTAACTATTAACTCCTAATTTTCGCAAAGCCTATCCATCTAGCTTTAATTTTAGCAAGGCCCATCTATTTATTTTTAATTAGTTTCAGTAAAGCGTATCCTTAGTTAGTCTTAACTTCTCTAAAATCCTAAATTCTTCAAAGTTTGTGTCTCACATCTTGAATTTTTTCAAAAGCCCTAACCACAGCTGCTAATTCTACCAGTTCAGAAGAACCATGAACTACTTCTGTGTCTTGTAGCCATTGCCCGTTACTTTACCACACTATTACAGACTGCCCAGTCTTTGAGAGCCATCTGTAAACACCGTGCAGGCACTGGCAATTGAAATTGGGGAACAGTAAGTTTTTTCAATAAAATTCAACTGTGATAGGCTGTTCAACAAAGTATGAGAAGACATATGTATGTTTAATTGACCAGAAAACCCTTGCAAGGCAACCTGAAAAGCCAGTGAGTATCGATGCAGCCAATCTAAATAATCTTGGGTCATGGGTAAGTAGATAACAGAGGGATCAGGGCCATCAAGTTGCAGCAGACGCTGTCTACCTCTTTGTATTGACAGTGAAATCAGTTCAATGCAGGAAACAATGTTTTTTTCCAAATTGATGTGGCAAATAATACACTCTAAAATAATGAGAGGGTCCTTTTGAGCATCATCCCATTGAGCTAACAAAGTGCATGGCTGATAAGGGGCATTGATTAGATAAAAATTGACAAGGATATCATCAACATTTCTATGAGCCTGTCGAGCACTTAACATCTGTGTGATCTGTTCTAAGGTTCCTGTTGCTCTGGGTGTCAAGGAAATAAGTTCAGGGTCCCCTTTTAATAACTGGGAAAGGTTGACAAGTTTTTCAATTGTAATACCCAATAAAGGGCATACCCAATTATTTGTTCCCAAGAGTTTTTGCAAATCATTGAGGGTGAACACTCGAGATATCAATTGCAGCTGCAAAGGCTGAACAGTTTGATTTTAAATTTTCTACCCTAAATATTTCCAAGGGGCTTCTTCTTGTACCTTTTCATTTGCTACTTTCAAACACTTTTGTTCTACTGCTTCAATAAGCAATTATTTTACCCTTGCTGATTCAGCTAGAATGCTAGCAGCAATCAAAATATCATTCATGTAATGACACAGTAAAACATTAGGGGCTTTCAAGAGTACTGGGGCAAGTGCTTGAGCAACAAAAAGTTGGCAAATGGTGGGACTACTTTTCATGCCCTGAGGTAAAACTTTCCAATGTTATCTTTGGTAGAGCTCAGCAGCATTAATGGAAGGGATGGAAAATGCAAATTGGGGGCAGTGTTCACAAAGCGTTATGGTAAAAAAACAATCTTTTAAATCAATCACTGTCAGGGTCCAGGATTGCAGCAACATTGCAGGAGACGGCAGCCCTGGCTGTAGGGTTCCCATAAGTACAATAACATTGATTTTTCTGAGATTGTGCAGCAATCACAATGTTCCACTCTTTTTCTGAATAACAAAAACAGGAGAGTTCCACAGGCTAGTTGTGGGAACGATATGGCCAACTTGCAGCTGTTCTTGTACAAGCTGGTGCAAATGTTGCAGCTTTTCCTGAAATAAGGGCCACTGGTCCAACTGCACAGGATGATCTGTCATCCAGGTGAGGGCCAGGACATGTTGCTCAGCAGTGGCCTCTATGATAAACTTGCTCCCAACATGAGACCTCATTGCCTAAGGCAGTCTTATCCCCACAAAGTAACAGGAAATGATAGTACCTGTGGTAGTGCATCTAAAAATCTTGGTATCTCCCAAGAGTAAAACTCACCTTCGGTTTGTGTAATGTTAGTTTCTACCTGAGAACCTTTTTCCCTTCCCCCTTCCCATTGGCTGTGACCTCCCTGTATCCCCCCATCACCCCCGCCCCCTTGTATAAGAGATAAGACCCAGGGCATTTTGGTCTCTTTCTTGCCCTGGATGGATGACAGACAATAAACCCGGGATTACTCCATCAAGTTTGGGCCTCCTGTGTCTAGATACTTTGAGTCCGTGTTGCATCCACTCCTGGACCCCCTCCGCTGCCTGTGTCCCGAGATGAGCAGGGCTCTCACCACGGGGTGTGGGACAGAGGGGTCCTCCCGAGAGAGGATTGCAACAAGTACCTAAGGTTT
The DNA here is from genome assembly GCF_049639895.1 of Pseudopodoces humilis. NCBI lineage: Eukaryota > Metazoa > Chordata > Aves > Passeriformes > Paridae > Pseudopodoces > Pseudopodoces humilis. The sequence goes on along the minus strand of NC_142211.1, from coordinate 8,215,212 downwards.
CACAGTGTCAAATGCAACCTTCATGGCCCTCTTTTGTGACAAAATTGACACTCTGCTTTGGAATACAGAGGCCTCCAACCCCAGCTAGACCTTTAGCAGCTTGAATCAAAGGCCAATGACTGGACCAGGCTGAGAAGGTTATAATAGTGCAGTCAGCTCCGCTATCAAGTATACCAGCAATTTGTAGCTTCTCATTTTGATGCCAAAGAGCACATTTGAGAGTGGGTTTATGACTGGAAAATGATTGTGCCCAGAAGATCTGAAGCTGCCCAGTGAAATTAAAACCACTCTTATCTCTAACTCATGGAAAACTACCAGGGGGGTTAACATGGAAATAAACAAGTTGAGAGATTCATGCCCCGTCAGAAATTTGACTGGTTTTAGAAGCCAGGTGTCTGCTAGGGAGGGCAGGAGCCTCCCTTGGAATTAAAAATGTAAACCCCCTCCCTCCGAATTATTATAATTTTGAAATTAAGGGGCTCTCAGGCGAAGATGGGGATTGGAATAACAGTTCTTTACTAGTATGTATAACAAGGCAAACAAACAACAGTAACTATGGCATTAATAACAAAACAGAACCAGGGAATGCAGCTGCCCCTGCCCTCCCTTTTACCTGCCCCCCCTTCCCCCTGGGTCCAGCCAAACTCTTTCTTTTTTCTAAAGAACACAATAAGTACCAGCAGTCAGGCTTCCCTGCAACTGATGGGGAAAATTCTATAGGTGAGAAGGAACAAAAAAAAAAGGACACCTAACCCCCAAAAGATACAAGGGTACAGAGGTCCAAACCATTATCTGAATCTCCCCAGTAAAATACCTGTCTATGAGTCTAGGCAGAAAAAAACCCCAAAACCCTGTTTTGTGGTCGACGATCAACCAATCACAAGTGCATCGCACCCCTGGCCCAGCGGTCCCCGGACATCTGAAGGCAAACAGTGCATATCGCTGTCCTGAAGAATTACTGTGATGGCAGAGGCCAGGTCCATGCCTGTGCTGCCTGCTGTCTGGGCTCACAAGGTGTTTATGGGAATGAGTGCAGCAAGGCTTGATTTGCTATCCATATGTGTTGGAACCCTGGACATGGAGAATTTCATGCTTTCTGTGCTGACAGACACAGACCCACAAGAGAACACTGTGTTTGATTTGAGGCCATGGAAAATGTTGGAGTCTGAGACACAGAGTGTGTGCCCTTGTTTCTGATGCTTAGCTCTGAGATCCAGAAAAACACTGAATTTCATATAACATGAAATTCATGAGCATGTTTTCATGGTGATACATGAAAACAACTGCTAAAGTTAGATAGAAAAGCTAAAAGGGTGAGTGTGTAAATTAGAGATTTTCTCAAGTCACTGGGTGAAAAAGTGAAAGTTTAGAGTTTAAAATAGTTCAGAAAGCAGAAGACAAGATGGAGGATTTAGGGTGTTGTCTCTTGTCCCTTCTTCTTTCTTCTTCATGTTCTTCTTCTAGAGGTTTTTGGGTAATAGTAGGTGATGGGACAGAAAATGCCGCAATGCAGCACACAGGTGTTGAGTCATTGGGTCATTAAGAAAAATAATATACGTGTCTATTATTAATTGGATAAGAATGAGTACAAAGTTAAAAGAACTGCTTAGTTCGGGGCCATTTTGTGCTTTCAAAGCCAAAGTGAGCCACAAAGTGAGCCACAAGGCCATTCTGTACCATCAGAAAGAAATGAGCCAGATTGTAGTGAACTGAACTTGTGCAGAAAGTCTGGAGAGACCTGCCAAGTTTTGTGATAACATCTTAATAAACACGAGAAACAAGATTCTAACAGGCTTTGTAGTTTTTGTCCTGACCGGGAGGACTGTGATAAGTGGGACTTCCTATGAAGGAGTATCCTGAAGGAGCTCAGCTCAGAAGAGACTGAGAAATCCAGGAGTAAAGAGAAGTGCAGCAGAATCAAGAGAGAGAAAAAAGAAAAAAAAAAAATTAAAAAGTTACAGAAAAGGCTTTCAAAATTGATTGATAGAACTAAAACTGAGTGTGTAGTTTGAATAGAAGTGTGTTATATCACTTGGTAGAAAATTTAGACTTTAAGGTTTTAGAAGATAGTAATATATATGTAACAAGATGGAAGTTTTAGGGTGTTAGCTTGCCTTGTTCTTTCACCTTCATGGATTTTAGTAATATTGTGTGACTGGATAGAAAAATCTGCAGTGCGGAACATGGGTGTTTGGTTATTGGGTTATAAGTAAAAATAAATTAGTTGGCATTTTCTAGTTGGGTAGTTGACACTTAAAAGGCCTTGGAAAGAGATACCTGGGGCTCCATTTTTTAGACTGTTAGCTTAGTGTGCAGACAAACTCTCTTTCTGTGAGAATGTAATATAGATAAAAAATAAACAACTGAGTCCGAACATATAAACTGTCTGTCTCTCTCATTAGTCCTGACCTTGAGGAAAAGAACCCAGAGACATTCGACACATGCGTGGCTCCCCCCATACTCTGCTGGCGGTTTCGCAGAGGGCCCATTGATGTAGCTGGAAGTGGGCCCCCTTCTTTACTAAATCTAGATCAGCATTCTTTCACATGGTGCTGTCCCTTCTGGCAACACGGGCATATGCCTGATTCCCCGGAACCTCTTTTGTTCCGGGGACACTCATGTCTCATGTGACTCAGCTTCCCACACACACACAAAAAAAATAGTCACTCTGGAACTAAAGCTCACTGTAGTGGGAGTCTCTGACAGCAAAGTCATGTTATGGCTGGCAGTGTTGATTCCCTGGCCAGTCTTAAGCATTTCTACAACAGTGAGGGTTTGCAGGGGTGTCCTGAGGTGATGTTATACTGTATCCCCTTATCATCTGCTTTATGCCCAGACATGGGTCCTGTAACTTTAAGCTCGAAGGGCAGGGAAGGCGGTAGAATTCTTTCGGCGGCCTGTGTTCAAAAACACAGGTAACTCCCTCAGTTTTTGCCCAGCTCTCATCACTGTATGTGTAGCAGGGATGGAGAGTTGTGTCTTTGCTTTTAGCTAGTTTCTTGTTTGTTAGCTGAGGTAAGAATTTTTCCTGGGACTATGGCTTCTCCTTCTGGATCTGTTCAGCTTTGCTCTGGTAGGAAACACCAGAACATCGCTGGAAGCTCCATGCTGCAGCCCAAAGGGGAGGCTTCAGGGATGCTGCATCCCAACTCTGGACCTCAGGAGAAGCCCAAGAGGATTCTAAAAAAATCCACCAGTTTTTTCTCCACTATAAGTTTATCTAACATTATTAACTCTTTTTTCCCCCTCCGTTCCTGTGTGCACTCTGCTTGTTAAATAAACAGTTTTTTTCACTTTCCTCCAAGAAATTCTTTTTGAACCTGTGGGGGAGGGGCTGCAGAAACCTACCTATCTTCAGAGGACACGTTCATTTCAGGATGTTTCCTCCTAATTTGTCTCAAAACCGAGACAAGGGGCTGTAAAACCTTTTGAAAGTCTAAGTTAAGAAAATTAAGAAATTAAGATTTTGACTGGAATAAGACCAACTTAAGGTAAAAGAAATATAAAGAATTTAAGAAGCAATGTAAGTGATTAATGATTACTAGGTGTGGTTAGAAGGAAGTCTGAAACAGAAAAATTAAGAATTAGGAAATAAAGAAATGCTTGACTAAAAAGGGGGGGTTTGACAAAAACCATACCTTGACACCCTGATCCACAAGAACAAGAAAAGGGTCAGACTGCAAGATAAAATAAGGACCTAAAATCCACAAACAAGATGCAAAGACAAAAGCACCACAGGATAAAGGGGACTCCTCAGACCCTAAGCCGAAAGGAATGTATTTAAAGTCCCAAAAGGTGGTCAAAAGACTGAAAGAGGCATAGAGCTAATTTTAATATGAAGTGAGGACAGGCAAAGTTAGGAAATGAATATGTATTAGGCGTATCATGTAACCCTAGTTTATAAAAGATAAAAAGAGAAAACCAAATCTCAAAAGTGTGCACGCTTTTCAGAGGAGATATCCCCCATGCACCTCAGCACTGAATAAATTCATATCTACTCTTATAATTATTCTGTGAATTATAGAGTTCTTTCTATCCGCATATCAAGTCCATACAGCTCCTTGTAGTCAACGATTGCCAAGATGAAATGAATAGCCCAAGGATATATATATGATTCTGCTTGTCTTCATACTTAGTTAAGAATAAGACTATCATTTACATGTCTTATGTTGTGTTTGTAGGTGTCCTAGTTTAGGGCAAATTAGGGAGGAAAACTCCAAATGGGGATTTCCCCAGGGAAATGCCCCCTCCCCACCAACTGGTCCGGGAAAGGAAAAAAAAATTCCATGGAGAGAAGTGGAAAAAGCTGCTTATTTAACAGAAATTGAATAATATTAAATAATAAAACCTCTCGCTGTTCGATGGGATGGCAAATCTAGGAAGAAAAGTCCTTTTCGTGTGGTGTAGCTCGGCTTGCTCAGGTTCTTATCAGTCCTTTCGGTGCTGGAAAAGTGCCGAGGCCCAGGCCCCGGTGGGCCAAAGGCGTGAGCTCCCGGGATCTGGCTGGGTGTTCAGTCCAGAGCAGGTTTGCACAGATCCAAGAAAAAGGAAACAAACAAAGGTCCAGGGAACTCCTCTGCCTCAGCTAGCTAAAGCTAACTAAAAAGCCAGAGAGAAGCTCTGTCCCGCTGTCTGTCCGTGCTGCAGACACCACAGTCCAGGAGCGAGATGTGTGGGAGTGATGTTTTTCTTTAACACAAACTGCGCGCTTCTTCTTCCCCCTCTCTTGCTCTCAAAGCCAGTCTTAAAGGTGCAGAACTTAATATATAACATAAACCAGACGATTGGGGATACCAGTATCATAAAGTCACCCCAGGACAGTAGGAGACAAGAAAAATGGACTATTGTGGAAAGGGAGAGGACCATGTCTGCACCTGCAGGCAAGGGATCTGAACTACATCCAAGAGGACTAGGAGAGCTGCCAACAGGACACAGTTGTAAAGTTGAAGCCCAAGGAAGAGGAAGATTTCATTATGATCAATTAAAAAGACCCCAGACTCATTTCAAAAGAAGGACCGAGCATGCCCAGAAGGGCGTGGAACTCATTACCGTACAAGGTGAGAGTGGGAGGAGTCAGGCAATGAATATGTATTAGGCACATTGTGTAATTCCATGCATATGTAATACTTTGGGGAATAAATAGGGAATGAGGGGCAGTCTTTGAGAGAGGACTCCGGTGTGCCACCCAACCGTAATAAAGCATACCACTTTCTAACTTTAAATAGCTGGAGAGTCCTTTTTCCCTGATTTTACTGCTTCAGTCAGGCTTTGTGTTTTCCACTGCCAACTGCTTCAGTAATAATTCTTGCGCAGTGACACTGTCTATTTGCTTATCTCGGGAGCCATTTAACTTATCTAGAAATGTAATATAAGGTTCATCAGATCCCTGTATTAACAAATGAGGTTTTAGAGAGACTACCGTCCAGCACTTTACAAAAAGCCCGCAAAGCGAGCTCCTTTGACTGCCGAATGGCTTTCACAGGCAGCTAAGTCTGCATTGCAGTTGGCGCATATTGGCCCTCCCCCAAGAGAGCTTCCACACCAATAGGTCACAAAACGTGCCCCAGGAGTTACCATAAAATGTCCATAGCTTGAACAGTGCAAAGATCTCCACTCTGAAATCCAGACAGTGAAGTGTATAATCTTCAGCATAACCCACACTATTTGCTTAAAGTCTTGCGGTGCCAAATTATACTAGTTCACCACAATTTCCAGAAGGCTGGTAGTGAATGGGGTGCTAATGCCATTGTCTGTGGCTGACGCAGCTCTTTTACGATACCATAAGGTAAGCTTTCCCATCTAGGTAGTTGGTGGGGCTGATAAATAACCAGAAAAGCATGCAATACATCCGCATCTCCTTCTGCGGCACCCTGTTTTCTCACCACTGCCCACTGATTGGGGGGGGGGAAATATCGGGCTCCCTTCCTGGATCTAATGGATCAGGGGACGGGGGCCACCCTCCAGTTCTCCTCCCACAGCCCCGAGAAACTTACCATTAAAGTCTTGTGTTTCTTTCAGCGGCAGCACGGAAAGACCGGGCATGGCAGGAGCAGGTGTCAAAGGAGCAAGCACTTGAAGAGCCTGTGCAGCTGTCATGGTGCCATAAGTGTCCTTCTTTTTCTGGTTATCAGGTGCCACGTGTGCCATTAGCTCCTCGTACACTGTCCTCCACGGACACAAAAGCCTTCTTAGCGCTGTGTTGCCACGCGTAACTCAATCCCACAAGGCATCCCCTAAAGTATCCCATGTTCTAGGGTCAAAAATATTAGTACTATCTAAAGTTGGGTCACAGTCTTTTGCCTAGAACAAGAGTCTTTTCAAATCTGTATATTCAACTTTCCTGCTGTGTTTCTGCAAAATACATTCCAATGTCTCTGCGATGTTCTTTTGCTCCTGGGAAACACCACTCCCCGTAGTTCTCAGCTGCTACCCTCCATCCTGTGGAAAGGTCGATTGGTGCCACGAGCTTGGTTTCAGCTCCCGAGCTTTGTTTCAGCTCCCAGGCTTCATTCCAGCCCTTCTGTAAAGTTCAGTTGAGTTGTTCCTCACCGGAGCAACCGCTAGTTGTCTTTCAATCCCTGATTCAGGGAGCCATCTGTGAATGACTGAGAAATGGACTCAGATCAGCAGGGAATCTGAGTAATTTATTCAAAGAAGTGAGCTGGTTTTATACACTTTTTCAAGGCACAGTATTTCCTTATATGGTAATTCTCACTACGTGACCTATCTCATGTTGCCACATCAGCAATACACTTTCCTAATGTCCTTATATGTGGTGATCACATGCTGTTCACCCATATGTCAGCTTCCAGCAGGCTCCACTCCGTAGGGGTCTGCCATGTGATACCTCCTCCCCCCATGGTCAGGCAGAGACAAGCTTTTCTGTGCTGCCATGTGCTTCTGTAGGTGCGTCCTACAACCTGCAGCTCAATTCCATCCCATCTCTTCCCACTCTTGCCCAATATGGAATTTTTAATAAAATGGTTGATAGATCTGGTACCACTGGATGTAACACTATCACATGCTCATTATTTTTTCTTAGGTCCTGTACAAATCTATATTCTGGATTAGTCTCTTTGTAGATTCTATTTTTGGCAACTTGTAATAATGGGGTATTATAAGGGGATTCACATTCCCTCAGAATACCATTTCTTTAAAATACATCTATTTGTCTTTGAATACTTGGATGTGCTTCACTTGGGATAAGGTACTGCTTTCCTGCAGGTGGAACACCCTCCTCTGCTTTTATCTGTACATGCTGTGCCAACTTCAATAGTCCTACATCTGTACCCATCTGGGTCCACAATATGTTTGGGACTTTCCTCAGTTCTAAGGGTATTTCAAATTAATTTCTGCTTATACTGTCTTTCATTTTTCCTTTTAGCCCATTCATTCCCATAACTAAACTTTCCTTCTGGTGCTAACCTTATTTCTGCATCCAAAGCCTGCAACACATCCCTTCCCAAGAGACACACTGGTGAGTACTATTAAAAATCTTCCCCATATGCTTTTATTTCCAATTGCTATTATCAATAGTTTCATAGGAGCCTTTTTTACTTCCCCTTCTACATTCTGTACTAAAACTTGATCTTTTGTGAGAGATCGCCAGGCATATATTTTAAAAGCGAAAAGGGTGCTTCAGTGTCTACCAAAAAAAAATTTATTTTTTTACCTTCAATTTTCCCCATTAGATGCTGTCCTGGGTAACCCAAAATGTTATTGTATTCTACATCTATCTGTGCCCAAAATTGTTACTGTCTCTTTAACACACTGCATCTGGGAAATGGAACTGCCAGGCAGCAGTGAAGTGCCAATCTCTTAAAAAGTTGGGGAAGGCAGGTAGACCTCTTGTTGTGGTTTTAAAGCAGTAACTAAAAAAATTACTTATTTCTTGCTGTGAGATATGGATTAGAACAAGAGCAAAACAGGCTTAAAACTTAAAAGGAATAAAGACAGTTTATTAACAAAAATACAAGAATAAAAACACCAGAATAAACTTCCAGAAAACCCTTTTTATCCCCCACTACCCACCATTCCTTTGTTCACATGACAAAAGAGACAAAAACTTTGGAAGTTTGGTGGTTAAAACAGTCCCAATTCCTGCTACAGTCTTTTCATCAGTCTTTGTAGAGAAACAGAAGTCTCTTTCTGCTAACCTATGGAGTTTCTCACAAGAAAACTACTTCCGTTATAGTTTTCTATTGCCCTGATGTCAGCTGCCCGTAAATCCTGTCATCAGAGCTTACTCCTCCCATCTCACATCACTCTGAGGTGTGTTATGGGCCATAAGTCTAGGGATGTCATTTTAAGGATGAGTTATTCAAAGGCAAAAGTCTTCTTCATCTGTCTCTGTGAGCTTCACTAGAAAACAGTTTTCTCACTGCCCCCCAAGGCTTCAAATCTTTGCTTCACTGTTCCAGCACTTTACTGTATCACAATTACTCTACTTTTTACTCAAAATCTATACTTTGAACACTCTATTCTTCCCTATATACTCTATTATGAATTAAAGGAATTTTTTCAGGACCTTATTGTCCATTTCCATAGCTTTAACAGAAAAGTATTTTCAGCTTGTAAAGCATCTCCTTATTCTCTACCTTTTCTGAAGCTTCTTTTCTTTACTGTCTCTGATAGTTTATAAAGTCTCTTTTCATGTTGATTATTCTCTTTTTCTCTGTCTGGATAAAATGATTAATCTGCAAGTCTCATCTGGGAATGAAAAGGGTTAAAATCTTGCCCAGGCTTTTGTAGATGGTTCTGTGACTTCTGCCGGAGCAGTGGCTAGAGCTGTCTGTGATAGAAAATTCCTCATAGCTGCTCTGGAGAGTGTGGTCGCTGTCTCAGCCCGCTGCAGGTCAAGAGCTTTTTTTCCTTTCTTTACTCGGCAGTCTCTGGTGAATTCCATCACTGCAAAAACTGCAGCCGAGCCAGGAACTGGCCCGGCCCAGCCAGAGCCCAGAGCAAGCCCCCTGCAGGCCCTCATCTCCCGGCCGGAAGCTGCGGCAGGCCCAGCCCAGCCCCCGCCCGGCCGCATGGCCGGGCAGGGAACGAGAGGCCAGCCGGAGCTCTGTTACCTTTCACAGCCAAGAAACAAAGAGAACAAAAGTGCCCTGGCTTTACATCTTAAGGTAGGGTTCACAAGTTGATCTCACTTTTCAATGGTTAAAACTGCTGTCAATTCTTAGAAATGACCGATAATTGGTCAGGAGAAAAGACTCCCATCAGTCACCAGCAATTTCACCTTCCTTAGCTCCCAAAACTACCTTAAAGGTAAAGTCACCCCATGACACCTCTCTTGCTGCTTAGCTTGTATTTTGGCTCTTTCTTGCCTCTTGTCTCTATTCACAACAGCAGCAACTTGAGAAGCTGCATTTCACAATCAAAGACTCTTTCAGAGTGACTTTTGCAACACCTGTCTGCACCCATGGCATTGCACCAGGAGGAGTGGAGCTGCCCCACTCGGCAGTAACCCCAGTCTGCCAGCAGCACCTGGCTGAGGCGAGAAAGCCCAGACTCTGAGTTACCCTAGCTGGTTGTCTTGCCACCTTCTGCTGAGAGGAAAGCAAAGTCCCTCTGTGAGTTCTAGCCCTTGACCAAGTACCAGCCACCCAAGTGTGCCAGCTGCCGTTCTTGACGGAGTTGCCACCGCTGGAGACAAAAAAGGAGGGGAGGACTGCCACCATTTTTTCCTTTGTCTCTGTACACATAGTCACCAGGGCCAGATATCATCTTGGGGAAGGCATCACTGCCATTTTGAGTTTTTCTTTGTTACTGGCTAGTCCATGAGTTTTCAGCAACTTTGTAACTAGTGACTAGTACTTTTATTTTTTCCTTGTTGCTGTCTTGTTTTTTTAGTAAACTTATTTTTTTCACTTACATCTACTCATATTCGTTACTCCTTACTGGTGAAAAGGTATTGGTTAAACTAAATGGGAGGTAACTCATTTTAGAGTGTCCCACTTAAATTGTTTTAAACAAAGACACACACCCTTCATGATTCAACTTTGTTTTCCAGAGGGAGTACATAATCAGTATCCCCTCCAGTCTCTTTTCTAGTCACTGGGAATCTGCTTGGAGATGTTGATTAGTTCAGTTCATTGGTTTCTCTGACCCACTCATACAAGAGCACAGAGGAGACTCCCAATGCAAGTGTCCCAGGTTTCCACATAATAACATACACAACTTCTCCCTAGGCATGCCTGTTAATAATCCAATAAGGAACATGCCCTGTGTCCTGGGGTGAGGTGTGATGTTAAATTGTATCCCCATTCGTCCACCTAGCCCAGAAATAGGTTTTGATATCCTTAAAACTTCATCTAAGAGTAAAAGTGAGTGGAGAAGCAGCACCAAGTCTGTTATCAGAGACTGTACTTGCTCTCCCCTACATCCTGGGAGGGGTTTTGACTACAGCACAGACAGACAACAAGACACAGATCGCCTTGGCTTTCCAGCTAGCCGAAGCAGAGAGGACTTCCTGGACTGTTTTCTTTCCCTTTCCTTGGAACGGATCAAACCTGCTCTGGACTGGGGACTTGGGGGAGCACAAGGAGCTTGCACCCGTGGACTAGCGGGAGCCTAGCCTGGGCAGTGGCATTTTCCAGTGCCAGAGGGAATGATAACAGAGCAAACACCCACAGGAGGGAGACCCTCTGAATTTTGTCATCTCTTCAGAGTGAAGAGAGGTTTTGTAATTTCATATTGTTCATTCTTGTGCTGGGTAGTGCTTTGCCTGTTAAATAAAGAGTTTTTTTTCACTTCTCTCAGAGAAATCTCTTCCTGAACCGGCTGGGGGGTGGGAGAAAGGGGCCACATGGGTTTGCTTCCCAGGGGGGGCCCATTGGAGGTTTTCTCCCAAATTTGCCCTAAACCAGGTGTCGTGGTTTTAAAGCAGTAACTAAAAAATTACTAGAAAACTTACTTATTTCTTGCTGTGAGATATGGATTAGAACAAGAGCAAAACAGGCTTAAAACCTAAAAGTAATAAAGAAAGATTATTAACAAAACTACAAGAATAAGAACACCAGAATAAACCTCCAGAAAACCCCTTTATCCCCCATTACTTAACTATTCCCTTGTTCACATGACAACAGAGAAACAAAAAACTTTGGAACTTTGGTGTTTAAAACAGTCTCAATTTCTGCTAGAGTCTTTTCATCAGCCTTTGTAGAGAAGCAGAAGTCTTCTGCTAATCTATGGAGTTTCTCACAAGAAAACTATTTCTGTTATAGCTATCTATTTTTCTGATGCCAGCTGCCCGGAAATCTGTCATCAGTTCACTCCTCCCATTTCACATCACTCTGAGGTGTGTATGGGTCAAGGAGTCTAGGGATGTCATTTTTAAGGATGAGTTATTCAAAGGCAAAAGTTCTCTTCATCTGTCTCTGTGAGCTTCCTTGGAAACAGAAGTTTTCTGTTTGCCTCTACAACGGCCCCAAATCTTCAACTATTACTTCTCCCCCCTCTGTTCCAGCACTTCACTGTATCATAATTACTCTACTTTTTGCTCAAAATCTAAACTTTGAACACTCCATTCCTCCCTATATACTCTGTCATGAATTAAAAGGAGTTTTTTCAGAACACTATTGTCCATCTCGATAGCTTTAACAGAAAAATATTTCAGGTTATAAAGCATCTCCTTATTCTCTCTTCTCTATCTAAAACTTAACTCTTTTCTTCACGGTCTTTGATGGTTTTATGATGTCTTTTTCATGTTGATTGTCTCGCTCTCGCTCTCTCTCTCTCTCTGGGAAAAAGGAGTAATCTGTATGTCTCATCCAGGTAGTAAAAGAGTTGAAGTCTTGGTGTGATAGATTGGCATTTAAGAAAACAAAGAAAAACATCTAAGGAAGTTAAAACTGCTGGAGGCTGATGGGAGTTTTTCTCCTAGCCAACAGCTGGCCATTTCTAAGAATTGACAGCAGTTTTAACCATTGAAAAGTGAGATCGACTTATGAACACCACCTTAAGACCTAAGCCTGGGAATTTCTTTGTCTCTTTGTTTCCTGGCTGTGAAAGGTAACAGAGCTTTAGCTGGCTTCCCTTCCCCTGCCCGGGCCATGCGGCCCCGGCAGGGGCTGGGCTGGACCTGCCGCAGCTCCCGGCTGAGAGATGGGGCCTGCAAGGCTTGCCCCGGGCTCTGGCCGGGCCAGGGCGATCCGTGGCTCAGCTGCAGTTTTAGCTGTGACTGAATTCACCAGAGACTGCTGAGTAAAGAAAGAAACAAAAAGCTCTTGACCTGCAGCGGGCTGAGACAGTGACCACACTCTCCAGAGCAGCCAAGAAGAATCTTCCATCGCAGACAGCTCCAGCTGCTGCTCCAGCAGAGATCACAGAACCATCTACAAAGCCTGGGCAAGATTTTTACCCTTTCATTACCCAGATGAGACTTGCAGATTAATCATTTTTTCCAGAGAAAGAAAAAGAGAGTAATCAACATGTAAAGAGACTTTATAAACTATCAGAGACAGTAAAGAAAAGAATTAAGCTTCAGAAAAGGTAGAGAATAAGGAGATGCTTTAATTAAGCTGAAATATTTTTCTGTTAAAGCTATGGAGATGGACAATAGTGTCCTGAAAAAACTCCTTTAATTCATAATAGAGTATATAGGGAAGAATGGAGTGTTCAAAGTTTAGATTTTGAGCAAAAAGTAGAGTAATTATGATATAGTGAGGTGCTGGAACAGAAGGAGAGAAGTAATAGTTGAAGATTTGGGGCCGCTTGAGGCAAAGAGAAAAGTTCTGTTTTCCAGGAAAGCTCACAGAGACAGATGAAGAGAAATTTTGCCTTTGAATAACTCATCCTTAAAATGACATCCCTAGACTCATTGACCCATACACACCTCAGAGTGATGTGAAATGGGAGGAGTGAACTGATGACAGATTTCCGGGCAGCTGGCATCAGAAAAATAGATAGCTATAACAGAAATAGTTTTCTTGTGAGAAACTCCATAGATTAGCAGAAGACTTCTGTTTCTCTACAAAGACTGATGAAAAGACTCTAGCAGGAATTGGGACTGTTTTAAACACCAAAGTTCCAAAGTTTTTTGTTTCTCTGTTGTCATGTGAACAAGGGAATAGTTAAGTAATGGGGGATAAAGGGGTTTTCTGGAGGTTTATTCTGGTGTTCTTATTCTTGTAGTTTTGTTAATAATCTTTCTTTATTCCTTTTAAGTTTTAAGCCTGTTTTGCTCTTGTTCTAATCCATATCTTACAGCAAGAAATAAGTAAGTTTTCTAGTAATTTTTTAGTTACTGCTTTAAAACCACAACATTTATTTGGTGCTCTGGCCGGGAAACGAAACTGACAAATTTAAAACCACTACACTTGGAAAGCTGCAGATGTTCATGGTGTCAGGTTTCAGTTCAGCAGCAGAAACTGCAAACCAAGCCAGGCCAGCCAGCTCCGTTTCTCCCCTGCCCCGCCCTCTGTGGCCTTGTCTGGCCTGGAGGGGGGGGAAGGAGGCCGAGACAGAGCCTGTTACCTCTTCAGAAGCTGGAAACCAAAGAGATTAAGAGAGCCCTGGCTTTACATCTTAAGGTGGTGTTCAGAAGTTGATCTCACTTTTCAATGGTCAAAACTGCTGTCAATTCTTAGAAATGACTGATAATTGGTCAGGAGAAAAGACTCCCATCAGCCACCAGCAGCTTCAGCTTCCTCCCAGCTCCCGAAGCTATCTTAAAGGTAAAGTCACCCCATGACACCAGGACACCCTGCCAGGCTGATATGTTCCCCTCTTTCCCCAGGGTGTCTGTCATCTACTTCTATCTTGAAACTTTTTTGAGAACAATGTTGCAAAGAAATTCATCTCCTGTTTCTTCACCTTTCTTTTCACTTTCTATTCTTCAGCCTTTTGCCTCATTCCAGACCGTTTTCTCCTAAACTTGTCTCTATACTGAGACACTTGCATAAGCCAAGTTTTCCTATATAAACCAAAAACAATGCCCAGGTTCCAGCCAGGACGGAGTTAACTTTTGCACTAGCCAGAAGGGGCATGGCTATGACCCAGAGGTTCTTCTATACCACCTCACATCATTTCTAGGGGAGGGGGAAGGGGTTCCCTACAGGCCGCGTAGCGTGGCACAGTCAGGTATTGTAGTTTCCACATGGTGAGCGCTCATGTGAATTATTGAACTCTTGTACACTCTGTTATTAATGCTGTTGTTGTTACTGTTTGTTTTCTTATTTCATTGCTCTTTCCAGCACATTGTTCTTATCTCAACCTGTGATTTTTACCTTATGTGCCTCCAATTCTCCATTCCTGTCTGCCGCAGTGGAGGGGGAGGAAGGACAGGAGAGTGAGCGGTTCATGGTTTGGAGTGTTTTGGTGTGAACACTGAATTGGGAAATACATTTCTAAACAACAAAAAGCACATATGATTTGAATGGTGATTTTCTAAAGACTTTCTTAAAGATGTTAGATGGTTTTGAACAGATGTACCACAACCTGGCCAGGTTTCTTGTTGTCTTGGTTTGAAAGACAGGTGTCTGCCGAGGAAGGCAGGAACCTCCCTTGGAATGGAAAAAATTACTCCCTTCCCTCCGAATTATTATAACTTTGAAATTAAGGGGCTTTCAGGCAAAGATATGGGAAAAGGAATAACAGTTCTTCACTAGTATGCATATGGATAACAAGGCAAACAACAACAATGGCAGCAACAGCAAACAAAACCAGAAACCCAGTAACAGCCTTTTCTCAGCTGTCAAGCACTTTCCCCTTTGGTGTAGTTATGGTCACAGCCAGCAGGGGTGCGGCTGGCTCCTGGCTGAGCAGGGTAGGTGTGATGATTCCCCATGGCTGCAAGGGACACTGTGGTGTGAGTTCAGTCACGTCTCCTTCACATGCTGTCACAGTATTATCACAGTACAGCTGGCCTGGACTGAACAAAGTAAATCTGACCATAACACAAAACTAATTTGGCTGGCCTGGTTCATGCCTGAACATGTCCCCAGGTAAGTTACAGGGGACCCTCAGCCATCCCAATTGAAGCTGAAAAGCACATAACTGGCCAGAGATCTGGGAGAAGAGAGATCTCAGCCAATACCTATGTAAGCCCTGGATTTCTGAATCAAGTATAAAAGTGAGCTCTGCATAATAAACATAGCTGTTTTGTCTCATGAGCATCTGGTTCACGAGTCGTGAATTTTCGTCTCCCCACCCACGACTGGCCCGTTGCAACATGATAATGGTGGGCGGGCTGGATGGCAAAAATGGGCTGCAGCAGGAACCTCAGAGTGGCAGCAGGGATGAGCAGATCCCGGAGTACCAAATGAAATGTATCAGAAACTCCGCAGCTGTAGCAGGAGCTGTGGGGTGTCCCGGCAGGCAGGGGTGTGAGGTTGCAGTGTAGCAAAAAACCTGGGGCAGTGGCAGAGAAATAGCGGGGCTGGACAACGGCAGGCCCACTCCAGAATGCACCTGGGAGAGGATCCTTTGGAAGGGCTCAGGGGTTTGGGGTCCTGGGTTTTCCTCTGAGGCACCCGAGTAGATGGTGAGGGTCCTTCATAGTGAGGTAGGGTATTAATAAGGTCCAAATCCAACGGCTTGTCTTACAAGCAAAGGCTCACTCACAGTGAGAAAGAAGCAGTACAGGGCTAGGCTCCAGCAGTGGCAATGAATTCTCCCTGCACTAAGCAACAGCTTGACTATTCTTCTCTGATGCCAACAGCAAGAGAGAGCTAGGAGTCGGGCCCAGCCCCTTCCTCCTAGACAAAATCTAGTGGTATCTCTGCCCTTCCCAAGAGAATGTCCCTCAGATGTGATAGGATAGTGCAGCCAGCTGCACTGCCCCCCCCCCCTTTTCCGTGGCTGTTGCTGTTGGACAAGAAACAAGGAGCCTGGATTCACTCAACAGGCAGAGAGACGATCATCAGAAGGATTTATTTCAGAACTTTTCAGCTCCTTTATAGGGTCTTACGATACAGGTTTAACATGATTGATAAAGGGAACAACACCTCTCTTGTCCCATTGGTGGAACAAGAGAAAACACACTCATCACAGCTGTACAATACTGTTTTGAGAACTATAAGTTATTTACAAAAATAGTTTTTGAGCGAGAAATGTTCTCAAGAGACTTTCCCTTGGGAACAGATCAGCCACTGACAGGCTGAAAACTCTCTCAGACTCAGAAAATCAGGTCCACACTTGGCTATATATTTTTTTCTCTCTTAAGTACTGGTCGTTATTGTTTCTTAGCAACAAATGGGAGAAAATTCCCTAAGAGAATGAAAATAAAAGGAAAAGTCCTAACCCCCAACATCTGTGGATTTATTCTTGTTCTTCTAGTAATTAATGGCCTTGTTGTCCATTATAGAGTAGTGCAGGACTCAAACCTGCCTACTTGGAGTGTGGGACCTGAATGCTCCAGTATAGTTAACTTGTACAATCTGGCTCATGAAGTTTAGTTCTCATTGCAGCTTGGTAAAGTCTTCACATGCGATCAGTACAAGAGATACTTAATGGTGTATAATCTACTGTACTAGTTTGAAAGCAGACCAGTGGGAGATTCTAAGTCAGAAACACAATTCAGTAGGAAAATGAAAATAAATGCAAAAATACAGAAACACTGACAAAGTCAGAATACAACCTGACACCCTGTTGGTCAGGGTGTTGGTAGCAGTCCAATTAAATGGTGGCTGCAATCCTGTTGAAGTGACAGATGTGGTTCTGTTGAAGCAGTGATCCTGTAGAGGAGTCTGATCTTCCTCTGAAGGTCTGGTGGTGGTTTTGTAGCTCTTGTCTTCCTCTGGGAATCCAGTGGATAAGGCTGCTTGTGGTGTTCCAAACCTCGGATTATATCCCAGTAGGAATGCTTGGTTCTTCCCCCTGGGCTGGGCATGTTAGAATGGGATGATATAATTTTATGAGTCATGCAGTAAGGCTGGATGGCCCATTAACAGAAGATATCCCCTCTGAGGGAGTTATCAGAGTTGAGTCATGAAAGAGATGAAGAACACTGCCCCACCTGGTTTTAACAGATGGTGATAGAATACATACTTATGGTTGCATTGTAACCTGAGACATCTACTCTTTTGCTATTTCATCACCACTTATGAACAAGGATAGAGGACTACATCAATTTTATTTATTAAACAGAAATAATAAAGATGCAAAGAGAATGCAGGAAATACCAGAAACTTAAGTTCCAGAAAGAGAAAATTTGGGGTAAAATGTTTGGATTTATTTTCTCAAAATTAGTCTTCATAATGTGTCACCCTGAAAACTCAGCTTCTGAGCTTGCTGACATAGTTTTCTAAGACTTTCTCAGGACAGTAACTGTAAACATAGAGATATGTATGCATTCCTTCTGTTACACGTCTTGTGATGGACATCTCTCACGGCCAGTGCGTTTGGAAAAATGTTATCCTGACCATCCAATCCCTGGCCATGGTCAGAAACCTATAAATCCTGTGAGAAGAAATAAACTCCTTTCTTCCTTTCACCACACCTCGAGCTGTGTCTGTGTGATCTATTCATTGCCAGCAGCAACAATAATGTAAACTGAAATACTGATATTATGTTGAATCTCTGCTATACTGAGATTATCACAACATCATAAATGTTGTGAAGTTCTACAATAACTGGATGGCAAAGAAGAGTAATGAAGCCAGTGAAAGGTCTAGGAAAAAAGTCTTATATGAGCAGCAGCTGAGGGAACTGCGGTTGTTTAGCCTGGAGAAAATGCAGCTCCGGGGAGACCTTATTGCTCTCTACTGAATCATGATTTTTGAAGAGTTAATATTTTAGCTAAGAGTTAGAAGTGACTTATAATGATCAAGATGTCAGATAAGCAAATGGTAGGTTAATGATTATTAGATGCTTAAGCCAGAGCTAATTGTTATATTGTTTGCTATTATGAGCTTGTTTATAGAAGAAAGTGGAGTAAGTGAACCGTTATAAGAACGGATTGAAACCAGTGAGAATAATGACCAGCACCTGGACTCTATACCAATCACTGACCAAGCAGGGGGCCTTGGATTGTGCCAGAGGGTCACAGAGACCTGATGAAGACTTTCCTGACTTCATCCTTTGAAGACTACTGACCCAATTCAAGACCACCAACCCAATTCAAGAGAAGAATTGCCTACACGTGAAGGACTAAAAGCCTCATTTTAATACTAAATGGGGATGGGAGGTGCTGGGGTTATGCATATGTATTGTATGTAAGATTTTGGGAAATAAATAGAGGGAAGAGATCCTTGTTTGGTATGGTTACACCTTTTGGAGATGATTCCCGTGCTGCCCACCGGTGAATAATGTCATGGGGTAGCTTTACCTTTAAGACAGCTTAGAAAGAGAGGAAGTTGGAGCTGCTAGTGGCTGATGGGAGTTTTTCCTCCTGACCAATTATCAGTCATTTCCAAGAATTGACAGCAAATCTGACCATTAAAAAGTGAATTCAACTTGTAAACACAACCTTAAGAAGTACAGACAGAGTTCTCTTGCCCTCTTTGGTTTCCGGCTTTTGACAAGGTAACAAGCTCTGTCCTAGCCTCCTTCCCCCCCTCCAGGCTGACAAGGCCGCAGGGAGGGGGGCGGGGGGAAGAGAAGCAGAGTTGATCAGCCGAGCTTAGTTTTCAGTTTCTGCTGCTGGACTGAAACCTGACACTATGAACTCTTCCAGCTTTCTAAAGCTTTTAATTCTTTTACTACTTGGATAAATGAACAGATTACTCCTTTTTCTCAGAAAAGACAGAGAACGAGAGAGACAATCAACATGCAAAAAACATCATAGAACCACTAAAAACAGTGAGAGAAAGAGTTAAGTTTAAATAAGAAAGAGAGAATAAGGAGATGCGTACAGCTGAAATATCTTTTTGTAAAAGCTATGGAGATGGGTAATAGTAGTTTAAAAGACTCCTTTAATTCATGACTAGAGTATGAGAGGAATAGAGTATTCAAAGTGTGGACTTTTTAAAAAAAGACAGAGTAATTGTGATACTGTGAGTTGCTAGAGATGGGTAGAGTGAAGATTTTCTGAAGCCTTGAAGGGCAAAGCAAAAGCTGTTTTCCAGGAAGGCTCACAGAGACAGATGAAGAAGACTTCTGCCTTTGAATAACTCATCCTTAAAATAGTACCCCTAGACTCATTTGACCCATGCACACCTCGGAGTGATGTGGAATGGGAGGAGTGAACTCTAAAAACTCCATAGATCGGCAAAAAGAGACTTCTGTTTCTCTACAAAGAATGAAAGACTCTAGCAAAAATTGAGACTGTTTTTGACCACCAAAATTCTAAAGTTTTTTTTGTCTCTATGTTATCATGTCTACAAAAGAATGGTTAAGTGGTGAGAGATAAAAGGGTTTTCTGGAAGTTTATTCCAGTGTTCTTATTCTTGTAGTTTGTTAATAAACTGTTTCTATTCTTTTTAAGTTTTAAGCCTGTTTTGCTCTTGTTCAAATCCATATCTCACAGAAAAAAATAGTAATTTTTTAGTTACTAGTTTTAAACCACAACAATAAACATACTACTTTCTAACTTTAATTAGTTAGAGTCTTTGTCCGTGATCATATAGTTTTTTAACGATTCACTACAAGTACCTGAGATTGTATCCAGGTGGGTGTTGGTCTCTTCTCCCTGGTAACAAGTGACAGAACAAGGAGAAATAGTGTCAAGTTGTGCCAGGGGAGGTTTACATTGGATATTAGAAAAAGTTTCTTCACAGAAAAGGGTGGCCAAGCATGGAAACAGGCTGTTCAGGGAAGTGGCTAAGTCACAATCCCTGGATGTATCTAAAATATGTGTAGATGTGGCACTTAGGGACATGTTTAATGGTAGATTTGGCAGTGTTAAGTTAATGGCTGGACAGGATGATCTTAAAGGTCTTTTCCAACCTTAATGGTTCTATGATTATAAGATTTTATACAATGGAATACTAAATTTGATGACTAAGTATGGAATTTTTTATGTCAAGACAATTAATTAGGCATTGCAGAGTCTGTCTGCTTTACCCCAGGGTGAGACTCACAGCTATGTGACAATGAACCTGGAAGGATGTGGTCAGTTGACCTTGGCTAGCTGCCAAATGTTCATCAAACCACTCTCGCACTCCCCTTCTGTCCTGAGTAACCCCAGAAATGTGTACTCTATTCCATATCTATTTTTGCTATGGCATATGCCCAAAATTGTTACTGTCTCTTTAAAATCCAGGGCCTGGAAATAGAAGCACAGAAGGAGTGGAGTGCTGGGGTCATTTTAAGGTCAGGGATACTCAGACAGAACTTCTTGCTCTTTTGGTTTCATTCCAGCTGGAAGGCAGACTGGCTCTTTCTCTCTGGGCTCTTGAGAACAGAAGCAGGGAACTCTGACAGGATGCAGCAGTGGCCTTCCCACCCCAGGAACTGTTGAAAAAGAGAAAATGAAACCAACCATGGTTGCTATAGAAACTGCTGCTTCTAGAGCTGGGGCTACTGTTCTTTGGTGCTCAGGAGTCTGTTTTCTTCCCCCCTCCCATTAGGGCAGAGATCAGGGACAGCAGCATGGACACTAGTGGGTGGCAGGATGAGGCAGCAAGTGGCAGCATTGATCTCAAACACACACACATCCCTGTGGTCACTGAAAGGAAGTGGAGAAGCTGACACTGCAGGGCCACAACTTGCCAGGAGTCCATGAAAATTCAGAAACTTTGTATTTAGTGGTTATTAGTTTGGGTTCTTTTTGCCTGTTGCTGTTTCTTTTTTTTGTAAACTGTTATTTTTTCACTTATATATTCCTAAATTTGTCTCTCCTTATTGCTGAAAGGGGAGTGGTTAAAACTAAAAGGGAAGGTAATTATTTTTGGAGTGTCCACCTGTACTAGTTTTGTGAGAAATGACCCTCACTTTTCAATTGAATTTTTAAAAATTTAATAGAAGACAATAGGGGACAAAACCAATAAAGCAAAAGTCACAGTGCTGGGTGTGTAGCCGTAGCCAGAGGCACCCTGGATAACCATAGCAACTCTTCTTATGTATCCTTTCTATTGCATCAGTCAAATACATATTCATAAAAATTATACAAATTCAAACATTTCTTTGAACTCATTTACATGTTCCAGGAACTCTTTAGCATGGTTTGGCCCCTGACCTGCCTTTTTAGAGCATGTGCAGTAATGGTGGATGTGGTTTTGAGGGTTGTGTGTCACCCCCCCCACAACGGCCCCCTGTTCCATGGTTTCAGCAGGTGACAGTTATTAATCTCCCTCAGAATTCCTAAATTGTCTGAGAGATGCAATGCACAAACACACACACCACTAAATCTGAAGTCTAAAATACAGCAGTTACTTAATCTATTTTTAAGACAATCCACAAAAGACATAAAGCATAAACTCCAAAAGCTTCAAAAAGTAGATAAACAAAACTAAAAAGCCTTATTAAAAAGTGTAAAAAGTTTTCAGCAATCAAAAAGAAAAATATAAGCAAAGAATAAAGAAGATAGTAACAGTAGTACAAAAAAAAAAAGCAAAAAGACCACCCAAATGAAGCCTGTCTTGATTAAGTAGAAACAAATATGCATAGTGTAGAAAATTTAGCCACTAAAAAATGTGTCCAAAGCAAAAGCAGAATAGCCAGAAAAAAAGTAGCTGCAGTTGCATATCCACAAGAAGACTGAAGGGGACCCAGATAGTCTACCCCAGCAGACCCCCTCGTTAAAAAAATAAAGCTAAGAAAAAAAAAGTAAAATTTTTAGTTGATACTAGAGCAATGTATTCAGTTTTAAATAAAGCCTTGATGCCTGTCAGTGATACTTATGTTATAGTCAAAAAAACAGCTAGTCAATCTAAAAAATCATACTTTTGCAAGCCACTAAAATACAAACTAAGCAAACAATAGAACATTCACAAATTCCTGTATATGCCCGTCTCCCCAAAAGCACTTCTAAAAAGAAATTTATTAAAGCAATTCGAAGCAACCATTACATTAAAAAAATAAAAAAAATTACTCTAAAAGTTGTTGAAGCTGGGACTGGGGGTCTGTCCAACCCCCAGCTCTGCCACCAACTATCCCGGATAGGAGTCCCGGAAGGAATGGCTGTCCAGGGAGTCTCAGGCAGCTTCCAGTCAGGGGTAACCCTTAGGAGCGGTCTAAGGCTTCACATAATCAGCTCTTTTAGAAGTGATTTCGGCTCTGTGATCAGCTCAGATCAGCCCAGCTCTGCTCATGGGTTACCCCAGCCAATGTGTAGATGAGAGACAGGAGTCGGTGTAGTGTTCCGCGAGTCTTTATTGGCAGGCTTCAGCAAAGGAGGCCAGTGATGATCTTCCACTGAATTGGGCAAAAGCTGGGGTTTTTATAGGGAAGGGGGAGGATTGGGAAAGGGACCAATGGTCTGAGACCGGGATAAAATGACCAATAGTTAACAGGAAGATAACATGGGGTCCTGAAGCAGGAAGGGGTCCACAGCTTAGTCACCATGACTAAGTAGTTTTGTCTTATCTTAGGGGACAGTTCTCCAGGGAGGAAGCCTGTCAGAGGACTGGGCTTCCTCCACAAAAAGTAAATGATCAACAAAATGTAGAAATACTAAGTCTAATATTAACACCCACTAGAACTACAAA
This sequence comes from Pseudopodoces humilis, assembly GCF_049639895.1. Classification (NCBI taxonomy): domain Eukaryota; kingdom Metazoa; phylum Chordata; class Aves; order Passeriformes; family Paridae; genus Pseudopodoces; species Pseudopodoces humilis. The sequence goes on along the minus strand of NC_142211.1, from coordinate 8,192,680 downwards.
AAAAATTGAAATTAATAATGAAATAATAAACCAAGTGTTGCCTAAAATATAGGCTTCTAATGTGCCAAAAAAAGTGAAAAATGCACTTCCCATACAAATTAAGCTTAAAGAAAAAAAACCAACCAATCAAAATTAAACAATAACCCCTAAAAAAGAAAACAAAAAATAAATTAGCCCAATATTAAAAGCTTCTTGCAATTAAAATTATTAAAAAAGTGTCAGTCTAATTTTAATACCCCCATTCTACCTGTCCAAAAACCAAATGAGTCATATCAAACAGTGCAAGACTTACAAGCTGTGAATAGCATAACTATATAATAACTTATAAGATCTTTACCCTATAGTAAGAAATCTGTATACCTTCTTAATGTGTTTAATGTCAAAACTTAGTTTACCATTCTAGATTTAAAAGATGCCTTTTTACCTTCCTATCCATAAAGACAGTAAAAAATTCTTTGCATTCAAATAAAAAAAACCCAAAAATAAATGTAAAACTCAGCTCACATGGACAGTAGTCCCTCAAAAATTTTCCCACTCTGTTTAGAAAACAACTCGCAAAAGATCTAAAATCCTAATGAGATCAAAAAAAAAAAATCTACTGCAGTACTTAAATAACCTCCTAATAACCACTCAAACAAAAGTGTGTAGCCTAGACAGTAAGCCTCTTAAACTTTTTAAAGCTCCAAATGTACCAAGTGTCAAAAAAAAGCCCAAATAATAAAACAAAAAGTGATTTACCTAACTTATAAAATCAGTACTAAGCAACAAACTTTAAGACAAAGCCATAAAAAAGCAATATGCCAAACCCCAAAACCTCAAACAATAAAAAAAATGCAAACCTTTTTTTTAAAAAAATAGTATAGACTGTAAATCTACAATTATAAACTTCTCGTCAAACCCTTATACAAGCTCATTAGAAATAAAAACAAAAATCTCCAGTAAACAGAAAAAGCTATGCAAACCTTGCACAAACTAAAAAAAATCTCTCATGTCAGCGTGTCTTAGTTTAGGGCAAATTAGGAAGGAAAATTCTAAATGGGGATTTCCTCAGGGAAATGCCCCTCTTCACTAACTGGTCTGGGAAAAGAAAAAAAATTTTTTAGAGAGAAGTGGAAAAAGCTGTTTATTTAACAGAAATTGAGTAATATTAAATAATAAAACTTCTTGCTGTTCGATGGGATGGCAAGTCTAGGAAGAAAAGTCTTTTTCATGTGGTGTAGCTCGGCTCGCTCAGGTTCTTATCAGTCCCTCCGGCGCTGGAAAGTGCCGAGGCCCAGGCCCCGGTGGGCTACAGGCGTGAGCTCTCGGGGTTTGGCTGGGTGTTCAGTCTAGAGCAGGCTTGCACAGATTCAAGAAAACTGGGAAAAAAAACAAAGGTCCAGGGAACTTCTTTGCTTCAGTTAGCTAAAACTAACTAAAAGCTAGAGAGAAGCTCTGTTCCGCTGTCTGTCCGTGCTGCAGACACCACAGTCCAGGAGCGGGATGTGTGGGAGTGATGTTTTTCTTTAACACAAACTGCGCGCTTCTTCTTCCCCCTCTCTTGCTCTCAAAGCCAGTCTTAAAGGTGCAGAACTTAATATATAACATAAACTAGACGATTGGGGATACCAGTATCATAAAGTCACTTTAGGACATTCTACCCCTTATCTTCATATCGTCAACTTATTATCAAAATTAATATATATATATTTTAACTCTACAACACATACATTATATATAGACAAGGGCATTTATTCATGATTTTTACTTAACTATCAGATTTCCCTGAGGTACACATTGTGTTGTTCTATCTTTCCGCATTATCTATCATGTGTAATCCGGTCTTTGAGCAAAAACAACTCTACGAATGGGTTTGTCTGTACTTGAAGTAGAATTGATCTAAACTGTCTTTCTTAACAAACTTCTGAGATGTACTGTTGGGACTTTGTCTCCGTCTACTTTATGCAGGGGCTCGGATTGGGCTGGGCCTGCTCGATTGGTGGAACCTCGGGTATTAACTATCTAGGTGGCCTTTGCTAGATGCTGCTCTTAATTTTTGAAAGATCTCTCACTTAACGCTTTCAAGGTAGTCTTTAACAGTCCATTGTACTTCTCTACTTTTCCCGCAGCAGGTGCATGGTAGGGGATATGGTACACTCACTCAATGCCATGTTCCCTAGCCTAGCTGTTTATAAGGTTATTCTTGAAATGAGTCTCATTGTCTGACTCAATCCTCTCAGGGGTGCCATGCCTCTAAAGGACCTGCTTTTCAAGTCTCAGGATGGTGTTCCGGGCAGTGGCATGAGGCACAGGTTAGGTTTCCAACCATCTAGTGGTGGCTTTTACCATTGTGAGCACGTAGCGCTTGCCTTGGCGGGTTTGGGGCAGTGTGATGTAGTCAATCTGCCAGGCTTCTTCATATCTATATTTGGACTACCGCTCACTGTACCATAGCAGCTTCAACTTCTTGGCCTGCTTGATCGTGGCACACGTCTCACAGTCATGGATAATTTGGGAAATACTGTCCATGGTTAGATCTACTCTTCGGTCTCATGCCCACTTATAGGTGGCATCTCTACTTTGATGGCCTGAGGCATTATGGGCTTATTGAGCTAGGAACAACTCTCCCTTCTGTTGCTAATCTAAGTCTGTCTTTGACACCTCTATCTTTGCAGCCTCATCCACCTGCTCATTGTTTTGGTGCTCTTCATTAGCCTTACTCTTGGGGACATGGGCATCTACATGACGGACTCTCACAGACAGTTTCTCTACCCTGGTGGCGATGTCTTTTTACTCATCAGCAGCCCAGATTGGCTTTCCTCTGCGTTGCTAGTCGGCCCTTTTCTACTTTTCTAGCCATCTTCACAGAGCATTGGCTACTATTCATGAATCAGTGTAGAGGTAGAGTTTTGGCCACTTCTCTCTTTCAGCAATGTCCAGGGCCAGTTGAACAGCTTTGAGTTCAGCAAGTTGGCTTGATCCACCTTCTCCTTCAGTGGCTTCTGCGACCTGTCGTGTGGGGCTCCATACGGCTGCTTTCTACTTTCGGTTCATTTTTACGACGCGACAGGAACTATCAGTGAACAGAGCATAGCGTGTTTCTTCTGCTGGCAGTTGGTTGTACAGTGGAGCTTCTTCAGTTCGTGTCACTTGTTCTTGCTTTTCTTCATTAATGAGACTAAAGTTTTCACCTTCCGGCCAGTTTGTAATTATCTTTAAAATCCTAGGGTGATTTGGGTTTCTTATACGGGCGCGCTGCGTGATGAGGGCGATCCACTTGCTCCATGTAGCGTCGGTGGCGTGGTGGGTAGAGGGAACTTTTGCTTTGAACATCCATCCCAGCACTGGCAGTCGGGGTGCCAGGAGGAGTTGTGTTTCTGTGCCAATTACTTCTGAGGCGGCTTGAACTCTTTCATAGGCAGCTAAGATTTCTTTCTCTGTGGGAGTGTAGTTGGCTTCGGACCCTCTGTAGCTTCGGTTCTAGAATTCCAGTGGTCGGCCTCGAGTCTCTCTAGGCACTTTCTGCCAAAGGCTCCAGGACAGACCGTGGCTCTCGGCTGCAGAGTAGAGCACGTTCTTCACGTCTGGTCTTGTTCTGACTGGGCCAAGGGCTACTGCATGGGCGATCTTCTGTTTGATCTGAGCAAAGGCTTGTTGTTGTTCAGGGCCCCACTGGAAAGTGTTCTTTTTGCGGGTGACTAGGTAAAGAGGGTTCACAATTTGGCTGTACTCAGGAATGTGCATCTTCTAAAAATTTATGGCACCTAGGAAAGCTTGCGTTTCTTTCTTGTTGGCTGGTGGAGACATTGCTGTGATCTTGTTGATGACATCAGTAGGAATCTGACGCCGTTCATCTTGCCACTTTACTCCCAGGAACTGAATTTCACGAGCTGGTCTCTTAACTTTGCTCTTCTTGATGGCAAAACCGGTTTTCAGGAGAACTTGGATGATTTTCTCTCTTTTCTCAAAGACTTCTTCAGCCGTCTTTTCCCAGACAATGATGTCATCAATGTACTGCAGATGTTCTGGAGCCTCACCCTTTTCCAGGGCAGCTTGGATCAGTCCATGGCAGATGGTGGGGCTGTGCTTCCACCCCTGGGGCAGTCGGTTCCAGGTGTACTGCACTCCCCTCCACGTGAAGGCAAACTGAGGCTTGCATTCTGCTGCCAGAGGAATGGAGAAAAATGCATTGGCAATGTCAATAGTGGCGTACTACTTCGCTGCCTTGGACTCCAGCTCGTACTGGAGCTCCAGCATGTCCGGCATGGCAGCGCTCAGCAGTGGAGTCACTTCATTCAATGCACGATAGTCCACAGTCAATCTCCATTTTCTTTCAGATTTACGCACAGGCCAGATGGGGCTGTTGAAGGGTGAGTGGGTTTTGCTGACCACCCCTTGGCTCTCCAGCTCTCGGATCATCTTGTGGATGGGAATCACAGCATCTCGAGTTGTTCTATATTGTCGGCGGTGCACCGTTGAGGTGGTAATTGGTACTCGCTGTTTTTTCACTTTTAGGAGTCTTACTGCAGATGGGTTCTCTGACAGTCCAGGCAAAGTGTTCAATTGCTTGATGCCTTCTGTCTCTACAGCTGCTATCTTAAATGCCCACCTAAGCCCCTTTGGGTCTTTAAAATACCTACTTCGGAGGTAGTCTATGCCCAAAATGCATGGGGCCTCTGGGCCAGTCACAATGGGGTGTTTCTTCCACTCATTCCCAGTCAGGCTCACATCAGCTTCTACTAAAGTAAAGTCCTGTGATCTCCTTGTCACACCAGCAATAGAAACAGATTCTGCCCCTACATATCTTGATGGGATTAGCGTGCACTGTGCACCAGTGTCAACCAAGGCTTCATATTTTCGTGGTTCTGATGTGCCAGGCCAATGAATTCACACAGTCCAAAAGACACGGTTTTCTCTAGCCTCTACCTGGCTAGAGGCAGGGCCCCTCTAAGCCTGGTTATCCTTCTTTTCTTGGGTATATGTCTTGGAGGTTCCTTCAAGGGAGTCAGACATGTCATCATCATATTTGTCAGTTTGACTACAGGCTACTGGAGAGGCTTTCTTTTTGGTAGAGTATCCCCCCTGAGTCTTGCTGTCTTCCAATTCAAGTATCCGTTTTGCCAGAGCAGCAGTAGATTTTCCATCCTATCTTTTTATGTTTTTTCCACAGTCACGTAGGAAAAACCACAGCTTAGCTCGTAGCTTTTTCTTTCTATCTGGGGAACTTCTGCGTTGAGTACCAGGGCTCCTGGTCTGTACTGCCGAGACTGGAAGAAGGTCCTCCCTGAGTTTCTTGAGATTCTCTTCTATTTTGTTTTGGAAGTTTTGCATATCTGTTTTCACAGTTGCAATTGTTGCCTGCATGGGGCCATGCACGGTATCTGCATATGCTCGAAGCTTCTTCGCCATATCCAGCACAGTCTCTTCCCGGTCATCCCGCTTCATTGTTGCTAAAGCAGAAGCGTATTCTTGTGGCCCAAGTCGAACAAGTTTTCGCTACATCACAGATGTACATGGCACCAAGTCTGGATTTCTAGTACTTAAGTCACCCACAAAGACAATTTCTACTATTGCCATTTCTCTCAAACGCTGAATGCCTTGTTCTATGGTTTTCTAACGAGTTTGCTGTATATAGAGATCGTCTGCACACAGATATCTTTGTGCCACGCTTCTTAGGACCCGTTCCCAGAGACTATAAGGGTCAGCCCCCCTCATCATCTCCTGGTCAATAACTGGATCGTGTGACAGGGACTCCAGATGCCTCGCTTCAGTGCTATCCAGAACTGTAGCCTCACTTGCAGTATCCCACAGACAGACTAACCAACTAATTATAGATTCATCAGCTCGTCGAGTGTAATCTTTTCTCAGGCTACGAAGGTCCTTCAGGGAGAAAGGTTCACCAGTGCCTTCTGATTTTTGATCAGTTGCTGGTCTTGAGGGTCTTTCCTCCGCATTACCATTATCATCATCTACTGGCCGATCGGTTTTGGTTTTGAATTTCATGCCTCTCGTGGCAGGAGCAACAGACACTGGCTTAGGTTCACTGTCTGGTTTGGCTGCTGGCTTGGCTGCAGCCTGAGTGACTGGGGTAGCTGCTGATTTATCTGCCTGCCCTACAGTATCTAGCAGCGTGCGATAAGCATACGCTAGGGCCCAGTTTACTGCAATGATATTTTTCTTCTTAGAATCATCACAGCAATTCTCTTCCAGATATTTCCCTACTTCATCTGGGTTCTGAATTTGTTCACGTGAAAATTCCCAGGCTGGGGGATCAGAAAATTCCTTCAGTGTCCGGTCCATTCTCTCCCATTCTCTACACTACTCAGGATTTCCCACACCTGAGTCTACTTCTGGGGCAGGGGTCTCGTTGGCTCCTCTGGATATCTCAGCCCTCACTCTAGAGAAGTTGCAGACCATATAGAGGAAGCTCAACAGCTGAACTACTAGGAAAGTGACCAGGAATGTGGTATCCTTAACACTCGGGGGAAACTGGATATTCTCAAAGAGGGACATAACAGATTCAAAGGAGAAGAAGGAAAGAAAAGGCTGAAAAGCCTCATCCCTTGGTCTTCTTTTAACAAACTGTGTGCAATTACCAATAAACTCTCAAAATGTGCTACTGGGACTGGGAGGCAGGGTCGGGTGAAGAAACCATAAACCAAACATACCTGACAGAAACTTCAGTAGTTCTATAAACTTCTTATAAATCATTATTACCGAGCTCAGCACAATAACTATTTTAATCCGTGCCCCTCTACTGTGAAAGAGGGCAAAGACAGGTATTAAAACCTCAAAAACTTTTAGGGACTAGGTCCACATGAAGGCTTCCACTCGAAGAGACATTATGTATCTAAACAACATGGCTAGTGACTGCTTTATCCCAATACAGAATAAATACAACCAACACTCAGTACAGGTTTTTCCACTTTCTCTTGTCCCTGTTCGGGCGCCAAAAAAACTGTATTTGTCTTAGTTTAGGGCAAATTAGGAAGGAAAACTCCAAATGGGGATTTCCCCAGGGAAATGCCCCTCCCCACTAACTGGTCTGGGAAAAGAAAAAAATTCCTTAGAGAGAAGTGGAAAAAGCTGTTTATTTAACAGAAATTGAGTAATATTAAATAATAAAACCTCTTGCTGTTCGATGGGATGGCAAGTCTAGGAAGAAAAGTCCTTTTCATGTGGTGTAGCTCGGCTCGCTCAGGTTCTTATCAGTCCCTCCGGCGCTGGAAAGTGCCGAGGCCCAGGCCCCGGTGGGCCACAGGCGTGAGCTCCCGGGGTTTGGCTGGGTGTTCAGTCCAGAGCAGGCTTGCACAGATCCAAGAAAATTGGGAAAAAAAACAAACAAAGGTCCAGGGAACTCCTCTGCCTCAGCTAGCTAAAACTAACTAAAAGCCAGAGAGAAGCTCTGTCCCGCTGTCTGTCCGTGCTGCAGACACCACAGTCCAGGAGCGGGATGTGTGGGAGTGATGTTTTTCCTTAACACAAACTGCGCGCTTCTTCTTCCCCCTCTCTTGCTCTCAAAGCCAGTCTTAAATGTGCAGAACTTAATATATAACATAAACCAGACGATTGGGGATACCAGTATTATAAAGTCACCCCAGGACACAGCGCCTGCCTTAAAGTTACTAGAGGCAAATAAACCATTCTTTGTTTTCCCATGAAAACCAAAAGATTGCTCTAAAGATACTAGCCCAAAACCTAAGCCCATACCAAGAAACAGTTCCTTATTCCTCAAAGCAACTAGACGCAACAGCCAAAAAATGGCCTAAATACCTCAAAACTATTTCAGCAATTATATTGAACATCAAAAAAAACACATAAATTCACTTTAAACCAAAAAATAACTGTTCTAGTATATTGAAAAAACACTCAGATTATTCAGCTGAATCTACACAGAAGTATGGCGAACGTCATTTATTTCTATCTTTAGCACACTTTTATATAGTCCGACCGGGTCCGCGGGCTTAGCAAGTTACTACTGGTTAATATATATTGCTTACATTCTTTTCCCCAGTACACAATGCCATTGTTTTTCTTTATTCTCGCTGCTCCAGGAGAGTTTCAAGGACACTGCCTTTAATATCATCACCTGGATTTAAAGGCTGGCATGTGCAGACAGGCTTTTACTAAAATATCATGCCCTTCTTCTGCTAAAATATTCTCTGAAATTCCCCCTTTCTCTTTTTGCACAAGCCAGTCTTTAGACGTGATTCATTTTACGCTTTTATAGATACAAGGTAACATACAGCTTAAAACAACTATCTCTATTAATACCATAAGTAAAATTTGTTCCCCTTTTAGCACAAGAGACTTCAACCATCCAGTAATGCCTCAGTTGGCTAACTAACTTCCAATGGGGCCATTATCTTCTTTCAGGGTATGTAACCCATCTTGTAGCTGTTTTAGTTGTTTGTAGATTGAAACTGAATGATCAGTAAAGTTCAAACAGCACATGCCTTCAAACTCCTCACAATCATGTTCTCGTGCTAAGAGCAAGAAATCAATTGCAGCTTGATTTTACAATACAGTGTGACATATACTACTCACATCAGCTGAAAGTTCACTTAACATTGTTGATGTCAAATTCAGTTCTTTCCAGGTCTAACAATCTAGCCTTTTTAGAGCTGACAAGCCTTTAGCAGCAGCTGCTCCTGGAGGCTAGCTATATTGTATCACAACCCCAAAAGTCTGGGTCTTTAACATCATCACATTGTAATTCATTCAGGCTTCACTTTGACTGTTTGATGTTTTTTATTTTACCAGATATATTCAGCAATTGGTGTAAATTTGGATGGAACAAACTAAGTTTCCCAAGGTAACAGGGTCCTCTGTGTGAGCTAGCAGGAATTCCATTCCATGCTCTGTCTCCACAGATTAAGAATATTGCACTAGGTAATCGCCTTGGTGATCGTCCTGTGAGATTGCACTGTGAATAAAAGGCTTTACATTTGGTGTTAGTAATAAGATCAGCTATAGGGTTAATTGTAGCCCAGTGTTGTATCACTTGGTTGGAGTGGCTTTTTTCGGGGTTCAAACATTATCCATCCACCTGAGGTATTGGTGGACCCTAACAAGTCTAATTCTTCTGGGGGCCCTATGGTAACACTGAGAACTTCAATAATTTTTGCTTGCCAGCAGGCTTCAAGTTGTCTTGACGTGAAGCCAACAGTGCAACTGCACTCTTGTAACATTGCCAATTGATTCAGTTGAGTCTCATTACTAACTAAACCTTTAAATGCCTGAGGATCCTATTCAGGGACTCTTACAAGACAGGTGCGAAAAGGATCTCCAGGTGTGGCTAGGCATTGATTTTTGATATGAGGCCTTGGTTGACACTGGTGCACAGTGCACGCTAATCCCATCAAGACATGTAGGGGCAGAATCTGTTTCTATTGCTGGTGTGACAGGGGGATCACAGGACTTTACTTTGGTGGAAGCTGATGTGAGCCTGACTGGAAATGAGTGGAAGAAACACCCCATTGTGACTGGCCCAGAGGCCCCATGAATTTTGGGCATAGACTATTTCCGAAGCGGGTATTTCAAAGACCCAAAAGGATTCAGGTGGGCATTTGGGAAAGCAGCTGTAGAAACAGAGGGCATCAAGCAATTGAACACTTTACCTGGACTATCAGAGAACCCATCTGCAGTAGGACTAATGAAGGTGGAAAAACAGTGAGCACCAATTGCCACCTCGACAGTGCATCGCCGGCAGTATTGTACAAATCGAGATGCTGTGATCCCCATCCACAAAATGATCCGAGAACTAGAGAGTCAAGGGGTGATCAGCAAAACCCACTCACCCTTCAACAGCCCCATTTGGCTTGTGTGTAAATCTGAAGAAGAATGGAGATTGACTGTGGATTATCGTGCACTGAATGAAGTGACTCCACTGCTGAGCACTGCCATGCTAGACATCCTGGAGCTCCAGTACGAGCTGGAGTCCAAGGCAGCAAAGTGGTACGCCACTCTTGACATTGCCAATGCATTTTTCTCCATTCCCCTGGCAGCAGAATGCAGGCCTCAGTTTGCCTTCACGTGGAGGGGAGTGCAGTACATTTGGAACCGATTGCCCCAGGGGTGGAAGCACAGCCCCACCATCTGCCATGGACTGATCCAGGCTGCCCTGGAAAAGGGTGAGACTCCAGAATATCTGCAGTACATTGATGACATCATTGTTTGGGGAAATACGGCTGCAGCGGTCTTTGAGAAAGGAGAGAAAATCATCCAGGTTCTTCTGAAAGCCGGTTTTGCCATCAAGAAGAGCAAAGTTAAGGGACCTGCTCGAGAGATCCAGTTCCTGGGAGTAAAGTGGCAAGATGGACGGCGTCAGATTCCTACTGATGTCATCAACAAGATCACAGCAATGTCCCCACCAGCCAACAAGAAGGAAACGCAAGCTTTCCTAGGTGCCATAGGTTTTTGGAGGATGCACATTCCTGAGTACAGTCAGATTGTGAGCCTTCTTTACCTGATCACCAGCAAAAAGAACACTTTCCAGTGGGGCCCTGAACAACAACAAGCCTTTGCTCAGATCAAGCAGGAGATCGCTCATGCGGTAGCCCTTGGCCCAGTCAGGACAGGACCAGATGTGAAGAACGTGCTCTACTCTGCAGCCGGGAACAATGGCTTGTCCTGGAGCCTTTGGCAGAAAGTGCCTGATGAGACTTGAGGCCGACCACTGGGATTCTGGAGCCGAAGCTACAGAGGGTCCGAAGCCAAATATACTCCCACAGAGAAGGAAATTTTAGCCACCGATAGAGGAGTCCAAGCTGCCTCAGAGGTGATTGGCACAGAAGCACAACTCCTCATGGCACCCCGACTGCCAGTGCTGTGGTGGATGTTCAAAGCAAAGCTTCCCTCTATCTACCATGCCACCAATGCTACATGGAGCAAGTGGATTGACCTCATCACGCAGCACGCCCGTATTGGAAACCCAAATCGCCCTGGGATTTTGGAGATAATTACAAACTGGCCGGAAGGTGAAAACTTTGGTCTCACTGATGAAGAGGAGCAGGAACAAGTGACACGGGCTGAAGAAGCTCCACCATACAACCAGCTGCCAGCAGAAGAAACATGCTACGCTCTGTTCACTGATGGTTCCTGTCGCGTTGTAGGGATGAACTGGAAGTAGAAAGCAGCCGTATGGAGCCCCACACGACAGGTCGCAGCGACCACTGAAGGAGAAGCTGGATCAAGTCAACTTGCTGAACTCAAAGCTGTTCAACTGGCCCTGAACATTGCTGAAAGAGAGAAGTGGCCAAAGCTCTAGCTCTACACTGATTCATTGATGGTAGCCAATGCTCTGCGGGGATGGTTGGAAAGGTGGAAAAGGACCAACTGGCAACGCAGAGGAAAGCCAATCTGGGCTGCTGATGAATGGAAAGACATTGCTAGCAGGGTAGAGAAACTGTCTGTGAAAGACCATGATGTGGAGGCCCATGTCCCCAAGGGCTGGGCTAATGAAGAACACCGAAACAATGAACAGGTGGATCAAGCTGCAAAGATAGAAGTGTCAAAGATAGACTTAGGTTGGCAACACAAAGGAGAGATGTTCCTAGCTCGATGGGCCCGTGATGCCTCAGGCCATCCGGGTAGAGATGCCACCTATAAGTGGGCACGAGACCAAGGGGTGGATCTAACCATGGACAGTATTTCTCAGGTCATCCATGACTGTGAGACGTGTGCCACGATCAAGCAGGCCAAGCGGCTGACGCCACTATGGTATGGTGGGCGTTGGTCCAAATATAGGTATGGGGAGGCCTGGCAGATTGACTACATTACACTGCCCCAAACCTGCCAAGGCAAGCGCTACGTGCTCATGATGGTAGAAGCCATGACTGGATAGTTAGAAACCTACCCTGTATCTCATGCTACAGCTCGTAACACCATCCTGGGTCTTGAAAAGCAGGTCCTTTGGAGGCATGGCACCCCTTAGAGGATTGAGTCAGACAATGGGACTCATTTCAAGAACAGCCTTATAAACACCTGGGCTTAGGAACATGGCATTGAGTGGGTGTACCATATCCCCTACCATGCACCTGCTGCTGGGAAAGTGGAGAGGTATAATGGACTGTTAAAGACTACCTTGAAAGTGTTGGGTGGGGGATCTTTCAAAAATTGGGAGCAGCATCTAGTAAAGGCCACATGGAAAGTTAACACCCGAGGTTCCACCAACCGAGCAGGCCCAGCCCAATCCGAGCCCCTGCATAAAGTAGATGGAGACAAAGTCCCAGCGGTACATCTCAGAGGTTTGTTAGGAAAGACAGTTTGGATCAGTTCTACTTCGAGCACAGACAAACCCATTCGTGGGGTTGTTTTTGCTCAGGGACCAGGTTGCACATGGTGGATAATGCAGAGAGATGGAACAACACGATGTGTACCTCAGGGAGACCTGATTGTTGGGTGAGGATCATGAATGAATGCCCTTGTCTGTATATAATGTATGTGTTGTAGAGTTAAAATATATATATATTAATCTTGATAATAAGTTGACGATATGGGGATAAGGGGTGGAATGTCCTGGGGTGACTTTATGATACTGGTATCCCCAATCGTCTGGTTTATGTTATATATAAAGTTCTGCACCTTTAAGACTGGCTCTGAGAGCGAGAGTGGGGGGAAGAAAAAGCGCGCAGTTTAGGGCAAATTTGGGAGAAAACCTCCAGTAGGTCTCCCCCTGGGAAGCAAACCCACGTGGCCCTTTTCTCCCACCCCCCAACCGGTTCGGGAAGAGATTTCTCTGAGAGAAGTGGAAAAAACCTGTTTATTTCACAGGCACAGCACTACCCAGCACAAAAATGAACGATATCAAATTACAAAACCTCTCGCCGTTCAGAAGAGATGACAAACTTCAGAAGGTCTCTTTCCTGTGGGTGTTCGCTCTGTTATCAGTCCCTCCTCTGGTGCTGGAAAATGCTGCTGCCCAGGCTGGGCTCCCGGTAGTCAACGGGTGTAAGCTCCCGGTGCTCCCCTGAGTCCCCAGTCCAGAGCAGGTTCGATTCGTTTCAGAAAAAGGGAAAGAAAACAGTCCAGGAAGACCTCTCTGCTCCGGCTAGTTGGAAAGCCAAGGCGATCTGTGTCTTGTTGTCTGTCTGTGCTGTAGTCAAAACTCCCGATGCGGGGGGAGCCAGTACAGTCTCTGATAACAGACTCGGTGCTTCTTTTCCACTCACTTTTACTCTGAGATGGAATTTTAAGAATACAAAACCTGTGTCTGGGTTAGGTGGACAAATGGGGATACAATTTAACATCATAATCAACCCAGGACATTCCACCCCTTATCCCCATATCGTCAACTTACTGCCAAAACTAACATTCCAACTCTGCACACATTTACATACATAGAAACTTCCCCTCCGTTCCACCCAAAAAATACAAGCAATATATCCATCATGCCCTTGTCACGCCCCACACCAAGCTACTGAATCCAGACCCCCACACTGGAGAGCTGCAGGATTCCCCACTCTCTCATTTTACTCACTCAAAACACCATCTTTCACCTGCTCATACCTTCAACACTTACACATTTCCTTCTATTTCATGTCTGCGTGGTTTAATGTACAGACAATGGCAGTAACCTTTTACCCAATGATCAGGTCTCCCTGAGGTACACATTGTGTTGTTCCATCTCTCTGCATTATCCACCATGTACAACCTGGTCCTTGAGCAAAGACAACCCCACAAATGGGTTTGTCTGTGCTCGAGGTAGAATTGACCCAAACCGTCTTCCCTAGCAGACCTCTGACATGTACCACTGGGACTTTGTCTCCATCTACTACATGCAGACTCAGACTGGGCAGGACCTGCTCGGTTGGTGGAACCTCTGGTGTTAACTAACCAGGTGGCCTTTGCTAGATGTTGCTCCCAGTTTTTAAAAGATCCTCCACCCAGTGCCTTTAAGGTAGTTTTTAACAGTCCATTGTACCTCTCCACTTTCCCAGCAGCAGGTGCATGGTAGGGGATATGGTACACCCACTCAATGCCATGTTCCTTAGCCCAGGTGTTTATAAGGCTGTTCTTGAAATGAGTCCCATTGTCTGACTCAATCCTCTAAGGGGTGCCATGCCTCCAAAGGACCTGCTTTTCAAGTCCCAGGATGGTGTTCTGGGCAGTGGCATGAGGCACAGGATAGGTTTCTAAATATTTAGTGGTGGCTTTTACTATTTTGAGCACGTAGTGCTTGCTTTGGCAGGTTTGGGGCAGTGTGATGTAGTCAATTTGTCAGGCTTTCTCATACTTGTATCTGGACTACTGCTCACTGTACCAGAGGGGCTTTAACTGTTTGGCTTGTTTGATCGCAGCACGTCTTACAGTCATGAATAACTTGGAAAATGTTGTCTATGGTTAAATTTACCTCTCGGTCTTGTGCTTACTTATAGGTGGCATCTTTACTTTGATGATTTGAGGCATTATGTGCTCATCGGGTTAGGAACAACTCTCCTTTATGTTCTCAGTTTAAATCTATTTTTGACACTTGTATTTTTTCAGCTTAATTTACTTGTTTATTATTTTGGTGTTCTTTATTAGCTCTATTTTTGGGGACATGGGCATTTACGTGGTGGACTTTTACTGGTAGTTTCTCTACCTTGGTAGTAATATCTTTCTACTTTTTAGTAGCTTAAATTGGTTTTCTTTTACTCTGCCAATTATCTTCTTTTCACTTCTCTAACTGTTTCCACAGAGCATTGGATACCATCTATGAACCAGTGTAGAGGTAGAGCTTCGGCCACTTTTCTCTTTCAGCACTATCTAAAGTTAGTTGAACAGCTTTGAGTTCTGCAAGTTGACTTGATCTACTTTCTCTTTCAGTGGTTTCTGCAACTTGTCGTGTGGGGTTCTATACGGCTGCTTTCTACTTTTGGTTCATTTTTACGATGCGATAGGAGCTATCAGTGAACAGAGCGTAGCGTGTTTCTTTTGTTGGCAGCTGGTTATATAGTGGAGCTTTTTCAGCCTTTGTCACTTTTTTTTGTTCTTCATCTATGAGACTAAAATTTTCACTTTTAAGCTAGTTTGTAATTATTTCTAAAATTTCAGGGCGATTTAGTTTACTAATACAGGTGCACTGTGTGATAAGAGCAATCCACTTGCTCTATGTGGTATTGGTGGTATGATGGGTGGAGGGAACTTTTCTTTTGAACATTTATTCTAGCACCAGTAGTCGGGGTGCCAGGAGGAGTTGTGCTTTAGTGTCAATTACTTCTGAGGCAGTTTGGACTTTTTTATAGGCTGCTAAAATTTCTTTTTTTGTTGGGGTGTAATTGGCTTCAGACCCTCTGTAGCTTCGACTCTAAAATCTTAATGGTTTGCTTCAAGTCTTACTAGACACCTTCTGCTAAAGGCTCTAGGAGAGACTATTGTTGCCCAATCCGAAGAAAACACAAACAACCGAAGTCGTTTATGCGGTGCTTTATTGAGGGCCCGGGAGCCTGTGGACTAGCGTCCAAAGACAGAGCCCCATTTCACAGAAAAATCACAGGGTTTTTATATGTTTTCTACACGATTTCTTCATCATCATAATTTCTTAATTCTCTCTCACTACCTGGTACGATTATCTCTCTGACATTTAAATTTTGCCAAAAGTACATTCCTAGATTATCTCCTAGTTACACTGCTTACATTGCAATATCTGCCGTATAGTTCATCTGCAGGTTACATGTGGCCTACCAAGCCTTAGCATAACTACTACTAATGTCAAACTAATGCTAACTAATACAGTTTATTGAACCAAATGGCAACAATTCCCCCCCTTTTGAGCATTCTTCAATCTTCTGCAAGAATGCTCAACTCTTAGTTATAGTTGGTTCTTTCAAATGCTGGATTATCCTGCCCAACGACATCTTCATACTTCGGAGGAGGTCGGCGTCTTTCATTGAGGCGTATCTCATTGGTTCTTGTCAAGGCTTTTATCACTCTTCTGGTGCGTCTTGTTTCTTTTTCGATGACTCCTAGAACACACTTATAGGCTAACCAAACGATTAATGACAAAACTACAAATAACAGAATGTACTGTACTATTGACGAAACCCATCCAGAAACCTGAAGTCCTAAGGACTCAAATATAGCTCCGATCCAATTATGTTGTGCTTCTTTTTCAATTTCTCTTGTTTTGGATTTAATCGTTTCTAATTGAGAAATATCTTTTTCTACTTCAATGGTCACATTTGGAATATGGATGCAGCAATGGTCAATTTTCGTTTTCAGATATTGACACACACCATGCTCTTTTAACAATAGCATATCTAGTGCCATCCTGTTCTGCAAAGTCATTCGAGATGTGGCTTGCAATTGCAAATTTATGTCTTTAAATCCTTTCTTGGTGGCTGCTGCTAATCTCTCAGTTTGCCCTAGCAATTTGTATAGCATTTCTCTGTTCCTGTAGGAGGCTACAGGTGCAAATAGTGATTCTAAAGCCCATCCAAATTTAACTCCACCATCTGGCTCGTGCCATTCATTTTCCAACTCAGTGAATGCATCTACTTCTCTTTTCTTCCGGTTGGGTTTTAGTTTTGATTGTTTCCACAGGGGACAGAGGGTTGGGACTCCTAGAGTTATTTGTGTCACAGGCCCATCTATAGGAATATGCGTAGTCCATTGTCCATGTCCCATTACCCAAACCAGATTTCCTGGACTTTCAATAGTGGTAACTCTACAGCTTACAGCTCGTCTGATTCCACTGTTTCCGGATGCTTCTCTTGTAATTGTATGATTAAATTTCCTGCATTCGCATCCCCACTTAAGCAATACTCTAAGAGGTGCCAGGCTAATTTGGCTTTCAGGGGTATCACATGTAATAACCTTGGTACAATTCCAGTTTTCCTTAGCTGCTTTAATCTCTCTTGTAGAGGTCCCTGTTCTATAGACTTCTTCCGAGGTATGATTTTTACTTCCTGTCCATTGTATACACCAATCTACTGCCCCAATATAGCTATAATGTTCTAACAAACTCGGACCCCATATGGTTTTCCATTCGTCCCACAATGTGGTTTTGCTCGTAATATTTTGACAATCTTGTAACTCATCATAACTACACCACCCTAGATCATTAATCCCTCTCATACGGGTGAATTGGCTGCTGGGCAGTTTCATGCAATCTTCTTCAGGTCTGATAACTACCCTTTGGACAGTCTTTTGACATACCATAGATGTGCTGTCTGCCGTTTCAGGTAGTAATGGAATGGGGATTATTCCCCACGGAATTGGTTCTCCTGCTGCTTGTGGGAGGGGCAAGCATGCTGTAATTCGAGACACATTTTGGACCTTTCCGAAATCTCTAATCAATCCTACTACTAAATTCTCTTGTTCGTCACTTCGATATGCAGCTACTTCTGTATCTCTCAGTTCTCTATGCTTCTTTTGTGCATCCTTACCCCAAATTGTGACAATTTTTGCTTCTGGACAATCAGCACCTTTCTTCCAGGTTGCTGGCACACTCTGGACTTCAGTTTTCCGGTCATAAGTCAGGTTCTCATCCATCTTTTCCACTGGTTTGGTACCTGCAACTACCATAGAACCGTTAACAAGAATTGGTTTCGTCATTACCAGTAACAATATAATCAAAAAGGCTACTTTTTGCGAAAAATCATTTGTGTTGGAGAGACTAGTTGAGTCTCCCATTATACAGGGACTTTCTTGACTCGGGTGTAATGGATCCATGAGTCGATTCCTTCGACCTTTACTGCAGTATAAGTTGTCAGGATCACTTGACGGGGCCCGTCCCATGTCTCTTTCAAGGGGTGGGTGGACCAATTCTTCACGTACACTTGGTCTCCTGGTTGAATGTCATGCACCGGATTCTCCAGTGGCATAGGTAGGTTCCACTGCAAGGCTCTCCTTAAAGCATTAAGAGTTTTGTTTAGTGACATGATGTAACCAAATATTGTCTGATCACCCTGCACGTGCAAGTCTCCTTTCAACACATTAGCATGGTATGGTTTTCCATATAGAATTTCGTATGGACTAACTCCCACTCACTCCCTGGGTTTGATTCTGATTCTGAGCAATGCCAATGGCAGTGCCTGTGGCCACTGTATCTTTGCCTCTTGGCAAATTTTCTTAATTTGTCTCTTAATTGTTTGATTCATCCGCTCCACCTGACCACTCGATTGAGGTCACCAAGGGGTGTGTAAGTCCCAAGATATGTCTAATATCCTGGCCACTTCTTGTACTATTCCTGCTGTAAAGTGTGGGCCTCTATCTGATGACAGTCCTAAAGGTACCCCAAATCTTGGAATGATTTCTTTCAACAGTGTTTTGACCACTTCCTTTGCCTGATTGGTGCGACAAGGAAAGGCCTCAGGCCATCCTGAAAAAGTGCATACATACACTAAAAGATACTTAAAGTTCTGTGCTTTCGGTAATTCTGAAAAATCTACTTGCCAGTAATCTTCTGGTTCTGGTCCCACTCGTAATTTCTCTAACTGAATCTGTTTCTTAACTAGTGGGTTATTTTTCAAACAAGTTGAACACATGGCATTCACCCGTTTTGCCAATGTTAACATCTGGTTAGAAATTACTTCTCTTTTTAGAAATGTTACCAATGCCTCTGCTCCCCAATGGCATTTATTATGTTCCGTCTCTAAGATGGCTTTCATAATTCGGGCGGGAACTACAACTTGTCTCATGATTGTTACATACTATCCAGTTGCATTCTTCTGTGCTTTCAGCAGCGATGTTAATTTTTCATCATCCGGGGAATACTTCGGTTCCTGAATTAAATGTGGAGTTACAGGACTCACCTTAGTGGGTATCAGGGCCATTTGAGTCCACACTTCTCTGGCCGCTTCTCGTGCTGTGACATCAGCTAATTTGTTTTCTCGATATATTTTTCCTTCCTCCTTCTGGTGACCTCTCACATGCATTATTGCAACCTTTTTAGGTTGGTGTACTGCATCTAGCAAGGCTAGAATTTCAGTTCTATATTTGATAGTAGTTCCTTGGGAGTTTAATAACCCTCGTTCTTTCCACAAGGCGCCATGAATGTGCACAACCCCAAAAGCATATTTAGAATCAGTTCATATATTCACTTTCTTCCCGGAACTTAACATTAGGGCTCTAGTGAGTCCAATGATCTCAGCTCGCTGAGCTGATGTTCCAGGAGCCAAAGCTTTTGCTTCCACTACAGTGGTAACTGTTACCACTGCATATCCCGCATACCTGGTACCGTTTTCTACAAAGCTGGACCCGTCGGTGAACAGTTCCCAATCCGGATCTTCCATTGGAACATCTTTCAAATCCATTCGGCTGGCATACACTTGTTCAATCACCTCCATGCAGTCATGTGCTAATTCTCTTTCTTCTTGCCCACTGCGGAGAAATTCTGCTGGGTTAACATGATTAGTCATTTTTAGATCTACATCATCCTGTTCTCTCAGAATTGCTTGGTATTGTAGCATTCTGCTGGATGAAAGCCAGTGACCCCCCTTTTGTTCCAAGACTGCCAGTACCATGTGAGGCACAAATACCTCTATTTTCCTTCCCAAAGTCAATTTCCTGGCTTCCTGGATGAGGATCACTGTGGCCGTAACTGCCCGCAAGCATGACGGCCAACCAGCACTTACTGTATCTAGTTGCTTCGAGAAATACCCTACCGGGCGTTTCCAGGAACCAAGTCTCTGAGCTAGCACTCCCAGTGCCAATTTCTGTCTCTCATTCACATACAACTGAAAGTCCTTGTTTAAATCTGGAAGGCCTAATGCCGGAGCTTCTTTCAATGCCTGTTTCAAGTCTTCAAAGGCCTTTTTCCTCTGTCGATTCCAGCTCAACTGCGGTTCTTTCAACGCTTCATATAATGGTTTAGCTAGAAGTCCAAAATTCAGAATCCACAGCCTGCACCACCCTACCATTCCTAGAAAGGACCTTAGTTCTTGATGGTTCCTGGGAAGGGGAATAGCACAAATAGCTTCCACTCGATTGACTCTCAGCCGTCTCTGGCCTTGGGTGATTTCACATCCCAAATATATTACACTTTCTTTTATCAGCTGTGCTTTTTCTTTTGACACTCGGTAGCCAGCTTGGCCCAGCATATTCAACAGAGCAATAGTCAATTTCAGACACATTCCTTTTTCTGCTGTCGCTAAAAAGATGTCATCCACGTACTGAAGAATGACATAAGAGGAAGGTAACTCTCTTACCTCAGCAGTTTTCCATTCTTCCAATTCCTTCGCCAGTTGATTTCCAAATATGGTAGGGCTGTTTTTGAATCCTTGCGGCAGTCGAGACCAGGTGAGCTGTCTCTTTCTTCCAGTATCAGGACTCTCCCATTCAAAGGCAAAATATTTCCTGCTTTCTAATGCCAGAGGGATGCAGAAGAAAGCATCTTTCAAATCAATAACAGAAAACCATTTAAATGTTTCTGACACAGATGTTAATAAAGTATACGGATTGGCAACCACTGGGTGAATGTCTTTAGTAATGTTATTAATTGCCCTCAAATCTTGCACTAGCCGATACTTACCATTGGATTTTCTAACTGGAAAAATAGGAGTGTTAAAGTCTGATTCACATTCCTGCAAAATTCCTTGTGCTAAAAACTGAGTTATCAAAGGAGCGACACCCTGTTTAGCTTCTAACTTGATTGGGTATTGTTTTATTCTCACTGGCTGAGCTCCTTCTTTTAATTCTACTACCACCGGCTGAGCAGCTTTTGATTTTCCTGGATTCCCAGTCTCCCATACCCAAGGTACTACAGCTTGATCTACTTCAATAGGAATAGGAGAGGGATCAATTTCTTTTATTACAAACAATTTAGCAATTTCCTCTCCCGGAACCTCTAATTTCACCCTCCTATTTTCGAATATGATTCTGACATTTAATGATGACAACAAATCTCTGCCAAGCAATGGCTTGGGGCAATTAGGCATGTACAAAAACTGATGATCTAATTCTTTTCCTTCAAATCTCAAATTTAATGGTTGCAAAAAGGGTCTTTCTTCTAATTGTCCCGTTGCCCCCACTACCTGTATGGTAGTATCGCTGATAGGTCCTAACCTTTTGTTTAAAACTGAATGCGTTGCCCCCGTATCCACGATAAACTCTTGTTCTTTCCCATCAATATCAATCCTGACCCTTAAGTCTTGTTCTAGTCAGCTTTGATTCTGATAATTTCCCAATACAAATGCTTGGGCGCCACCTACTGGATTCACAGGATAACCTGTTGGTCCATTCACTGGCATTCCTCCCAATCCAGCTTTCACTGGGCACTCATTCTTCCAGTGTCCTATCTGACGACAGAACGCGCATTGATTTGGAGCAATCTCTCCTTGCTGGGGACTAGGAGGGGCCATCCCCCGTCCTCCAAATTTAACATTCTGGAATCCTGCCCTGCCACGTCCAGAACCACGACCGCGCCCAAAACCACCTCTGCCTCCCCCCCCTTCACTGGCTTGCTGCATTATAGCTAGTATGTTCGCCTGCTGTTTCTTGGCCGTTTCTTTTTCCCTGTTATTATAAACTTTCCAAGCCACTTCTAGCATTTTATCCAGGTCCCGAGTATCTTGTCCTTCTAATCTCTGCAGTTTTTTCCGGATATCTTCCTGTGTTTGACCCAAAAAGATTAAAGCAAGCTGCAATTTTCCTGCTTCACTGTCGATCTCCAAATCAGTGAAGCGTCTAGCAGTTTCTTTAAGTCTTTCTAAAAACGCCGAGGGAGATTCATTCTTATCCTGCCTGACAGAATACAGTTTTGACTAATTTAGCGTCTTAGGCATCCCAGTCCTGATTCCTTCTACTAACAACTCTTGGTACATCTTGATAGATTCCATTCCTCCGACCCTGTTTGGATCCCACCCTGGATCATCGCTCGGAACTAAGTCATTTACTGTTTCTACTGTACAACGCAGCCTAATCTCCTCTCGAGCACGCTCTTTCATTGCCCGTAGCACCATCTCCTTTTCGGTGGAATCCATCAAAGTATCCAGCAAAACCTGCATGTCATTCCAATCTGGATTCTGGGTTTTAATTATCATTTTGACCACCCGGGCCACCCTCTCCGGATTCTCACGGTAACAGCCTGCTGACTGCTTCCAAATCACCAGATCTCCTGGGGAGAAAGGCACTTTCACAAGCACTTTCTCTCCTTGAGGTCTCATAGCTTCCCTTAAAGGGGCAATAAGCTGGGATTCCCCGTAATTTTTACGTCCCTGTCTAGTTCGTGCCGCGAGCGGAGTATTTCGCCGAGTCTGGGGAGAAACAGGGGAAGGGGTTTTAGGTCGGATAACAACTTTCTTAACATTCCCCGGAACTGCCGTTAAATTTGCCACCTCTTCAGTAAACATCCCAGCGGGGTATTTTCTGGGATACCTTTATTAGACTGAACCATAAACTTAAGTGTCTTAAATGGCATTTTAAACCTTACTCACAGCCGTACCAAAAACTCGGTAACCAATAGCAACAACCAATATGCAGCAATATATAAAACAATAAAACCACAATCAATATTAACAGTCCAACAAAATCAATCATACCACACACTCACACAACGATCACTTCAATACTGAGGTAGTTTCCTTTTTAGCAACAACAAATTCAACCAACAATTATATTCAAAACAATCAAACAAAAAGGACTAAATACCAAATAAATACCAGACCAATCCAACTTGCCGCTTCTCGACGCCGCGAGGGGCAAGTGCCGGACCTGCGCAGCTTTCGCCGCGTCTGACAGCCGGCGCCTAGGCTTCCCAGACCAACCAGACGTCTTAGCCCAACCCTGCGAGGATCGCCGCCTCGTCTTATGAGCAGGCACCCAAACCAGAAAAAAATAAAGCACCTTCGGGCTTACCTTTTGCAGTCGTCCGTCAGGTGCGGGGGTCGGGCACGAACCAATGACTCCCCGAGAATCACTCGGTGCCGGCGTGGAGTGGATCAGAACGCGAACCGCCCCAGGCACCTTCGGTGTCCTGCCGCGGTCGCCAGAAAACTGTTGCCCGATCCGAAGAAAACACAAACAACCGAAGTCGTTTATGCGGTGCTTTATTGAGGGCCCGGAAGCCTGTGGACTAGCGTCCAAAGACAGAGCCCCATTTCACAGAAAAATCACAGGGTTTTTATATGTTTTCTACACGATTTCTTCATCATCATAATTTCTTAATTCTCTCTCACTACCTGGTACGATTATCTCTCTGACATTTAAATTTTGCCAAAAGTACATTCCTAGATTATCTCCTAGTTACACTGCTTACATTGCAATATCTGCCGTATAGTTCATCTGCAGGTTACATGTGGCCTACCAAGCCTTAGCATAACTACTACTAATGTCAAACTAATGCTAACTAATACAGTTTATTGAACCAAATGGCAACACTATGGCTTTCGGCTGCAGAGTAGAGCACGTTCTTCACATCTGGTCCTGTCTTGATTGGGTTAAGGGCTACTGCATGTGCGATCTCTTGCTTGATTTGAGTAAAGGTCTGTTGTTGTTCAGGGCTCCAGTGGAAATTATTCTTCTTCTGGGTGACTAGGTAAAGAGGGCTTACAATTTGACTGTATTTAGGAATATGCATTCTCTAAAACTCTATGGCACTTTAAGAAAGCTTGTGTTTCTTATTAGTTGGTGGAGACATTGCTGTGATCTTGTTGATGATATCAGTAGGAATTTGATACTGTCTATTTTGTTACTTTACTCTCAGGAACTGAATTTTAGGAGTTAGTCTTTTAACTTTGCTCTTTTTGTTGGCAAAACTAGCTTCTAGGAGGATTTGGATGATTTTCTCTCTTTACTCAAACACTTCTGCTGCTGTGTTCTCTCACACAATGATGTCATCTATGTACTGTAGATGTTTCGGAGCTTCTTCACCATATCTAACACGGTCTCTTCTCTTTCATCTTGCTTCATTATTGTTAAAGCAGATGTATATTTTTGTGGTTCAAATCGTACTAATTTTTGTCACATCACGAATGTACATGGCACTAAGTCTGGATTTTTAGTTAGTATGTCAACTGAAAAGACAATTTCTGCCACTGCCATTTTTCTCAGGCGTTGGATCTCGTTTGATGGTTTTTTACTGTGTTTGCTGCATGTAAAGATCGTCTACACACAGATATTTTTGAGCTACGTTTTCTAGGACCTGATCTACGCTAAATCATTTAACAGTATTAGAAAAGTCCCAGAACCCAGTAATTTTAAAACACTTTTTATCATTACAAGCATCCTGTGATGTTCAGCTGCCCAAGCCCAAGGTAATGGTGAAAGATCTTCTCACCAGTACATGGGGGGACCCTTGGGATTTCATTACCTGGGGACAGGGATATGCCTGTGTTTCCATGGACACTGGAAGACGGTGGGTGCCTGCCAGGTGTGTCCAGCCTGCTCTATGCCCTGCCTGGGACCACAAGCAGCATCCTCCTGATGGCCCCTGAACAGACGTGGTGGAGTCATCTGAAGAAGAGTGACCAGAACAACTTAGACACCTACCTCATGGAAATCTGTGACTCTTGAAATAAGTCCATTTAATAATTTTATTTGTTTACAAGTTGTTTTTCCTATTCACAAATTGTTTCTTCTTTTAAGTTGGTTTTTCTCAGTTCTAAAAGTTGGATATTTTTGTTTATAGTTAAGTTAAAATTTCCATTTTAAAGGATTCTTGTTTATAGAGTTAAGTTGTAATTTGTGACTTTAAGCAGTTAAATTGTGACATGCTCGCCTGAAAATTGGTGGTTTTGCCTAACAGCTCCTAGACGTGTATGTTGTAGCTCCAGTGGTACATGGGGTGTTGAGTTTTCATGGGGATTACTGGGTCTCAAGGAGACAAGAGCAGTTGATTGCTATAAAGATGTTTATTATGTGAATGCATCAGTCTCGAAGGGAAAGAGTTTAGAGTGTTAAAGTCCATGTTAAAAGCTTTTGACAGAAAGTCCCAAATTCTGAGCCGCAGCTTCTCTCTGGTACAAAGTCCCAATGTTCTGGGTGGCAGCTTCCCAGCGTAGAGTTTCTTTGGTGCAGGCCGCAGAAGCAGTTGCAGTAGTTCTTCTTGATGATGATGATGATGATGATGATGATGATGATTGTGGACATGATTTTCTGAACCTGAGAGAGTTTCAGCCTGTTAGTGACTGATCTGTTTCCCAAGGGAAAGTCTTTTGGGAAACTTTACTCTCTCAAGGACTGTTGTGTAAATAAGATTTTAGTAGAGTGTTTTCCTCTTGTCCCACCAATGGGATAAGAGAGGTGGTGTTCCTTGTACCAATCAGGTTAACTTGCATTGGAACACCTTATAAAAAGGGTTGAAAACCCCGAAATAAAGGCTCTTGCCTCCTGAGAAAATAAAACCTCAGCTGCTGCGATATGAACCCTCACTTTTTACTTTGTGTCCACTAGCGACAGATGATGATGATGATGATGTTGTTCTTCTTCGGGGGTGTGTGTGTGTGTGTGTGTGTGTGTGTGTGAAAGATCCCCAATACAGGGGATTAAATTCGTAAATCAACCAATCAGATAGAAACATGATTCTAAAACATTCTTTCTACACCAATCGAAGCTTAATTCTTAATTTGTGAAAGCAGTATACGTTTTACCTAAATCCTACATACAGAGCATTATCTATTTATGTGAATAATCCTCTCTGTTCTATCTAAGAATGAAAACTATGTTTTCATTATGTCTAGAGCTAAGGTGAATCTCTGAAGGGTATCATCACTGAACTTTAAACTAAGTATTAGGGCTTTTCACAAGTTAACACGGACTCTTAAGGCACTTAAGCTATATTTTTACCTACTTAAAACTAAAACCTACACTCTTACTTCATATTTATGTGGTTTAATATATTTTAATTATTTTCTCTCTCTGAGGGACTCAGGCTTTTATTTTAGAATCCAGCAATGGGGTACACCGCTGGCTCGGGGAGCTACATTTGTCAAATTGAGTGAAAAGCGTCATTCAGATTAGACTCATGCTGTCTTTGTCATCTTGTCTGCAAAGTGCCTGCAGGAAAGGTAACAAAGAATACTTTGCATTTTTTAATAAAACAAGAAAGGAGGAATTGTCACAGTACAGCTGGTCTGTAGCTGGACAGATAAATCTGTCCATAATAAGAAACCAAATTTGGCTTTCCTAGTTCGATAAACAAGTCCCTTGGTGAGCAATGATAGGATGGATTTGGACACATACAAAGGACCACAGCCAATCCCATTTGATTCTAAGTGCAGACATCTCGCTAGTCAAAGAGTTGGGTGGTGTTAAAACCCAGACCAATGAGTTGTCTAAGCCTGGGGAATTCAAGCTCCCTATATAAGAAGATTCTGAACAATAAAACATGCTCCAACCGATGACCCACGTAATAGGCATAGATTTCCGCTGGTTATTTCAAAGACCCAGAAGGACTCAGGTGGGCTTTTCAGATAACTGCTGTGGAGACAAGGTATTAGACAACTGAACATGTTGCCAGGCCTTTCAGAGGACCCTTCTGCAGTAGGACTCCTGAACAGGTACCAATTGCCACCATAACAGTGCATCATTGGCAGTACTGCACAAACCAAGATTCTGTGATTCCCATCCATAAGACGATCTTTGAATTGGAGAACCAGGGAATGGTCAGCAAGATTCGCTTACCTTTCAATAGCCCCATAAGGCCTATACATAAATCTAATGGAGAGGAGAAACTGACAGTGGATTATCGTGGCCTGAATGAAATCACATCATCACTGAGTGCTACAGTGCTGGATATGCTCAAACTTCAGTGTGGAGTCCAAGGGATCAAAATGGTGCCACTATTGACATTGCTAGCATGTTTTTCTCCATTCCTCTGACAGCAGAGTGCAAGACACAGTTCACATTCACCTGGAGGGATGTGCAGTACACCTGGAACCAACTGCCCCAAGGGTGAAAGCACAGCCCCACCATTTGCCATGGACTGATCCAGATTGTACTGGAAAAGGGTGAGGCTCCAGAACATTTGCAGTACATTGATGACATTACTATGTGTGAGAACACAGCAGCAGAAGTCTGAGAAAGGAGAGAAAATCATCCAGATTCTCCTGGAAGCCAGTTTTGCCATCAAAAAGAGCAAAATCAACGGACCTGCCCGAGGGATCCAGTTCCTGGGAGTGAAGTGGCAAGATAGCATCAGATTCCCACCAAGGTCATCAATGAGATCACGGAGATGTCTCCACCAAACCAGCAAGAAGGAAACACAAGCATTCCTAGGTGCCATTGGTTTCTGGAGAATGCAGAACCCTTAGTACAACCAGATTGTGACTTTTCTCTACCCAGTTAACTGCAAGAAGAACTATTTCCACTGGGGCCCTGAACAGCAACAAGCCTTTGCCCAGATCAAGCAGGAGATTGCTCATGTGGTAGCCCTTGGCACAGTCAGGACAGGACCAGAGGTGAAGAACGTGCTCTACTCTGCAGCCAGGAGCAATGGTCTGTCCTGGAGCCTTTGGTAGAAGGTGCCTAGCAAGACTTGGGGTCAACCACTGGGATTCTGGACCCAAAGTTAAAGAGGGTGCAAGCCAATTACACCCCAACAGAGAAGGAAACCTCTGCCACCTATGAAGGAGTTCAAGCCGCCTCAGAAGTGATTGGCACAGAAACACAACTCCTCCTGGTACCCCGACTACTGATGCTGAGATGGATGTTTAAAGGAAAGGTTCCCTCTACCCACCACACCACTGATGCCACATGGAGCAAATGGATTGCCCTCATCACACAGCGTGCCCATACTGGAAACCCAAATCACCCCAGGATCTCAGAAATAATTACAAACTGACCAGAAAGTAAAAACTTTGGTCTTAGTGATGAAGAGGAGTAGGTACAGGTAACCCATGCTGAGAAAGCTCCACCGTACAACCACCTGCCTCAAGAAGAACCACAATATGCTCTTTTCACTGACGCTTTCTGTCGCATTGTAGGGACAAATTGAAAATGGAAAGCAGCTATATGGAACCCCACACGACAGGTCACAGAAGCTACTGAAGGAGAAGGTGGATCCAGTCAAGTTGCTGAACCCAAAGCCTTCCATTTGGCTCTGGACATTTCTAAGTGAGGGAAGTGGCCAAAGATCTACATTTACACAGATTCGTGGATGGTAGCTGTGGTAGTTTAGCATTTAGGAAAAAAAGTGGGAAACACCCAAGGAAGTGACTTCTTTGAGAGAGGCTGCTGGAAGTTTCTTCTCTGCATGAGATCAGGTCAATAGCTAGCCAGTTCTCAGAAGTGACAGCATTTTGGACCACTGAAAAGTAAGATCACCTTTGTGAATACCACCTTTTAAACCCAAGCCCAGGAACTTGGGGTCCCTTTTTTTTCTGGCCTTGAAAGTTATTGGAGCTCTGGTGTGGCTGGCCCTGCTCCCCCCGCAGCTTATGCAGCCTGGGGCAGAGGCTGGGCCAGACTCCAGCAGCTCTCGAGTGGGAGATGGAGACTGTGGGAATTCCCCCAGCCCCAAGCCAGGCTGAGTTCTGCTGCGGCCCTTCCCAGGAAGCCTTCCAAATCCCATTCCAGCAGGGTAGCTGAAACCTTTCTCAGGGGGGCCCTCAGCCCTAGGCTAGGCTGGGCCACGGCTGCTGACATCTTGCCGATACCCTCTCATCCCTCCCCTTCCCCCCCGCCCCCCCATGGCCCACACAGAAGGCTCCAGGCTGAAAAATGGCCAAAAACTGTCCACTGCCTTCCAGCAGCTGCTGAGCTGAAATACAAGACCATGAATACATGCTGCAGATTGGGCGAAATTTAACCCTTTCACTACCCAGATGAGACCTGCAGACTTAATCCCCTCCCTCTCCAGAGAGAGGAAAGCGAGAGCGATCAACATATAAAGAAACAACGTGAAACATCAAAGTCAGTAAGAGAAAGAGTCAAGCCTCAGATGGAATGAGAATGAGGAGATGCTTTAATAAGCTGAAATATTCTTTTGTTAAGGCCATGGAGATGGACAATAATGTTCTGAACAACTTCTTTAATTCATGAAAGAGCATTGGGGGGAATTAACTAATCAAACTGTAAATCTGAGCAAAGGTATCTATTGATGAAGCCAAGCAAATGGTAGAGTAGCTGTGATCCCATGAGATGCTTGAACAGAGAGAGAGAAGTGAGAGTTGATGAAGACCCTTTGCCCCAAGGGAGAAAAGAAGAAAACCTCTTTCCCAGAGATGGTCATAGAAACGGATGAAGAGAACCTTTGCCTTTGAATAACTCATCCTTAAAATAATACCCTTTGAGTTCATGGCCCATGAACACACCTCTGAGTGGTGTGAAAATAGGAGGAGACCATGATGGCAGAGTTTTTTTTTCTGGGTGGCTGCTATTCATGAAAATGAAAAGCCAAGAGAAAACTGTTTTCTTTTGGAGAACTCTCCATGGAATGACAAGAGAAGACTTCTCTCTCTACAGAGAATAATGAAAAGAGTATTGTATAGTTGGTACTGCTTTAACATCCCAGGTTTTGATTCTATGGTGTCAGTTGGGAAAGGAAAAAGGTTGGATGGGGGCAGAAAAGGTTTCTGGAGCTTTTATTCTCATTTCTTATTCTTGTAGTTCTATTAATAAACTTTCTTTATTCCTTTTAAGTTTTAAGCCTGTTTTGCCCTTCTCCTAATCCATATCTCACAGCAAGGATTAAGTTTTCTGGTGATTTTTTAGCTAGTGCTTTAAAACCACCACAGCCAGTGCTTTCCAGTCGGCTGAAAAAGTAGAAAAAAGGAAACTGGCAGCATAGACAAAGACAAATCTGGGCTGCTGAAGAATGGCAAGACATTCTCAGTCGGATAGGTAAGATACCTGTGAAAGTCCATGATGTGGATGCCCATGTCCCCAAGAGTTGGGCTAATGAGGAACACCAAAACAACAAACAGGTAGATCAGGCTGCAAAGATAGAAGTGTCAAAGATAGACTTAGATTGGCAACACAAAGGAGAGTTGTTCCTAGCTCGATGGGTTCATGATGCATCAGGCCATCAGTGTAGAGATGCCACCTATAAGTGGGCACGAAACGGAGGGGTGGATTTAACCATGGACAATATCTCTCAGGTTATCTATGATTGTGAGACGTGTGCTGAGATCAAGTAGGCCAAGCGGCTGACGCCACTATGGTATGGTGGGCATTGGTCCAAATATAGGTATGGGAAGGCCTGGCAGATTGACTATATCACACTGCCCCAAACCTGCCAAGGCAAGCGCTACATGCTCATGATGGTAGAAGCCACCACTGGATGATTGGAAACCTACCCTCCACCTCACGCTACTTCCTGGAACACCATCCTGGGTCTTGAAAAGCAAATCCTTTGGAGGCATGCTACCCCTGAGAGGATTGAGTCAGAAAACGGGACACATTTCAAGAACAGCCTTATAAAGACATGGGCTAGGGAACACGGCATTGGGTGAGTGTACCATATCCCTTATCATGCACCAGCTGCTGGTAGAGTGGAGCAACGGACTGCTAAAAACCACCTCCAAGGCACTGGATTGTTGTAATGCAGTTAGGAAAAATGGTATGACCCAAAGAATGTACCCCCAAAAATATAGACTTGTAAGTTCTTTCCCTTATCTTGTTCTCCTAGTTCCCCTTATTGGTTGTGTAAATTCCCCAGATCCCTTTCCCCTGTCCTGAAAAAAGGGTGCTGATCAATACCTCTTTCTCTTTCCCTCCTGCCATCTCACCCCGAAAGATCCCAAGAAATAAAGCTGCAACTGCCATCTCAGCAAAGGGAAAGACCCTCGTTTTTAAGGTCTCCTCTAGCAAGCTAAAACTACCTCCCCAGCCTCCCTGGCTGCTGTGGGGTGGACAGTGGTAACAGAGGGGCTGGGGACTAAGTTATAATAGCAGGTGGCGCCTCAAGGTGGGTTCGACCCCCTAAAACCGGCTGGAAACACAGGTGTTTCGCAAGCCTGGGCACGTCAGCTACCTTGAAAAGCTAAGATCATAGTTTACAAGGACTGGATTGGTAACTTCCTCACGCCCAGGGGAACCCAATTCACACAGGAGGCGGATCCACTGCTTGGCAACGTAAGACTGGTGAGTCAGGCCGGCCGGCCCGGCAGGTGAAGCAATGCGGGACCCGAGCCAGGATCAGCTGAGCGCGCGCGCAGCAGGCGCGGAGTGGGCAGCAGGGCGAAGCGCGGGGCCAGAGGGCGAGCGCCAGGCAGCGACGCGGCGCAGGACTACCGGCTGCAGCAGCCCCGGTGGCCGCGGCACGGGAGGCCCCCCCCCCGCAGTGCGGGGACTGAACCATGGGCTCCCGCGCGGAGCCGGCCGTGACACGTTTTGCGTAACAGCCGCATGGCACAGCAGTGACAGTCACAAGAGCTTATCTCAACCCAGTGTGTGTGGGGGGGGATAGTAAAAAAAAAAAAAAAAAAAAAAAAAAGCCTGGCTTTACACCACTCTGTTGCTTTGCAGTAAAACAAGATAAAAATGAGTTTTGAAAACACAATTTTAATAACAGGCATGGGATCTAACACATCTACACCCCAACCAAATTTAGAATCCAAATTGCAAGAATTTTTAAGTACTATAAATGTTAAAATCTCTAGAAAAAAGTTAAAATGTTTCACAGTGTGGTTATCTCATAACAATCCACAGCTAGATTGGTCAGAACTAAATTCTATCTCTACATGGAATTAAATTGGCAATATTCTCACTCTAAAAATAGAGGAAGGAGAAAAAAATGCTTCAAAATATCTCCCAGTTTTTCTTATAATTCAAAAAGAATTGATCAACAGAGAAAAAGATATAAAAAAACAGCCATTGCAGCCTTCATCAGTATCCCATACCTTTTTACACATACCCTCTGCTCCTGTGCTGAAAAACACACATGGAACAAATCCAGAAACTCAAGAAATGCATTGTAATAGTGCCATTTCTGGAGCCATGTGTCTCATTCAGTTCCCTGTAGCCCTGAAAACTCAGTTTCTGAGCTTGCTAACATAGTTTTCTAAGGACTTTCCCAGGACAGTAACTGTAAACATAGATATGTGTACATTCTTTCTGTTACACGTCTTGTGATGGGCATTTCTCATGGCCAGTGCAGTGAGAAAGTGTTATCCTGACCATCCAATCCCTGGCCATGGTAAGAAGCCTTTAAATCCTGGGAGGAAAAATAAACGCTGCTCTTTCTTGCACCACACCTCAACCTGTGTTCACGTGATCTATTGATCTTCAGCGGTAACAAATACCTTTTTCTGCAATTCCTCTTGCTGCTTTATCAGAAAACAATTTCCCAGTTCTGGAGTGGTTTTTCTTTTTCGGTGACCATGTACAATGTATGATAGCAACTTCTGGGAGTTTTTCAATGCTCCCTGTCAAGACGAAAAATGTGGGATGGGACCACCGTGCTATTTAAGATGATTTATTGCTCAAATAATCCAGATAAGAGATCAGTCTCAAAGGTGTGAGATTTGGAGAGAAGCAACAAGTCAGCCATAGCTCAAGGTAGTCATGGGTTTCTTCCTCACATAGCAATATATAACATTTTGGTCCAATAGACAGTTTAACACAAAACTTGATTCTACTTAATAACCTATCACCTTTGCCTAATTCTGCCTCACTGCGTCTGTCTTTCAGCCAATATACTGATAGATCACGTACACACACATCTGTAAACCAAACCCTTCAGTGTCAGTAAGAGTTTCCATTTTTCTTTTTCCCACATATCCCCTCTCTCTGTGCACTTAAAATTACCTTTACAGAATCAAGGAGCTCCAATTCCTGAAGTTCAATAGATGCTTTAGGAAGGAGTCTACTATTCCCATGTACTTACTGGGGCATTAGTAGATAAGCATACGGTATCTAAACTTGAAACATTAGGTAAAGTCACCTAAACATTGCTTCTAGGCTGGCTAACTGGTAAAGCTACACTACTGAAGCCAAACAAAGCAAAAAACAAACTTAACATTTGATTGAACTCCATATTTCTCTAAGGTAATTTTTTGGCAAACGGTTCTTTTCTCAAATTTTTAATTTTCAAGCAAATTTTTCAGCATATTCTTTTTTTTTTTTCTTCATAATCTTGTTCATGGACTAACCAAGAATAAGATACAGTTATTCTGTGCACATTCAATTTTTTAAAAAATTTGGACATCTGATTCTTTTGCAAATTCCTTCTTATATTCTTCTTCAAGAATAGGAAGGCAAGGGCTAATACCACACTTTTGCCAAAAGAGCTTTACAATACTCCCGTTTTTTGCACCCTTTATATTGATACAAAAACCCAAGGTTCACAGTTTTGCAAATGGAACAAAAATAATTTCCAATGTCCTCCAGGGAAATGAAAAAATTACTGTTGTTTTAAGGTCTAAATAGTTGAGACTCCAGAGGTGCTGCTTAAGCAGGTGAAAGTCTATCAGCTGAAAATGTTGATCCTTAACATCATTGAATGTTCTTTCAAATCCTGAAACAGGGAATAACTGAAGAAAATTAGTAGAGACACAACATTATGAGGATAACATAAAACTGCTGTTGAAAAACTGTCTCTGTAGTTTTCAGACACAACTGTATTTTGGCAGTTCTGTTCTTGTTCTGACTACAAAGGCTGTATGGTGACTTCTCTGTTCACTAGGTCTCATGTTTTCAGATGCAGTCAGTGTCTGGTCAGATGAATAGGTGACTCTTGAACCTGTTAATAAAACATAGGCATCTCTCCCCTTTAAGTTAATGAATCACTTAGGCTTAGCTGTAGTACACTTAATTGTGAACTCAGATTTTATATTTTTTAAATTTTTGATGTAAATATATAATTATTCAAAATTAATTGTGGTCTAAATTTCCAGTGTACATAATACATTAATTGAATGTTTTTAGGGCACTGATTCCTTTTGCTTTTAAAAGTGAGATGTACTTCTTTCATCATGCACATGAATATCAACACAGATTTATACACATAATGAATGAAGACTTACAGTAGTTAAAAATTAGATAATAAACATGATTAACAACACATGTGAGATTAAATTACAATTAACTGTTGTCCTGAGAATCAAGCTATCTGATACTGTTTTCATAGTTTCTAGCCACTTTCCCAGGAAAGGAACTATAAACATAGATGCTTATACATTCCATTAAAGGTATGTCTTTTGATGGACGTTTCTTATGACCAGTGTGGTTGGAAAGGTGGTAACCTATCCAATCCCTGGTCATTGTCGAGAATCTATAAATACTGAAACGACAGAATAAAGTTTCTTCTTCCTCTATCCCACATCGTGGTGTCTGTGTGAATCATTTCATGTTCGACAGTGACATCTGGTGACCTTGGACGCGTATTGCAGATAATGGTAGAGGTGTCGGTCAGTCCTGAGCCGTGGCTTCCTTTGGGTTTTCCCCGACAGAGGCCTTGGTTGTGGGATTTTGGCATGCTGTATTCGATACGAAGCGGATTGATGTTTCAGATGCTGATTTTCAGCGGTTGTATGCTTATGGGAGAGTTGAGGGGTTTTTCCTATGGTTGAGGCAGTTTTTTAGAAGCTGGCTTGGGATGCGTTAGGTGATTGCCTGATTCAGGTGATGTCCGTGGCGTATGATGCCGACCTGGCTTGGCTTTTGGTGATCTGGCGGCAGTGTGACTGAGCTCTGGACAGCTAGCCATCTTCTTCGGCCACTTCTGTGGCATTTTTTTTCTGACCTGGATGAGGAGGACGGCTCGGACTCCAGCCTTGAGAGCGGGGCGGAGTTTTCTCTCTCCTCCCATGACACGGGGCTGGAGGAGGGCTGTGTCTCGTGTTCCGCGGTTGGCTCCCCCGGGGTTGCTGGGGCCCCAGCGAGCTGGGTCCCGGCCGGTGGGCGAGCGGGGGTTCAGGGAACAGATGGGTGTGACCCCGCCTCGCCCGGTACCCAGGTGGCGGAAGCCCGGGGCGGGGTCACCTTCTCTGTGTGTGTTTTCAGCGCAGAGCGCTGTGGAGCTGCCTGAACAGGGGTTCGCACTGCCCCTGGAAGAAGCGTCGGGGACGGTCCCTTGCCCTCGTTGCAGCTGGGCTGTGCCGTATCCCGCAGGAGTTGACGGGGGGGCCCGGGCTCTGCGCCAGCTGCCGCACACGCGCAAGCGAGCGCTGTCCCGGAAGGCGGGGGTTTGACTGACTTTCTCTTCGCCCCTGTCCCGGTGGGCGGGATGCCCGTACTGCTCTGAGTAGAGTGGCCGGCGTTGACTTTTGAGCCTTGCGTCCCCGGTGAGACTCTGTTTGGGGCGATCCTGGTCGCTTCTCCTCCCACGCCGGATTCGTTGGGCGTGGGGAGCTGCTGCCGGGTGCTGCGCAGACGCCAGGCTGGCTTCTGCAGGCCTCGTTATGTGTTTTTCCCCCTCCCGCGAGCCTGGGACAACCCCTGGCAGCAGGACGGGGCTCCCCCTGCGTTGGGGGCGAGCTGCGCCAAGCTGGCTCCATCCCGCCCCGCTTCGGGTTCCTGGGCGCTGCCCGAGCCCGCAGCTGGAGCACGGGGGCCCCTTCTGTCTCCTGCAGCTGGGACGGCCACGGCAGATCCAGGCCTTGCGTTATTTACTCTTGGCACAGGCAGTGATACTGCCGTCAAGAAGCCGATGGCCCCCAGGGGCAAAGGGTCCCGGCCTGGTTGGGCTTCTTCTGCTGGCCTGTGGACTTTGCCTCCCTGCCAGATGACTGTACAGCCGCAGGACCAGGCGCGGTTTTGGGAGGTGGTGAGAGCCAAGGTTGACCAGGTGGCTGGTCGTGCTTCTGAGCATAGACCCCTGGACGGCGGGGATGGCTCTTCTGATTCTGCTGGTGCTACGGCGGCTGTGACACCAAGTGCTGTTGTGTTGTCTTCTGGCCAGGTGCCTGGCCCTGTCTCGGGGGACTCCATGGGACAGGGAGTAGCAGGCGAGGCCGTTCCTCCAGATGGTTATCAGGCGTTCCCTGTGCTTCAGGGTGCGACTCGGGACTCATAAGCCATTATCCTGGAAAGCTTTGGCGAATCTCCAGGAGACGGCTGAGAAACATGGATTAGGGTCGAATGAAGTTATGCAGGCCCTTTGGGGCCTTGTGGGTGATGTCCTGGTGCCTTATGATATCCAGAGTTTAGCCCGTGTTTTTTTCAGCCAGTGGAATATGACATTTTTGAATCGCAATGGGCTCAGATAGCCTGTAGAGTGGTGCAGCAGAATACTGCCTTGGGTCAGCGGGATCCCAGGCGGGTGATGGGTTCTGATGCTGTGTTGGGCAAGGATGGCTTTGCTGACGTTAATAGGCAGGTGTAACTTTTCTCTAAAAAATCCCTTTTCTGTTTCTCTGATTCTGCTGCATTTCTTCTGTATTTTTCTTTCTCTTCCTGGATTTCTCAGCCTCCTTTGGACTGAATTCTTTTGGGATCCTCCCTCGTGGGGAGCCCTGCTTATCTCAGTTCATATGATTTGAAGAAAACTCCCAAACTCGTTAGAATCTTGTTTCTCGTGTTTATTAAAAGGTAATCACAAAACTTGACAGGTTTTTCTAGGCTGGCTGCACAAGGTTATATCTTTGTCATCTGGTACATTTCTTTCTTCTGATGGTGCAACAAAGCCTTGTGACACACTTTGTGTCTGATGCACAAAATGGCCCTGAAATACGCAGTTCTTTTATCTTTATACCTATTTTTACCCAATTAACAATAGACACGTATATTATTTTTCTTAATGACCCAATGACCCTTCACCTCTGTGCTGCACTATGGCATTTTCTGTCCAATCACTTACTATTATCCAAAAACCTCTAGGAGAAGAACATGAAGAAAGAAGAAGGGACAAGAGACAACACCCTAAATCCTCCATCTTGTCTCTTGTTCTCTAACTTTTTCACCCAGTGACCTAAGAAAACTCTCTAATCTACACACTTACACTTTTAGCTTTTTCTATCTAACTTTAACATTTGTTTTCGTGTATCACCATGAAAACATGCTCATGAATTTCATGTTATATGAAATTCAGTGTTTTTCTGGATCTTATAACTAAGTATCAGAAACAAGGGCACAAACTCTCTATTCCAGACTCCAACAGCAGGTTGGCCTTGACCCTATTGTGCTTGAGCAATGAAAGGAGATGGACATGGCAGTGTTGGTGCGGACCATAGAACTGGCTGCCCCGAAGGAGCCTTTTGCGACTGTTGTCCAGCGGGCTGACGAGTGTTTTTCTGCAATTTGCGAATAGGCTGACTGCTTCTGTGGAGAGGCAGGTGCAGGATCACGAGGCGAGACAGATTGTGCTCAAAAACCTCGCAAGGTGTAATTGTAATGCCGTGTGTCAGAGGATCATTGGGATGCTCCCTGGTGATTCCTCGCTGATGCAGATGGCACAGGCTTGTGTACAGGCAGGTATCACTGCTGAAGAGCTACCTACTGTGGCTGCTGTTCTGCAGCCAACTTGGGTGAAGCCGCAGGGTGGGCAGAGGCAACAGTGGAATGCTCTGGCCAGCAAGAAGCAGAAAAAGAAAGCGCAGGGGGTCTCGACTCTCTTGTTTTTCTGTACCCGGTGTGGTAGGCAGAATCATGGGGTGAATGTGTGCAAGGCAAATTTCCATGCCAATGGTCAGCCTCTGCCAGGCTCGGGAAACAGGAAGCAGAGCGTGACAGAGAGACGTGCTCAGACACAAGCCTCTCTTAACACCCCGGAGCCGATGGAAATCTGCTTGGCCAGCTCCTAGCCAGCACTTGCGACTCAGCAGACCTTGATGTCTGAACAGCAGACACGGTTGTCTAGGACTCTTGAAGGATGTACAGGGTTCCCTTGGATGTTTTTGGTTTGGTGGGTGAGGGTATGAGTGCTCTTGTGGGGAGATCTAGTACCACTGCTTAGGGCATTGTTATGAACCTGGGAGTCATCGATTCGGATTTCACAGGGCGGATTTGCGCCATGGTTTCCATGTTCAGCCCCCCTGTCACTATCCCTGCAGGAACCAGACTTGCGCAACTTGTGCCTTTTAAGTCTTGTGTTCTCAGAGCTGAGAACTGGCTGCGGGGAGATGGTGGCTTTGGGTCCACTGGGCTGCCTCAGATACACTGGAGCGCTGTCCTGACAGCCAAGGATCGTCCTGAGCGGGTGTGCACCCTGTCCATCCCTGGTGAGATGCCAGCAGAGGTTAGCCTTCACGGACTTCTTGACACCGGCTAGGACATCACGATTGTCAGACTTGCCGACTGGCCCCCGGAGTGGCCCCTGGAACCGATGCGGATGTCTATCGTGGGGTTGGCAGGAGCAGCGCAATGCTATGTGAGCTGGAGGCCCGTGTTCATCACGAACCCTGAGGGAGACATGGCCATGGTTTGGCCGTACATTACGAAGGACTCATAGATAACTCTCTGGGGGAGGGATGTTCTGGCTGCATGGGGAGTGCGTATCGGGATGGATTTTTGATGGGGGCCACTGTGCTGGAGGGTGAAGAGTGTCCAACGCCTCCTATATGTTGGCTGGTGGACAAACACGTTTGGGAGAGCCAGTGGCTCCTCCCTCATGATAAACTAATAGCCCTCCATGAATTGGTGCAGGAACAGTTGAACCAGGGTCATCTGGAGCCTTCTACCAGTCTCTGGAACACTCCTGTTTTCTGTATCAAGAAGTCGTCTGGGAAATGGAGGTTGCTGCAAGGCCTCTGGTAAGTTAATGCTGTGATGGAAAGCATGGGGACGTTGCAGGTTGGCATACTGTCACCCACCATGCTTCCTGCTGATTGGCAAGTCCTCATCGTGGATCTGAAGGATTGTTTCTTTACAATACCTTTGCATCCCAATGACAGACTGAAATCTGCCTTCTCGGTGCCAGCTGTCAACAATGCTGAGCCCGCACAGAGATATCAATTGAGGGTTTTTCCGCAAGGCATGCGAAATTCACTGGCCATTTGCCGATGGTATGGGGTTCGAGCCCTGTCTGGAGTTCGAAAGCAGTTTCCTGATGCTTGTCTCTATCCTTATATGGATGACATCTTGGTGTCTGTGCCCACCCAGGATGAACTGCTGAGGATACGGCCTCAGCTGATTAATGCCTTGCACTTTGACGGGCTGCAAGTAGCTCCAGAAAAGGTTCAGCAGCAACCTCCTTGGAAGTATTTGGGGGTCAAAATTTTGGAATGAATAGTCCAACATCAAGAGGTGCAATTTGTGCATTCACTAAAGACATTGAACGATGTTCAAAAATTGGTGGATATCGTCACTTGGTAGAGTCCATATTTGGGACTGACCACGGCACAGCTGTCTCCCTTGTTTGATCTGTTGAAGGGAGATTCTGATTTGAAGTTGCCTTGGATGCTGACCCCAGAAGCACAACAGATGCTGGAGGAGGTTCAGCAACCAGTTTATGCTCATCAGGTTTATCACATTGACGCTTCCATTGACGTTGCTGTTTTAATTACCACTCCAGATTTGCATCCCACAGGTATCATTGGCCTATGGAATGATGAATGGTCTCATCCCTTGCATGTCCTAGAATGGGTCTTCCTGCCCTGTCCTGGGTTGAATATGATGTTAAATTGTAACCCCATTCGTCCACCTAACCCAGACACAGGTTTTGTATTCTTAAAATTTCATCTAAGAGTAAAAGTGAGTGGAAAAGTGTTGATATATTTTATATATTAGTAAAGGCCTGTATGCACAAACCAGCCTTTGAAATAAGTTGTGATATTAAAGGCTAAAGTCCTTGAAACCTTCATGCAGAAGAGAGAGTAAAGCAAAACAATATCCTTGTGTATAGGAGAAAAAATGTAAACTGTGTGTGTTAGCCAATAGTAGCTTGCTTTGACCGTGGACCCTGTAGAACCCTATAAAAGGTGTGCTAAAGGTAGAAATAAACGGTGTTCATATTTACTTCTGTGAAGGCTGGTGAATAAACTGGCAGTCTCTCAATATCTGGCACCCAAACAGGGACCTCCTGCGGGCAGAGGGGCTTTGGAGCCAGCGGAGCGGATCTGGGCGTGGGAAGCCGCTGGCGCGGATTGGCACTGGATAGGCAGCCTGAGCGCGGTGAGACGCGGTGCGGTTGGATGTGGAAATTCAGGTTGCTGGGGGAGACCGAGGAGCAGGGGCGTAGTAGAAGGGTCACAACCTTCCCTCCCGCAGTTTGCCGCTAGCATGGAAGCGGAATTTGCGGCGGCGAAAAACTGCTTCTTAGCATCCTCGTTAAACGAGGCGAAGCAGCCGGGGAAAAAGACCTGGATATGCTCATTATATGGGCTAATTATCACGGGCATTTAGTAGTGCCACCACTGCTCTTTGCAGTGAGAGAACGGACTGATGTATCGGTTCTGATATGGGAAACGACAATTAGGGAAAAGAGCAAGGACACTGTGTCTCTCGGTCGAACTTGGCAGATTGTAATTAATACCTTAAAAAACAGAAAAGCGAGATATGCTGAGGCTGTGAGCCCCGTAATTCTACCTGCGTCACAGCGGCAGATGCCTTTACCTCCCACTGCTGGGCAAGCACTCCTATCTATGCTGCCCTTAGAGAGAGGGAGGGAGAGTCAAAGAGAAGAAAATAATGAGAAAAAAGTTCCACAGTGAACGCTGAAACAACGAACAGAATCTGTTCAGTTATGGCAGGATGTGATACATTCGGAACTATTTGCTTCATTTTTGGAGTCACTTTTAACACTACAATCTTATTTAAGTTCCATCTTTACTACCTTGGAAGAAAAGAAGCCAAATTTAGACTGGTTTCCACCCGAACCAGGGGGACATGGGGGAGCACTGAGGTGTGTGCAGAGAGTGGGGGCACCCTTGGGGTAGAAGCAGTGCAAGAAAAGTTCCAAGGCCACGCTGATAAGCTGCAATGATCGCCGCTGTTAGCACCTGTCTGTGAGAGACTTTTCGTGCAACATCGCCTGCTTTTGTAAAAACCGTGCCCTTTTTCTTCTATCTGCAAACAGGGAGAGAGAAATTGAGAAAAAAAAAAACCAACCTGCATTTGTTAAAGTTAACTTTGTGAGGTTTTTTTTTCTTTCTCTATGTTTTTCCGCTCTGCGAGAGTATGTGGAGGATGTGAAAGAAGATAACAGCAGCAGAGAGAAACAGCAGAGTGGGCAGTCAACCCCCCCGCTCCCTCTCTAAGAAAAAGCACCAGGATAGTACCCAGTTTGTTACAAAGTCATGATTTATTGGGTTTTCAAAATGTTTTTATATACCCTTTTAGAGTTAATTTTGTGTTTTAAGTAATTATAAGTTTATGCAGTTGCAGTTTTTAGAGTTTTACTAGAGAAATTATTGTGATTCTTAAAAAAAAAAATAAAAAATAAAAGGGGTGTTTAAGGTGAATATTAACAGAAGTTGCCTTGCAATAATTGGTTTTAGAACCTAAGGTTAAAATATGGTGTGATTTACAGCTACTAGGAAAACCTTCCAATTAATGTTATCTACAGAAGAGATTTGTGGTTTAAAAAATAATTAGTTAAGAGAACTTTACTGCACAAGACAAAGTTAAGTTAAAGTATATATTATCCATTTGCTTGTTTTTTCCACAATTTTATTAAGGTAATTTCAATGTGAGTTCTTTTGTTATATAAAACACATATAACTGCATGTATACCAATTTGGATTTTGGATTTTGGTTTAAAAATTGGACTTAATGCTTCTGAAAAGTGCTACAAAAGCTAAATGGCAACTTGCCAAATCCTGTGTTGTGGTTTTTCTCTAGAAAAACTGCACTTTAAAATCCTAACCAATTTGAGCATATACTAGGCAAATTCCTGTTATGAATGAGTATTTTTAGTAACATTTGCAGTTATTGTGGGTTATTCTCAAAGCTAGATGACTTAGAATTGTGATGCATTTGTTACATTTTTATAATCTTTATAGTGAATCCATGTTATTGTTATATTGTGTTTAAAACGTATATATCAAACTTATAGTTGCTTTTTGTAGTAACAGAATAAGATTAAGTTATGTTTTTAATTAATATCAATTAAGTGTTAATAGAATTAAAAATAGTCAAGTTTTATTATGTTTAGGCTTGAGTGTTTTTAAGTTAAGTTTTATAACTTGGATATTCTTTTACAGTTAAGTTTTGTGATTTCCTTTTGTCATAAATAATTATTATTAGGTTTAAATATTGTTTAATTTAAATTGTTTTATGTTTTATTGGAGACACTTGTCTCAACTGCAAAGTATAGTTATTTTCCTAGAGATATGAAGACAGCCACAACTGAAACAGCTGTGATAGAACACTGATGAACACCTGCTTGTGGATAGAAGTGAATGCAGTCTGTGACACCCTTGACTTCATCGGGAGTTCTATTGGTTGTTGCAATCTCTGCAGTTTTTGTTTGTTATAGCTT
Source organism: Pseudopodoces humilis (assembly GCF_049639895.1). Taxonomy (NCBI): domain Eukaryota; kingdom Metazoa; phylum Chordata; class Aves; order Passeriformes; family Paridae; genus Pseudopodoces; species Pseudopodoces humilis. Next base: position 8,150,541 of record NC_142211.1, on the reverse strand, counting down.
TCTTATTTTTCAGTGTTTCCAGAATTTTAAGATGTACCATTGCTGAGGGTCAGCTGCCATGGGGGAGGCTTCAGATTAAACCAACTGCTGAATGGTTTAATTGGTCTGGTACCTAAGGCTTCTGATCATTTGCTTTGTACAAATGCATTTTAACAGTTTGCTGTGCTGTAAGCATCTCATAGCTGCTACTATTGAGAACCTTGTTTTAGAAATGAGTTAAGAGGCATCTTTCCAGTTTAAAGCCTAGGCCTTGGCCAAGCCTTGACTTTACCTGGATGGAATGTTTGCCAACAGATCCAGATGTTTTCTGTACCAAATCAGTATTTGAGTCACCTTTTGACTCAGCAATTTGACCCTATTAATACGACAGCTGGATCAATTTTGAAGTGGGCTTGGAGAATCATTTCCGGAGGTGATTATCCAATCCTTCACTGATTTTTTTTTGTTTCTGTTTGTTTGCTAACTATGGGATACTGGTGCAGTGTTTTAGTAATTAATAGTAGTTTTATATTACATATTGTCTTGGTTCTAGAAGACAGGTGTCTGCTAGGGAGAGCAGGAGCCTCCCTTGGGATGAAAGAATGTAGACCCCCTCCCTCCGAATTATTATAAATTTGAAATCAAGGGGCTTTCAGGCAGAGATCTGGGGATAGGAATAACAGTTCTTTACTAGTATAACCAGGCAAACAAACAAACAATAACTACAGCAATAACAAGAACACAGAACCAGGGACCCCGGGACAGCTCTCTCAGCTGAGATGGGATGGAGGAGAGGTTTTGTTTTTCACAAACCCCTCGGGCAGTCAGTCCCGGTGCTCCTGCAGGGCTCCAAGGAACAGTCGGCTGGAAGCAGCAGGGATGAGCTGAGATCCTGGGCCGGTGGATGAGGTGTATCAGCAGCTCCGCGGCGGTGGCTGCCACACGTCCCGGCAGGGCAGGGGGTGCGAGGCCACCAGCCAAGAGGGGAGAAGGAGAAGAAGCAACTGCTCCGTCTGGGTGATGGCGAAAATCCCTTCTCTCCACCGCAGCAGCTCCGCGCCCCAGCACACGAACGTCCTTCCCCGAAGCCGAAGAAAAGCCAGCTAAAAACTGTCCCCACCCTCCTTTTCTGCCCCCTTCCCCCCGCCCTGGGCCCGGCTACTCTTTGTCCGTTGTCAATCCCCCCTAAGTACCGGTAGTTAGGTTGCCCCAGCACATAATGGGTAAAAATTCCCCGGGCAGGCCAGAACGACAAAACAAAAACAAAAAAAAAAAGGACACCTAACCCTCAACACTATCCACCCCGAATTTTTTCCCATACCAAAATGTTACATTAAATATTAAACCTTTAAATTATACACAAACACACACTACTTTAACTATATACATATGTACATGCAGATACAGATACAAGCACAGTGTCATGGGTAGTTCACCCTAAAACCAGGTCCCCTTGGGGTATGCACCAGGTCTCTCCATGTTTTTGCATCACCCACCAAGTGCAACCCGGTCCCTGAGCAAAGACAACCCCACGGATTGGACTGTCTTTGCTGAAGGCAGAATTAACCCAAACAGTTTTTCCCAGCATACCTCTCATATGTACCACTGGAACCTTATCTCCATCTGTCGTTCTAAAGGGCTCAGATTGGGCAGGGCCTGCTCGGTTAGTGGAACCTCGGGTGTTCACCAACCATGTGGCTTTTGCTAAATTAATCTCCCAGTTCTTGAAAGTTCCCCCACCCAGTGCCTTCAAGCTGGTTTTAAGCAAGCCATTGCACCGTTCAACTTTCCCTGCAGCAGGTGCATGGTAGGGGATATGGTACACCCACTCAATGCCATGTTCCCTAGCCCAGCTGTTTATAAGGTTATTCTTGAAATGAGTCCCATTGTCTGACTCGATCCTCTCAGGGGTACCATGCCTCCAAAGGACCTGCTTTTCAAGTCCCAGGATGGTGTTCCGGGCAGTGGCATGAGGCACAGGGTAGGTTTCCAACCATCCAGTGGTGGCTTCTACCATTGTGAGCACGTACCGCTTGCCTTGGCGGGTTTGGGGCAGTGTGATGTAGTCAATCTGCCAGGCTTCCCCATACCTATATTTGGACCACCGCCCACCGTACCATAGCGGCTTCAACCGCTTGGCCTGCTTGATCGTGGCACACGTCTCACAGTCATGGATGACCTGAGAAATAGTGTACATGGTTAAATCCACCCCTCGGTCTCGTGCCCACTTATAGGTGGCATCTCTACCCTGATGGCCTGAGGCATCATGAGCCCATCGAGCTAGGAACAACTCTCCCTTGTGTTGCCAATCTAAGTCTGTCTTTGACACCTCTATCTTTGCAGCCTGATCCACCTGCTCATTGTTTCGGTGCTCTTCATTGGCCCTACTCTTGGGGACATGGGCATCTACATGACGGACCCTCACAGACAGTTTCTCTACCCTGGTAGCGATGTCTCTCCACTCATCAGCAGCCCAGATTGGCTTTCCTCTGCGTTGCCAGTTGGCCCTTTTCCACCTTTCCAGCCATCCCCACAGAGCATTGGCCACCATCCATGAATCAGTGTAGAGCTAGAGCTTTGGCCACTTCTCTCTTTCAGCAATGTCCAGGGCCAGTTGAACAGCTTTGAGTTCAGCAAGTTGGCTTGATCCACCTTCTCCTTCAGTGGCCTCTGCGACCTGTCGTGTGGGGCTCCATACGGCTGCTTTCCACTTCCGGTTCATCCCTACGATGCGACAGGAACCATCAGTGAACAGAGCGTAGCGTGTTTCTCCTGCTGGCAGTTGGTTGTACGGTGGAGCTTCTTCAGCCCGTGTCACTTGTTCCTGCTCCTCTTCATCAGTGAGACCAAAGTTTTCACCTTCTGGCCAGTTTGTAATTATCTCCAAAATCCCAGGGCGATTTGGGTTTCCAATACGGGCGCGCTGCGTGATGAAGGCGATCCACTTGCTCCACGTAGCATCGGTGGCGTGGTGGGTAGCAGGAACCTTTCCTTTAAACATCCACCCCAGCACTGGTAGTCGGGGTGCCAGGAGGAGTTGTGCTTCAGTGCCAATCACTTCTGAGGCGGCTTGAACTCCTTCATAGGCAGCGAAGATTTCCTTCTCTGTGGGAGTGTAGTTGGCTTCAGACCCTCTGTAGCTTCGGCTCCAGAATCCCAGTGGTCGGCCTCGAGTCTCCCCAGGCACTTTCTGCCAAAGGCTCCAGGACAAGCCATTGTTCCCAGCTGCAGAGTAGAGCACGTTCTTCACGTCTGGTCCTGTTCTGACTGGGCCAAGAGCTACTGCATGAGCGATCTCCTGTTTGATCTGAGCAAAGGCTTGTTGTTGTTCAGGGCCCCAGTGGAAATCATTCTTTTTTCGGGTAACCAGGTAGAGAGGGCTCACGATCTGGCTGTACTCAGGAATGTGCATCCTCCAAAAACCTATGGCACCTAGGAAAGCTTGCGTTTCCTTCTTGCTGGTGGGTGGAGACATTGCAGTGATCTTATTGACGACCTCAGCGGGAATCTGACGCCGTCCATCTTGCCACTTTACTCCCAGGAACTGGATCTCTCAAGCAGGTCCTTTGACTTTGTTCTTCTTGATGGCAAAGCCGGCTTCTAGCAGAATCTGGATGATCTTTTCCCCTTTCTCAAATACTTCCACTGCTGTGTTCCCCCACACAATGATGTCATCAATGTACTGCAGATGTTCTGGAGCCTCACCCTTTTCCAGGGCAGCCTGGATCAGTCCATGGCAGATGGTGGGGCTGTGCTTCCACCCCTGGGGCAGTCAGTTCCAGGTGTACTGCACTCCCCTCCACGTGAAGGCAAACTGAGGCCTGCATTCTGCTGCCAGGGGAATGGAGAAAAATGCATTAGCAATGTCAATAGTGGCATACCACTTCGCTGCCTTGGACTCCAGCTCGTACAAAACAAAAAAAAAAGGACACCTAACCCTCAACACATATCTTATTAATAATGTTTATGATTTAATTGATTTTTAACTGGTATAGGTTCTTATTAATTGTGTATATGGTTTTGTGTTGATGTTGATGTTTATAACAGAAGTACATCTCATTTTTATTTTTTTTTAAGAAAACGGGGGAGATTGATGCCCTAAAAGCATTTAATTAGAGTAATTCATTAACTTCAAGGAGAGAAGTGTCTGTGTTTTTTTGGCAGGTTCAAAAAGGTCACCTGTCCATCTGACCAGAATGTGTGCCTCTGAACACATGAGATCCAGTGAACAGAGAAGTCTCCACACAGCCTTGGTACTCCAGACATGGATCAGAAGTGGACCTGTCAGGACACAACTGTGTCTGAACACTACACAGACAGTTGCCAACAGAAATTTTATGTTGTTATTATGATGTTGTGTCTCTACCAATTTTTCAGTTATCCTTTGTTTTAAGATTTAGAAGGATGTGAAGAACAACTTGAACATCAAAGCCCTCAGTCACCGATTAGCTGCCAGCTGACATCACGGGAGCAGTGAACGTTCTAGGACTGATTCGTGTTAAATCATACTCTGTTTGTGAAGGAAATTCTACAGAAGATTTAAGAAGGGTGTAGAGACTCCATCTAACTGTATATAAAGCAAATTGTAGTTGTGTGTTTACCCTTTTAGGAAATTGCTTTCACGCTTGGACTGCATATATGCCAGAGCACGTATGTTGGAGGTGGTTAGATAATGGTTTAAGATAAAGAGTTTAGTCTGTGTAGTAATTGTTATGTTAGTATAAAGTATAAGTATTCCCCCTTCAAGAGGTAGTGTAAGCATCTTTGAAAGTTCATTTAACGTTAAAGTTTTAGCTGTGAGTTTGCATGTATGGTGTCATTTACATGGAACCAACTGCTTATGGTAATTGTGATGTGTATAGTCCTGACCAACTATCTGCTAACTAACATCCAAAAGTGACAGAACATATGGGTCACCCTGGCACATTGAACTAGCAAAAAATCAATGTGTCTAAGCCTAGCCACCCCTGGAGATCCTTTCGCACCTGTCTCATAGGAGTCCCTGAATGGGATCCTCAAGCATTTAAAGGTTTAGTTAGTAATGAGACTCGACTGAATCGATTGGCAATGTTGCAAGAGTGCAGTCACACTGTTGGCTTCACATTAAGACAACTTGAAGCCTGTTGGCAAGCAAAAATTACCCAAGTTCTCAATGTTACCATACAGCCCTCAGAAGAATTAGATTTGTTAAGTTCCACCAATACCTCAGGTGGATGGATAATGTTTGAATCCCCGACAAAAAGTCATTCCAACAAAGTAATGCAGCACTGGGCTGCAGTCAGCCCTATAGCTGATCTCGTTACTACCACTGAAATTAAAGCCTTTATTCGTGGTGCAATCTCACAGGACAATTACCAAAGCGATTACTTAGTTCCATATTCCTAATCTGTGGAGATAGAGCATGGAATGGGATTCCTGCTAATCTACATAGAGGACCCTGTTATCTTGGGAAACTTACTTTGTTCCATTCAAGCTTACACCAATTGCTGAATGTAGCTAGCAAAGTGAAAAACATCAAACAGTCAAAGTGAAGCCTGAATTAATTAAGGCTTGGCAACTCTAAAAAGGCTCACTTGTTAGACTAAGGAAGAATTGAACTTAACATCCACAATGTTAAGTGAGCTTTCAGCTGATGTGAGTAGTGTACGTCATGCAGTATTACAAAATCGAGCTGCAATTGACTTTTTGCTCTTAGCACAATGACATGGTTGTGAGGAGTTTGAAGGCATGTGCTGCTTGAATCTTACTGATCATTCAGCTTCCATCCATAAGCAACTACAACAGCTACAGAATGGGTTACATGCCCTGAAAGAAGATAGTGACCCCATTAGAAGTTGGTTCGCCAGCTGGGGCATCACTGGATGGTTGAGATCTCTTGTGCTTGTAGGGGGACGGACTTTACTTATAATGTTAATTGAGATGACAGTCTAAGTTGTATGTTATCTTGTCTTCATAAGAGTATAGAATGAGTCACATCCAAAGCCTGGTTTGTGCAAAAAGAGAAAGGGGGAATTGTTGTAATATTTTATATATTAGTAAAGGCCTGTCTGCACAAACCAGTCTTTGAAATAAGTTGTGATATTAAAGGCTAAAGTCCTTGAAGCCTTCTGCAGAAGAGAGAGTAAAGCAAAACAATATCCTTGTGTGTAGGAGAAAAAATGTAAACCTGTGTGTGTTAGCCAATAGTAGCTTGCTTTGCCCGTGGACCCTGTAGAACCCTATAAAAGGTGTGCTAAAGATAGAAATAAACAGCGTTCACTTTTACTTCTCTGAAGGGTCGTGAATAAGCTGGTGGTTTCTCAATACTCACAAGTCGGTGATGACTTGGTGAAATCCACAGACTCAGCTTTGGGAAGTTGATGTTGAGTTCGTAGAAGGATCACCCCAGATAGCTGAACTGGCTGTGACCTTAAGAGCCTTTGAGAAGTTTTCAGAACCAATTAACTTGGTTACTGACTCAGCCTACATAGCGGGAGTGGTGTCCAGAGCGGAACAAGCAGTTCTCAAGGACATTGAGAACGAACATCTCTTTAGATTGCTCTCAAAACTGATTTATTTGGTTTCAAATAGAGAACATCCTTTCTATGTGATGCATAGAAGATCGCATTCCGATTTGCCAGGTGAAATCGCTGAGGGGAACCGGAAAGCTGATTCCCTTGCTGCCCCAGCTGAAAAGGAACGTCTCCCAGATGTGTTTCAACAGGCAAAGTTAAGTCATCAGCAATACCATCAAAATGTGCCAGGACTGATTCGTCAGTTCCAGCTGACACTGGGTCAGCCTAAAGCCATTGTGGCCACCTGTCCCAATTGCCAGCTCCGGGCAGTGCCATCATTAGGCATCGGGGTTAATCTCCGAGGCCTTGGAAGCTGTGAGGTGTGGCAAACAGATATCACTCACATTCCCAGTTTTGGTCGCCTTAAGTATGTACACGTGAGCATTGACACATACTCAGGAGCAGTGTATGCCTCTGCTCATGCAGGAGAAAAATCTGTACATGCCAAACAGCACTTAGTACAGGCCTTTTCAGTGCTGGGGATCCCTAAAGAAATTAAAACAGATAATGGCCCAGCGTATAAATCCAAGGAGTTCCTGGAATTTGTCCAGCAGTGGGGAGTGGAACATAAAACTGGCATCCCCCACTCCCCCACAGGTCAAGCTGTGATTGAGCGTACACACCAGACGCTCAAACAAGTCCTAGCCAGGCAAAGTAGTGGAACAGGGTGGATGTCTTCACAGCAAAAGCTTTGTAAAGCTATGTTAACTATCAATTTCCTGAACTGTTCATTTGAAAACATGAATCCTCCAGTGACTCGGCATTTTAACAGTGGTGATCAGTTTAAATTGTCACAGAGTCCACCTGTTTTAATCAGGGACCCTGAAATTTGGCGAACCAAAGGCCCCTATGAACTTGTCACCTGGGGGCGTGGTTACGCGTGTGTATCCACCCCCACAGGCCCCCGATGGATTCCTCAAAAATGGGTAAAGCCTTTTTTTCCCAAAAACCCAGCCCCAGCAGAAGAAGAAGAGAGACAAGTGGCAGTCACTTCCAAAAGAAGACGCCGCCGGGAAAAACAAGAAGAAACCTTCCTAACCTCTGGCTATTCTCTGACCTGCTTACATTGACTGTGAATGTGTTTTAAAAATGTTTGTTTCTTTTCTTTTAGAAAAAACCTACCTCACACTCAAACACATGATGAGCCCTACCTCTGCTGTCATCCTGCTCGCTCTGAGCAGCCTGACCACTGCCTGGATCGTCCCTCAGCCACAACAGAACATCTGGGTGACCCTGGCACAAACACTCCAACAAGCGAGCATCTGCCTGTCCACTGCAACAGCAAAAGACCCTATGTCTACCTGCCTGGTAGGAATTCCCCTGCAGGCTGAAGAATTTACAGCCAGCTTTAGTGATCCCAAGTTTAATACAATGCCTAAAACACACAGTGATCAAATACATGACAATCGTAAACGGCGAGCTGTAGCAGTGAAAAATCCTATGGAAAAGTGGTTACCAGTACTGCCCAGAGCTAATAAAGAGCCCCAAGAATTAGAGTTATTAGGTTCTTCCCCTGCACCCTTTTGTGTTCACTTCATTTACAACTTACTGCCAGACACAAAACTATACAATCACACAATCCAGTATTGTAAAGAATACAAAGCAAAACAATGGTGTGGTACGCTAAGTCAGGCCTTAGCAGACGATCCTCGCCGTTCACATCCAAGAATCCTCCCTAAAGGTATATTTCTAATATGTGGAGATAAAGCATGGGCAGATGTTCCATCTCGCCTTCGAGGGGGGCCTTGCACTTTTGGGAGGCTGTGCCTGTTTGCACCCAACCAAACCCAAATTATTAGATGGACTAGGAAAGACAATTCGACTCATGAAATCCACAAAAGAAGCACTGATATTTTAGACTCAAATTGTGATTCGGATATATTTCATTGGGCAAAATCAAAAAGGGTTGCTGCATCCATATTTCTTCCATGGGTTGCAGCTGCCAAGGCACTAGATGAATTAGAACAGCTTGAGTGCTGGGTGATCAAACAGGCCAACTTAACATCAACTGCCCTCAGCTCCCTTCTCGAAGACGAGGAGATTACCAGACAGGCCACACTCCAAAATTGGGCTGCAATAGATTTTTTTCTGCTGCTGCATGGACACGAATGTCAGGAATTTGAAGGACTTTGCTGCCTAAACCTGTCCTCAAAAGCTCCCAACATCCACAGAGCCCTCCAAGAGATGAAGAACTTAATCGGACGAGTGAAGCAAGAAGCTGAGGACTGGTTTAGTGAGCTGTTCAAAGGCTGGGGACTCACAGGATGGTGGACCTCGATAATCAAAACAATCTTGTTGTTTTTTGTTGATCTGTTTCTAATTGTGCTAGCCTTCGGGATTGTCCATTGTTTAGTTTTAAAAGCTATCAAGAAATTAGTATCTACTACCTCAGAGATCAACCACATAGAGCTAGTGGACCAGAAGCAACTGGACCGGCCCGTCAATCACGAGTGGTTGACAAACTCGTGATCGGTATCAAAATGATATCACAACCGTTTTTCAAAAATTTTATATAATAAGAAAGGGTGAGATGTTGCAATGCAGTTAGAAAAAATGGTATGACCCAAAGAATGTACCCCCAAAAATGTAGACTTGTAAGTTCTTTCCCTTATCTTGTTCTCCTAGTTCCCCTTATTGGTTGTGTAAATTCCCCCCACCCCTTTCCCCTGCCTTGAAAATGGGGTGCCTATCGATACCTCTTCCTCTTTCCCTCCTGCAACTTCACTCCGAAAGATCCCAAGAAATAAAGCTGCAACTGCCATCTCAGCAAAGGGAAAAAGCCTTGTTTTTAGGGCCTCGTCTGGCAAGCTAAAACTACCTCCCCAGCCTCCCTGGCCACTGCGGGGTGGACAGTGGTAACAGAGAGGCTGGGGACAAAGTAATTATAGCACATACCTTTATCCGCAATGCCAGCAGGTCGTTGTCTGTCCCCACAGTGAGCAAACCGCGGTTCGGGGTCCCACCAGGGAAGGTCCTGGGGCACGCCAGGGAATCCGCTCCTCGGCTGCTCCCGCAGACAGACAGAGAGCCTCGCTCTCTTCCTGTTTTTTTGAGAACAGTAAATGTTGTAGGCATTTCACATGGTTTTGTCATCTCCGCCTTTTAGCCAAAGCATTTCTTGATGCTTGATTCTTAATTCTTAATTTCTCTATTTTAGGACTGTCTGCCTGTGGGTGGAGTTCAAGTTGCATCAGGTGCAGTATGGCTGCTGCTTGTGAGTGGACCCATGCTGGAAGTTCATGGAGAATTGTCTCCCGTGGAAGGGACTCCACGGTCTCACAGGGGAAGGACTCCTCTCCCTGCACAGCAGAAGACAATCTTGGTGATGAACTGACCAAAACCTCCATGCCCTGTCTCCCTGCACTGTCGGTGGGAAGGAGGGGGAGTCAAGGGAGGGGGGAGTAAGGTGTTTTAAGGGCTTATTGTACTTCTCATTATCCTCCTATGATTCTGTTAGTAATAAAATTAATTTTGCAATTTATGTTGAGCCTATTTTGCCCTGGAAATATTTCTTCTGGTCCGTATCTCATTCATGAAGTGCTTATTCTTTTTTTTTTCCCTCCTCTGCCCAGCTGTGGCAGGGGAGGGCGAGAGAGCGACTCTTGTGGGTGCCTGGCCTTGGGCCAGTGTGAGACCACAACATGGAGAGCCCCTAAATGCAGCAGGTAGATGTGCAGTGAAGGAAGCTGCAGCCTGAGGAAAGCCTGTGTGTTGGGGTTTCAAGAGTTCTTGATTTTTTTTCTCTTAAGGAATTTTCCCCCATAAGTGTTGCTAGGAGACAATAACGACCGGATATTTAAGAGAGAGACAAGAAGTGGCCGCAGCTCAGGGGAGGGGTCCAGCTGGCTACTCTCTCTTTTAACTGGGGATTTCTCATGGAGGGAAGACATACCTAGAGATTCTGGCTAGGAGAAGGGGTTAAGTGCAGCTCCGAGCTCTCTCTTCGCTCTTGGCATTCGGAGGTGTCAGTGTCCTGGGTTGATTATGATGTTAAATTGTATCCCTATTCGTCCACCTAGCCCAGACACAGGTTTTGTATTCTAAAAATTTCATCTGAGAGTAAAAGTGAGTGGAAAAGAAGCACCGAGTCTGTTATCAGAGACTGTACTTGCTCCCCCCTGCATCCCGGGATGGGGTTTTGACTACAGCACAGACAGACAGACAAGACACAGATCGCCTTGGCTTTCCAACTAGCCGAAGAAGAGAGGTCTTCCTGGACTGTTTTCTTTCCCTTTGCTTGGAATGGATCGAACCTGCTCTGGATTGGGGACTCAGGGGAGCACCGGGAGCTTGCACCCGTGGACTACCAGGAACCCAGCCTGGGCAGCAGCATTTTCTAGCGCCAGAGGGACTGATAACAGAGCGAACACCCACAGGAAAGAGACCCTCTGAATTTTGTCATCTCTTCAGAATGGCGAGAGGTTTTGTAATTTGATATTGTTCATTCTTGTGCTGGGTAATGCTGTGCCTGTTAAATAAACAGGTTTTTTCCACTTCTCTCAGAGAAATCTCTTCCCAAAGTGGTTGGGGGGTGGGAGAAAGGGGCCACGTGGGTTTGCTTCCTGGGGCGGGGCCCCATTGGAGGTTTTCTCCCAAATTTGCCCTAAACCAGGGTAACTGGGAAGGCCACTGCTTCTAGGAAGGATGGATCTGAGTGGCAGGTTTTGGAGAGTCTTGAGGATGGGTCAGCCCAATTGGTGGATATACGGGCTGCTGTCATGGCATTTCAGAAATTTTCCCAGGAACCTTTCAATCTGGTCATGGATTCCACCTATGTGGTCGACATAGCCCAGCGGTTGGGTCACTCAGTTTTGAAGGAGGTCAGCAATCCTGCCTTGTTTCATTTACTGAAGACCCTGTGGTATGCCATTCAGGCCCGAATGCATCCATACTATGTTCTGCATGCGAGGAGTCACACCAATTTGCCAGGGTTCATTGAAGTAGGTAACACGAGGGCTGACAAATTGCCTAACCTTGCATGGGTTGCGCCTCGGCCTGATATGCTTGCGTAGGCCAAAGCATCACATGGGTTTTTCCACCAGAACGCACATACTTTGCAGCAGCAGTTCCAGCTGACGTCTGCTGAGGCCCATGACATTGTTGAGTCTTGTGGCAACTGTCGTGCGCTTGCTGCACCTCTGCCAACAGGGGTAAACCCCAGAGGCCTTAGGGCCTTGGAGCTTTGGCAGACGGATGTCACCCAAGTTGCCGAGTTTGGTATGCACGTCAGTGTGGACACTTTCTCCTCTGCAATGTGGGCTTCCGCTTGCACAGGAGAAAACACCCACAGTGTCATTGCCTACTAGAGGCAGGCCTTTGCCATTTTAGGCATGCCTTCTGCTGTGAAGACCGATAATGGTTCTGCTTACGCCTCGCAGAATGTGCGGCAGTTCCTGCAGTTGTGGGGTGTGTTACACAAGTTTGGTATCACTCATTCTCTGACAGGTCAAGCTATTGTGGGATGTGATCATGGTACACTAAAGCGAGTTCTACAGAAGCAAAAACGGGGAATGCAGGGTGAAACCTAGCAGAGTCGGTTGGAAAAAGCTTTAAATACCATCAATCACCTCAGTGTCACAGAACTCAAATAACCCGGTCATATTGAACCATCACCTTTCATTGCGGGCTTCAGATGAGATGCATCAGCCTCCAGCGAAGGTTCGAGTGAGGAATCTAGTCACCAAACAGCGGGAAGGTCCGTATGACCTTATCGCTTCGGGGCGTGGGTATGCGTGTATATCCACAGATACTGGGGTACACTGGGTACCTGCAAAGTGCACTCATCCTGACCTGTGACCTCAAAGGCAGCATCCAGCTGACAAGTGGGTTGAAGACTGTGACCAAATTGAAAGTCATCAAATGGATGGGCCATCAGATGATGACTCAGATGCAGATGACGTGAGTGATCACCCTGATGGCCCATCCACAAGCAGACACTGACACTGACAATGTTTTCATTTTTTTTTTTTTTTTGTGATGGAGAAAGGGTAAGATATCACCCTGAAACTAGAGCCTTCTGATTGTTTAGAAGATTGTTTATTTTCTTTGTTATTTTCCTTTATTGATTGTTTAAAATATTGTTCATTTTCTCTGTTCATTTTTCTTTTTCTTTTTTCTATTTTAAAGAAGAAAGGGTGAGATGTTGCCTTGAAAATTAAGCTTTCTGATATTTTTTTCATAGTTTCTAGCCACTTTCTCAGGAAAGTAACTATAAACGTAAATGTTCATACATTCTTTCTAAGAAAGGTCTTTTGATGGATGTTTTGCACGACCAGTGGGATTGGGAAGATGGTAACCTAACTATCCAATCCCTGGTCATTGTCGAGAATCTATAAATACTGGAGTCAGAAAAATAAAAGCCTTTTTTCCCTATCATACATTGAACTGTGTCCATGTGAGTCATTCTGTGTCCTATAGCGACAGAGGCTGGTTCCCCCCTTTCCATATTGTTCATTCCGCCTGCCCAATATGCAACTCTGCTGGTAATAGAGTGGGCTTCATTAGGGGGTTGTGGCCAATGGTGTAAAAATATGCTTGTGCCCCAGAACCCAAAGCTTTCTCTTCCATCTAATAATACATTGTTTCCACCTGTGAGACAAACTCCCCATAGATATTCGGTTTCAGTTTCTCCTGCTTTTCTTTTTCACTTTTCTTGGAGATTTCCCATTTGCAGAGGATCCCAGGGGGATGTTTTGGTCATGTTTTGCCTCTGACCACTCTGGGGTCCTTCAGATATTTCAGTTTTTCTTATGGGTTTCATTTTAAATTCTTGGTCTTCTTCCTCTTTGAGGGATAGAAGTTCTCTGATTTCATCGGAATCCAGTTCAATGCTTTCATTATCATTGTCATCAGAGCTTTCCCGGATATCAACATCCCAATCTTCAGGTGATGTTATTAATTTTTGAAATTTTTTAACATCCATAGCTCTGGGAGCATGTAATAATGTCAATTCCAATTTTTCCTCCAATGTTTTTGTATTTCTCTTAGATTCTTTTAGTTCTTGTTTTACTTTGTTATATTGGCATTTCAGGGATGATTCTGCTATTTTATATATCTGTATTTCATTTATCAATTTATCATTTTCTTTTATAATTTGTTCTCTCCACTCCCAAGCAGAGTTTAAACATAGTGCAAGGGTGTGACAGATAATGTCCTTTACTTTTGTATCTTTCAGTGATCCCTGCTTTTCATTTATTTTGTCTTTTATCTTTCCCCACTGAAACCAGTTATCTGTTGGCCAGGGATCATCAATTTCAGTGTGAACACTGTGCATCCATAAGTCATTTGCCAAGTCTTTAGTCTGAATTTTTGAATCATTTGCCATTATCCTGCTTCGACTACACCAAAATGTTATGAATTGATGAGAGTTTAGATAAGTCCTTGCCTTTCGCCCAGGCCTCTGGCAGCAGGCAGTAGCTTTATTAGGACAGCCAACACCCCAAAATTCACTCTAGTTCACAAGATCTTTAATAATGGCTGATTTGGTGTATTATATAATTAATTATTTATTTAATAGACACAAAACTAATAGACATAAGATTTTAGATAGACTATCTACTACACAGGGCTAGAATAAAAAGAACTACTAGTAGGTAAATATATAGTGCACTATAAGGTACTTTTTTTACAGTTAAGGAAGCAATAGTATAGATTAGGGGTCAATGTATCTTACCATCCAATTGTTGGTGGGGCACACATTGAGATCCTTTCCCTCAGTTCCCAGGAAAGTAACCATGGAATCTGTGTCCAAACTCCAGGGAGAAGTCCTGCACTTTTTCAGGGTGTGTGTCGGAGACTTCTACCTCCGTGATAATCTGTGTTACTTTTATGACTATAATGAGCAGTGTCTTATGTCAAATAATATTTATTTTTCTCTTGTCTCCTCCCACGTCTGCTCTCCATACCAAGATGTTAATTCTTAGTGGTCTGCAGACCATTTGGCACCAGATGACCCCTTGCTGGGCTTTTGACCCACCTGGGTTATCTCTCCCATCTTCACCAGCCATCTAGGGTAGAAAGAGAGGTGTATGCCCTGCCACAGCATGTGCCTAAGAGTTGGGTTAATGAGGACCACCAAAACAAGGAACAGGTGGCTCGAGCTGTGAAAATCAAAGTGTCACGGGTAGATTTGGATTGGCAACACAAGGGAAAGTTCTTCCTAGCTAGGTGGGCTCACAATGCCTCAGGTCATCAGGGAAGAGATGCAACATACCAATGGGCCAGTGACCAAGGGGTGTACTTAACCGCAGACACCATAGCTCAGGTTATCTATGACTGTGAAACATGCACTGAGATCAAGCAGGCCAAGTGGGTACAACCCCTGTGGTATGTGGGGTGGTAGTCCAAATATAAGGATGGGGAGGCCTAGCAGATTGATTACATCACAGTGCTGCAAACCCTCTAAGGCAAGCCTTATGTACTTATGTAAAAGCAACCACTGGATGGCTGGAGACATACCCTGTGCCTCATGTTACTGCCCAGAGCAGCATCTTGGGCCTTGAAAAACAAATCCTGTGGCAGCATGGCACCCCTGAGAGAACTCAATCAGACAAAGGTATTAATTTCAAGAATAGCCTTATAAACACCTGGGCTAGACAACATGGAATTGAGTGGGTCTATCATATTCCTTATCATGCATCAGTTGGTGGGACAGTTGAGTGGTGCAATGGACTATTGAAAACAACATTGAAGGCCATGGGTGGTGGGACCTTCAAGCAGTGGGATCTGCATTTACAAAGGCTTCATGGTTAGTTAATGCCAGAGGTTCCACCACTCTGAACCCTTGCACAGAGCAGACAAAGTCCCCATGGTGTATATGAGAGGAATGTTAAAAAAGATTGTTTGGAGCAAAGGTAAACCTATCTGTAGGATTTTTTTTGTTCAAGGACCTGGTTACACTTGCTGAGTAATGCAGCGGGATGGGAAAACATCTTGTGTACCTCAGGGGGATTTGATTTTGTGTGAGAATAGCTTGTAATATTGGAATGTCTATGTACCACTGGTTGCTGAATGTCAGTGCCACTGCATGTTTTAACTATCATGGACAATGACAATGGACTGCTCCAGTTATATCAGTCGATGTGGTAGTGCATATTTCTGGGAGTTACTGTGGTAAATAGAGACCCTTTTGTTCGACAAAACATATAGATACGATGCTTTGCAAAACTATGCTTTGTGTAATAGGGATGAGGTTGAAGGCTGCTGCTGACGCTCGCATAATCATTAAAACAGCCTTGCAAGTTCTCTTGAATTTCAGAGAGCTAAGCCACCCAGATAAGCCTTAAAAGGAGAACAGTGAGGAAAGGTCAAAAGAGGAAGACTCCTGATCTTCATCCTGCAACCACCAGAAGGCAGAAAAAGACCCCCAGCGACTGGAGGCACATGCGCAGAGACACCCGAGAAAGGACACGTAACCCGGAAGTTGGACCACTTAAAAGGGAGAACACAGAAATCGGAAGCGCGGCAGCCGATGGAGAAGAGACTCCCCTGTCGCCCAGCGCTGATTTTTTGCTTATTGCTTGCTTGCTACAATTAATAAAATTCTCTTTGATTGAATCGTATCACTCTCTTGAGTGCATTCATTACAAATTGGTGCCGTGACTCGGATGCAATCTGTAGGACAGTCTCTCGGCATTACGGGGGGGCGCCCCGCTATTATTTAGCGGCCCGGAGGGCCGGTTTCTGCCTCTATTGCACCGACGAACCTAAATTTAAAGCAATAAGCAAAAGGGAGACCGGTCGACCCCTTAAGATCTGTGCACAGAGTCCGGACGAAGACGCGGGATGCGGGACGCATGAGTATAAGGGGGAACTGTTCGGTTGGGGTCGGGATCCTGGAGTGTGGCGAAGTGGTGTGTGTGTGAGAGGGGGACTGGTAGCCAGATTCCCCAAGTGAGTGCTGACCCTCATTAGTGCGTCTCCCATTAGCCCGCGAGGGCGTGGGCCACGAAAAAGGGAAGCGAAAGAGACTGTGATTTGAAGGCACTCCGGAAGAATGGGGCAGGGGAAAAGCAAGCCCCCTGTATCTATTAAACTCCCTCCGGTACCTAGAGATAGTCCGTTGGGTTTTATATTAGAAAATTGGAAGCATTTCCCGGGAACAGAAAATAAAGATTAGGCAAAAATGATTCACTGTTGTGTAGAAATATGGGGAAGAAAGGAAATCTCAAAGACTGTATTTTGGCCTATATTTGGATCAACCGAAGATTGGGTTAGACAAAAGTTAAATTCCTGGGTAAACACAAAAATCCCCTTCAGCTCAGAGGAAAGTGCTTATGCAGAAATCTGGATATCAAGTCCCGAAGTTTTTATATTTAAACTAACAGAGAATCCAGGGGAGAGGAAGGGGAAGAAAAAGGAACCCCAAAAAGAAGATACTTTGATAATGTCCCCTCCTTATGTACCCCTACCACAAGCCCCCCCCCCCAAACCCTGAGGAGGATTTAGACATGCCAGATGTGGGACCTGTTACCAGGAGTAGATCCAGAAAGAAACAAGAGAACCTATTCCCATTAAGAGAAATGCCAATGGGTGGACCCCAAGCTGGAATAGGGTTTATATCTGTCCCTCTCAGTTCGGGGGATGTCAGAGACTTCAAAAAGGAAATGGGGCATTTGTTGGAAGACCCATTGGGGGTTGCAGAAAGAGTTGATCAATTTTTAGGACCCAATATGTACACATGGGAAGAATTACAATCTATCCTGAATATTTTATTTACGGCAGAAGAGAAAAACATGATTAGAAGGGAAGGAATGCGCACTTGGGATGCTCAGCATGTTCAGGGACCACTGGCAGATGTAAAATGGCCCCTCCAAAATCCCCACTGGGATCACCAAGATCCAGCGCACAAAGCACATATGCAGGATTTGAGAACTATTATAATTCAAGGGATTAGAGAGGCAGTCCCAAGGGGTCAGAATATCAATAAAGCATTTAACGAGAGGCAAAAGAAAGACGAGACCCCTACGGAATGGTTGGAAAGGCTAAGAAAGAACTTCCAACTATATTCCAGGATAAATCCAGACACCCAGTTGGGGCAAGCACTGCTTAAAGCACAATTTTTGGCAAAATCCTGGGAGGATATTCGGAGGAAGATAGAAAAATTGGATGGGTGGCAAGACAGAGGGTTAGATGAGCTTTTGCGGGAGGCACAAAAAGTGTATGTTCGGAGGGAAGAGGAGGCTCAGAAGCGGCAAGTTAAGATGATGGTGGCTGCTGTGAGAGAGAGTAGAGACCAAACCTGGAAAGGGAAGCAAGAGACCAATCAGGAACTCAAAGGAAAGACAGAATGTTAAGGTTTGTTTTTACTGTGGAAAGAAAGGACATTTTAAGAGAGAATGTAGGGTGAGGATCCAAGATGAAAAAATGTTCAAAGAAGACTAGGGGGGTCAGGGGCTCTACATTCTCGGGACCCAAAAACACCAGAAAGAGCCCTTGATAAAGTTAAAAGTGGGTCCCTAGTACCAAGAAATAACTTTCTTGGTAGATACTGGAGCTGAGAGATCAACCATTCAGTTTTTACCTAAAGGATGTAGTATATCCAAAGAAACCGCTACGGTAGTAGGGGCAAAGGGGGAACCCTTTGAAGTGGGGGTTATTAAAGATGTGATGATAGAATCAGAATCAAAAATTGGGTTGGGAAATTTTTTATTAGTACTAGAAGCAGATTATAATTTGTTGGGAAGAGATTTAATTATTGAATTGGGAATACACTTAGATATAGTTGATAAAGAGTTGAGGATAAGGCTATGCCCTTTAAGGGTGGAAGATGAAGATAAAATAAACCCAGAGGTGTGGTATACACCTGAGAGTGTGGGACAGTTGAGGATAACCCCATTCTCGGTCACTATAAAAAACCCAGAAATCCCAGTTAGAATAAAACAATATCCCTTATCACTTGAGGGACGAAAAGGGTTGAAGCCAGAAATTGATAGATTGCTAAGTAAGGGACTATTAGAACCATGTATGTCACCTTTTAACACACCCATACTGCCAGTAAAGAAACCAAATGGGACTTATCGTTTGGTACATGATTTAAGAGAAATTAACAAACGCACAGTGGCACGATTCCCAGTAGTTGCAAATCCGTACACACTACTAAGCAAGCTGGGACCCGACAGTTTATGGTACAGTGTTATAGATTTAAAAGATGCATTCTGGGCCTGCCCTCTTGATGAAAATAGCCGAGATTACTTTGCATTCGAATGGGAAGATCCAGACACGGGAAGGAGACAACAACTGAGATGGACAGTATTGCCCCAGGGATTCACAGAATCCCCCAATTTGTTTGGACAAGCATTGGAGCAGATTTTACAGGATTATCAGACAGACCCAAGAGTGACCTTGATACAATATGTGGATGACTTGCTTTTAGCTGGGAAAGAGGAAGAAGATGTAAGGAGAGAGAGTATTAAGCTGTTAAATTTCCTGGGGTTAAAGGGATTGAAAGTATCCAGGGCAAAACTCCAATTTGTAGAAGAAGAAGTGAAATATTTAGGCCATTACCTTAAAAAGAGGGAGAAAAAGATAGACCCTGAAAGGATACAAGGAATTCTGTCACTGCCAATTCCTAAAAATAAAAAACAGATACGTCAAATCTTGGGGTTAACAGGGTACTGTAGACGGTGGATTGAAAATTACAGTAGCAAAGTTAAATTTTTATATCATAAATTGACACAGGAGGGATTAATAAAATGGAATTCAGAAGACACAGAAAAACTCCGGGAACTACAAGAAAGTTTAATTCATGCTCCTGTTTTGAGTCTCCCGGATTTAAAAAGACCCTTTTATTTGTTTGTAAATGTGGAAAATGGAATTGCCTTCGGAGTCCTGACTCAGGAGTGGGCAGGGAAAAAGAAACCGATAGGGTATCTATCAAAGATCTTGGACCCCGTGTGTAAGGGCTGGCCAGCTTGTCTGCAAGTAGTGGCAGGATGTGCCCTACTGGTGGAGGAAGCTAGGAAAATTACCTTTAATAGCAATTTGAAGGTAATGTCCCCCCATAACATTCGTAGTGTGTTACAACAAAAGGCAGACAAGTGGATTTCAGATGCTAGACTTCTAAAATATGAAGGAATTTTAGTTGAAGCCCCAAACTTAACACTGGAAACGACAGCTTTACAAAATCCACAAAATCCAGCTGCATTTTTATATGGAGAACCTGAAGGTGAACCTTTGACACATGACTGTATAACCACAATTGAGGAACAAACCAAAATTAGACCTGATTTGGAAGAAGAGGAATTAGAAAGCGGAGAAAAGTTGTTTGTAGATGGGTCCTCTAGAATAATAGAAGGAAGGAGGAAAACGGGTTATGCCATCATATGAGGACCTGATTTGCAAGTCCTGGAATCAGGACCATTAGACAAGTCCTGGTCTGCCCAAGCCTGCAAATTGTATGCAGTATTAAGGGCATTAAAACTACTAGAAGGAAAAGAGGGGACAATATATACAGATTCCAGATATAGTTATGGGGTGGTGCATACATTCGGTAAACTGTGGGAAGAAAGAGGTTTAGTAAACTCCCAAGGGAAGGATTTGGTTCATCAAAAACTCATAATTGAAGTATTAAATACCCTGAGAAAGCCCAAAAGATTGGCAGTAGTTCATTTGAAAGGACACCAGAAGGGAATAGATTTGAAGAGTAGAGGAAATAATGCCGCCGATCAGGAAGCAAAACGCGCGGCATTACGAATAATGGTCCTAAAAGAAAAAAGGGGGCATGAAGAAATCTGGAAACACAGGGATAATGACTTGAGAAGTAGATTTACTGAAGAAGAGAGGTTAAAACTCCCAGAAACAGGAGCAACCGAGAATCCAGAGGGAAGATGGTTTCTCCCAGATGGCCGGGAAGTACTACCAAAAGCTATAGCTCAAAGAATATTAGAAAAAATACATCAAAGGACACATTGGGGAGCACAGGGGTTAACAGACTATTTCGCTGCAAAATATATGAGCACAGGTATTCGAGATTTAGCTAAGCAAATTACTAGAAGCTGCCTCCCATGCTTACAAACAAATAGGAAAAATCTCAGAAGATTACCGTATGGAGGGAGACCCCTGGCAAAAAGACCCTTTGCAAATATTCAAATTGACTTCACAGAACTACCAAAGGTAGGGAGACTTAAATATCTCTTAGTCCTAGTAGATCATCTCACCCATTATGTAGAAGCTTTCCCAACATCTAGGGAAACTTCACGAACAGTTGCAAAGGTGTTATTAGAAGAAATAATCCCTAGATACGGAGTACCAGAGACAATAGACTCCGACAAAGGTCCCCACTTTACATCAAAAATAACTCAAGATGTGGCAAAAGCATTAGGAATAAAGTGGGAACAACACACCCCTTGGCACCCTCAAAGTTCTGGGAGAGTAGAAAGGATGAATGGAGAAATAAAGAAGCAACTTACCAAGCTAGTGATGGAAACGAAACTATCATGGGTCAAGTGTATTCCACTAGCCCTTCTGAATATTCGAACCCAGCCAAGGGCAGATTTGGGAATTTCCCCTTTTGAGATGTCATACGGTATGCCCTATAATATAGAGGAAGTTCAAACACATCCAAATGTAAGTGATCAATACATCAATGAGTATTTGATAAAATTAATGAAGTTCAAAAGGGCATTGTGGGAAAAAGGGATGCTAGCCCAAAGACCACCATTGGATTTTATATTACACCAGGTACAACCCAGAGAGTGGGTGCTAATAAGAAGTTGGAAAGAGAATCCCCTAACACCGAAGTGGGAAGGACCGTATCAAGTCCTCCTAACAACTGATTCTGCGGTTCGAACGGCGGAGAAAGGCTGGACACATGCGAGTCGAATAAAAGGATCTGTGGAAGCACCGAAGGCTAGTAACTGGGAAGTGGTTAGCCCGGCTGGGGACTTGAGACTTAAAATATCCCGAACAAAATGACACCCAAAAACTATTAACCTGCTTAGAAACTCATGAATAATAAACTCCATAAAGGCTTTTATATAGAATATAGAAGACCTCCACCTAGTGGTGAGGAAATATATAATAGAGGTGTTAGAATAGGCTGTACTTTGTGTCAGGAGTGTTATCCTTTTGTTTGTTTTAAATGTATAATATGTGAAGAACTCTGGTGGACCCACTGTCATAGAGGCTACCCACCAAGAGGGGTGTGTAGCTCTTGCTACACTGCCCAGAGAGAACTCACTGATTGGGCCCTAATAACCAGAATACGAGCAGGAGAATTTGAGAAAGGATCAGAGGAGTGGTGGGCCATCTACTCAAAAGGGGTCAATCCCTTGTATTATTGCTATCATCCAAACGAACCTACACCTTTTGTAGCCAATATAGTAGCTGGGTTGTGCAGACGGTGGCTCCGGAAATTAGGGTGTCATACCCCTTTAATAAAGCATAAAAGTTGGGAAAAATATATACAAAGAATCAATAAAAGAGGAAATAATCCCCCTCCTGAAGAGTACTCTTGCTGTCGAGAAGATGGTACACCCCGTGTCCCGAAGCAACCGGGTCGACGGGAGAGGCAGAGGAGTAATAAACCATGGAGGGAAGCACACCAATATACATGGGACCAAAGGGTCATGGTTCTGGAAATGCCACAAGAGTGGGGATGAGACAACCCAGCAAAGTAATTTCTGGGGAATCCAAATTAGCAATTCACAAAGGAAAAGCCTCTATTATAGCAGGGGAAACCAGTGTTAGTTAAAGAAGTTAATAACATTTATAATCTTAAGTAGCACATTTAATATTTGCGCAAGTAAGACTCATGAACCTTTCAATTGGTCTTTAATCCGATGGGAAGACCAGGTCGTTATCCAATCACAGCTCACCTCTGAAGCCCCCAGCTTTCAAGTTACCTTGGACTCTCTCATTAAGTGGAGGACTACTGGTTATAGCCGGCCCGGACATAATGTGTTATATATGTGCCCAGCTTCTAATCCAGGCAAAGGATATTGTAATTACCCTGGTGAATTTTACTGTAGATATTGGGGCTGTGAGACAATTTCCGTGGGATGGAAAGTACAGAACCCAGATAAATATCTAAAGGTAGAAAGGGGCCCACACGGATGTATAAAACCCTGGACAGATCCCTCGGGGGTAGTGACATATGTTGGGACTTGTAAGTTTTACTACATCAATATTACACAACCCCAAGATCCTGGGTGGTTATTAGGACGGACCTGGGGTTTCAGAATATGGGAACCCGGAAAGGAACGGGGAGGGCATGTTCTCATAAGAAAGGAAGGGGTCCCCCATGATTCTGGATCTGTTGGACCAAATCCAGTGGTATGGAGAGCAATAGACCCCAAAATAAGGGATCAGAATAATTGTTCAAAGGAAACAGAAAATAACAACAAGTCCCAAGTATCAACCACAGTGGGGACACCTCAGGAATATAGAAACGGGGCTCTTTGGAATATTTTACAAGCTACCTTTAAAGTACTAAATAACACATACCCAAATTTAACTAAAGAATGTTGGTTATGCTATAACATTAACCCACCCTTCTATGAGGCCATAGGTTCCATAACTGAACCGAAAAGAGTAAACGGCACTAATCCCACTGCCTGCCTATGGAAAAAGGGAAGAGAAAACACCCCAGGAATAACGTTATCTCGAATTACCAGGAAAGGAATATGTGTGGGAAATGTGCCCTCAGACAAAGATCATTTATGTCAAACAAAAATGCAGATTAACAACCCTCATAAGCCGGCTCAGTGGCTGATTCCAGCAACTAATACAAAATGGGTTTGTAACACTTTAGGAGTAACCCCATGTGTTTCCATAAAAATCTTTAATGAAACCCACGAATTTTGCATACAGGTTATAATAGTTCCTTGAATTATCTATCATCCTGAAGAATATGTGTATTCACAATATCAAAACCCAGGGCATCATGTGCTGAAGCGAGAACCCCTCACGGCACTAACAGTAGCCGTATTGTTAGGTATAGGAGGAGCTGGATTAGGAACGGGAGTAGCGTCCTTAGCGAATCAACACCAGGGGCTCAGGGAGCTTAGAATTTCAGTAGATGAAGATTTGAGAAGAATTGATAAATCTATAAAAGACGTCACAGACTCCCTAGACTCGCTGGCTGAAGTAGCCTTACAAAACAGAAGGGGATTAAATCTATTATTTTTACAGCAAGGAGGCCTGTGTGCTGCACTTAGAGAAGAATGTTGTGTATATGTAAATAAAAGTGGGATAGTAAGAGAGACCATGGCTAAATTACGAGAAGGACTGGAAAAGAGAAAGAGGGAACAAGAAATGCAACAAAGTTGGTACGAATCCTGGTTTAACTATTCTCCCTGGTTAACAACTCTACTATCCACTGTGGTAAATAGAGACCCTTTTGTTCGACAAAACATACAGATACGATGCTTTGCAAAACTATGCTTTGTGTAATAGGGATGAGGTTGAAGGCTGCTGCTGATTCTCACATAATCATTAAAACAGCCTTGCAAGTTCTCTTGAATTTCAGAGAGCTAAGCCACCCAGATAAGCCTTAAAAGGAAAACAGAGAGGAAAGGTCAAAAGAGGAAGACTCCTGATCTTCATCCTGGAACCACCAGAAGGCAGAAAAAGACCCCCAGCGACCGGAGGCACATGCGCAGAGACACCCGAGAAAGGACACGTAACCCGGAAGTCGGACCACTTAAAAGGGAGAACACGGAAATCGGAAGCGCGGCAGCCGATGGAGCAGAGACTCCCCTGTCGCCCAGCGCTGATTTTTTGCTTATTGCTTGCTTGCTACAATTAATAAAATTCTCTTTGATTGAATCGTATAACTCTCTTGAGTGCATTCATTACAGTTACTTAGTTTCTCTGTGAACCTTCTAGGCAGCTGTGACGTGTTTTTCCCCTCCCCTCCCTGTCCCTGAAATGTTATCCCATTGGTTGGTGTTATATGTCTCCCCGCCCCTCTCCCGAGGTTTGAAAAAGTCTGGGAAAGAGAAGCTCGCTCTCTTCTCCCCCATGGAAGCCAGCCAGAATAAACATCCTCCGTTACCCCGGAGGGAGAAGCAGCCCTTTCTTGGTCTTTTTCTTGGTCTTGAAGAATCTCCCTGACCCCCCCCCTCGACAGAGCTAGCCTGGATTACTTCGGGGGGCAAAGGGAAGGTTACTTCAAGTCATGGACCAAATTAACTCAATACACATCCTGGGGGATGGTCAGTGATCACTGAAATAATTGTATTTGTATATAGCTATATGTATATATATGTGTGTTTACAGTTGAAATACATTAATTTTGACAATAATCACATTATATGTGTCAGGACAGTTCCAGAAACACCAGAGGTTTACATCCAAAGAGGAGACAGAGGAGTCCTGCAACTTTATTAGAGTAAAAGGAGAAGGTTCAATGGGGCACACACCTGGGGGGTTTTCTCTCTTGAGGTTTTGGAGAGCGCAGCCTCCTTTTATCCTAAACTCCCAGCCACATGTTGCCCTCTTCCTTTCCTCATTGGCTGAGGTACTAGGAAGGCACAGCCTTTCTGAACCATCTACCACATATCCCCCCTTGAACCTTTCATTGTACCCAAAGTTCAGAAGTTCAGGCTTCTGCAGACCCACTTGTCTGTTTCAAGAGCCAAACTGTCTGGGGTCTGTTAACAAACCCTCTGCTTGAAGTTAGTAGAGACATTAAGACCCATTTCAAAGCCATTAACACCCATACCCTCACCCATGGAATTGTTTGTAAAGACATTAGCACACATCTTTCCTCTCAATACCTCCTCTTATTTTTCAATTTGTCTTCACAAACCCTAGTTATTATTAACCTTTTTAAACAACCTGGAACATTTGAAATACCCCCTCCCAACTTTTCCACATCTGGCCCCTGCACCAGGCGTGGCAAGTAAATACAGTGAATAAAGTAGACAATGACAGTTCATATTAGTCCATTAATCACTAGATGTCTGTAGGTGTAAAACGGGCTTGCGGTGAGACTTCTCCAGGGTCAGGCTGCTCTTCGTATAAGCACTTTATTATTTAGGCAGAAGGTGGAAGAGATCCCTTTACTCTGCCAGCCACAGCGTAAATGTGCTGAAAGAGGGAGAGAGAAAGTGGAAAGAGGGGTCTGAGAGCATGAGGACAGAAGATAATTAAGGGGGTAGAGAGAGAGGGGCAAGAGGGGGTAAGAGAGGGTAAGAGCCTAAGAGGTAAAGGGCAGTAAAGAGAGCAAGAGTATGAGAGGCTAAGCAAGGGTGTAAGATAGGAAGTTAGGAAAGTGAAGTTCTTGTTACAAGACATTATATCTTTTTCTATAGTGAATATTCTAATTCCCAGTAACCAACCAGTATATGACACACATTCTATAGAATTTACATATAGCCTATAAGAAATATTACATTACCATACAGTGTTACATTTTAAACTCTAAAGGCTACTTTTCAAATTCGTCTCTTGCTGCTTTGACCTTTGGATTCACTATCAGCAGAAGGGTATTGTTCAATCAACAGGGATTCTCCTTCAGCTGGCTAGGCTATTGTTCTTTGGTTATATAGTAACTAACACTCAGTATCTTATAGTTCAAAGCTAGTTTTCATTTCTATTTCGATTCTAGGTTTCATATTTTCAGAATCTTTAGCTAAACAATCATATTCATAAGGTTTCCCTGTTTCATCTTCCCCAACAGACTTCCTTGTCCCTGGCTACTGATAGGTGAGGTCTCCCATCCTTTTCTTCCAGTTAAGAAGTCCAAATCTCCAGGGCTTTAGAGACCTTGACAGGAGTATGATGGGTCCACCCATGTTCAGGTGTCCTGACTGCTGTCTCTGCAGTTCTGGTTGGATGTTAGGAACAGCAAAGTCCAAAGGTAGTGTCTGTGCTAACTGGGCTTCCTGTCAAAGATATTTCAAGAGACACAGTACCCTGGCCACATACTGGTATAAATATACATCTTCACCTCCCTGACACACTGAAAATTAATTCAAACGGGAATGATTTCCTGGAGGTTTGGCTCTTATTCTTGCCAAAGCTAATGGCAAAAGTTGTACCCATGACAGTTTCTGTCACCAGCTTCAAAGGTTGTCTCTTTATTTCTCTCATCCTTTATACTTGACCTTAATTCTCAGGGTGCCAGAGAGTATGAAGGTCTCACTAAATTCTCAAATCCCTTGAAGGATCCCCCTGTAAAATGAGTTCCCCGTTCAAGTCCACTGCCTTCTTGTTATAAAGGACAATATAGTATTTGCTTTCACATTTATGTATTAGCTTTTGCAAGTTATTATTAACCACAAAGATGTTGATATGGTATAATTTGTAATTCCTTTTAACTGCTTTTTGGTATAGTATAATCTGCCACCTTATGTATGCACCGTATAGCTTATATAAATAGTAGTGTGATAAATATATTTTAAGCCTTAGCATAATATTAAAATAGGGACTATATAACATTAAAATGCTTTTATTTATGTAACTAACTCAGATAATAGTGTGAAATAGCTATGTTGTTTCTCATATTTGTGGACCATCTTATCTGAATGATAACAGTGACAAGAACCAGGACACCAAGAGAAAAATTTACCACTGACTATCTAGATTATGAGGAAGTGTCAAAACAACAGAATGGAGCCTTGAGAAGAAATTAAATATATTGTGTTGTGACGTGACTCGGGGAGGCAAAGAGTTAGTTTCAGATAAGCATCGTCCAACCCCAAACCCCTTGTGAAGGGCGGCCCAGGAGTTCTGATTGGGTTTGAGTCCCTGGGGGTTTCTCCCTTGTTGTGTTTCTAGTGGTCCCTAACCCTGAACTCCACCCTCAAAGGTGGAGACCCTCAAGAGTTCTGTCCCTCAAAAACCCCTGCTCAGCCTCTGTTCGGGGCTCTCTGTTCTGGATCGGAGTTTGTTCCCATGCTGAATAAATCGTTTCATGAATGGGAGCCCGTCTCTTTGGTGTTCCATGCTGGTCCCCAGAACCCTGAGGTTTCTCTGGACGCGATCCTGAGGTTGTGGACTACAACAGTAACTTAATTATCCAATCCCTGGTCATTGTCGAGAATCTATAAATACTGGAGTCAAAAAATAAAGTTACTTCTTTTCCTGTCATACCACTGAGAGGCTTTCTTGTGAATCATTCTGTGTCCTTTAGCGACATCTGGTGACACCGACGTGCACTACAGATAAATGTAGCAGTGTAGATTTTGGTAGTTGTTTCTCTTTCTTTGCCATGGCTTCCCTTAGGTTGGTGCTGATGGATGCGCTGGTGATGGAATTTTGGCGAGGTTTATTGGATAGGAAGCGGATCGATGTCTCAGAGGATAATTTTCAGCGATTGTATTCTTATGGCCGAAGTGAGGGGGTTTTTCCTATGGTTGAGAAAGCCTTTTCGAAGCAGGCTTGGGATTAGTTGGGAGATTCCCTAATTCAGGCTGTTATGAATGCACTCAAGAGAGTGATATGGTAAAAAAATTTTATTAATTACAGCAAGCAAGCAATAAGCAAAAATCAGCGCTGGGCGACAGGGGAGTCTCTGCTCCATCGGCTGCCGCTCTTCCGATTTCCGTGTTCTCCCTTTTAAGGGGTCCGACTTCCGGGTTACGTGTCCTTTCTCGGGTGTCTCTGCGCATGTGCCTCCGGTCACTGGTGGTCGCTTTCTGCCTTCTGGTGGTCGCAGGATGAAGATCAGGAGTCTTCCTCTTTTGACCTTTCCTCACTGTTCTCCTTTTAAGGCTTATCTGAGTGGCTTAACTTTCTGGAATTCAAGAGAGCTTGCAAGGCTGTTTTTTTATAATTATACAAACGTCAGCAGCAGCCTTCAACTTCATCCCTATTTTACAAAGCATAGTTTTGCAAAGCATAGTATCTTGCATGTTTAGGCTAACAAAAGGGTCTCTACCACAATTCCCCCCTTTTTTCTATTGCTTACTTTTGTTCGTTAAATCTCTGTAGTTCTCTTTTACTTAACTCTAAATAATTTTCTGTCTCTTCCCCATTTAAGGCTTCATATTTGGCTCGTATTAGCATAAGGTGAGCTGCTTCTAACCTGCTTTTCACAATGCTAATGATTTTGTTAAAAATACAAGGTTCAAACATAAGTCCTAAGATTAATAAAATTAGTGGTCCTGCTATAGTGGATATTAGAGTTGTTAACCAGGGAGAATAGTTAAACCAGGATTCGTACCAGCTTTGTTGCATTTCTTGCTCTCGTTTTCTCTTTTCCAGTCCTTCTCGTAATTTAGCTATGGTTTCTCTTAATACTCTACTTTTATTTACATATACACAACATTCTTCTTTAAGTGTTGCACACAGGCCTCCTTGCTGTAAAAATAATAGATTTAATCCCCTTCTCTTTTGTAAGGCTACTTCAGTCAACGAGTCTAGGGAGTCTGTGCCCACAGGGTGTACTGCCTAAATAGCTCATCTCCTGGTGACCTGGAGGCAATGTGACCGTGCTCTGGAGAGCTGTGGGTCCTCCTCTGACAACTCAGTGAGGGGGGTTTCTCTGACTTGGACGAAGGGGACGGGATGAATTCCGGCTTTGGGAGTGGAGCGGAGCTCTCTTTCTCCCCCCCATGCCACGGGGCTGGGGGAGGGCTGTATCTCGGATTGCAAGGTCAGCTCCCCCAGGGTTTCTGGGGCCCCCAGTGAGTTGGCCCCTGACCTGCAGCTAGGTGGGAGCCAGTGAGCTCTGGGGAGTCCCGCGGAGCGGGTGGGTGTGGCCCCGCCTCTCCTGGCGCCCAGGGTCGCCTTCCCTGTGTGCTTTTCTGGTGCTGGGGGAGGCACGAGCCACCAAGGCAGGGGTCCACTCCGCCCTTGGAGGCGGAGTCAGTGACGATTCCGTGTCCCTATTGTGGCGGGGCTGTGCCGTATCCCCCAGGGGTTGATGGAACAGGCCTGGGCTCTGCGCTGGCTGCCAAGCATGCGCAGGCAGGCGCAGTCCCGGAGGACGGGGGTTTGATTGATTTTCTCTCAGACCGTGTCCAAGTGGGTAGGATTCCTGTGCTGCTTTGTGTGAGGCAGCCAGTGCTGGCCATTGGGCTTTGTGTCACTGGTGGGACCCTGCTGGGGGCGGTGCCGAAAGCCTCCCCTCCCGCGCCCGCTTCGCTGAGCGTGGGAGGGGGCACCGAGTGTGGCGCGGAGGCTGGGCTGGATTCCGCTGGCTCCGCGATGCAGTGCCCCACCTCCAGCGAGTCCAGGACAGCCCCTGGCAGTAAGGCAGGGTGGTGCTGCGGCTTTGTGGGCCGCGCCCCTACCTGCACCGCGTTCCCTCCCTGCACTAGGGGAGGGAAGCCCTGGGCTGGCTCTGCCCTGTCCCGCCTCGGGTTCCTGTGTGGCTGGGGCGGGCTGCAGCTGCTGCGTCCCACGACTGTGTCGGCCACGGGGAGATACGGGCCCTGCGTTGTTTACTTTTGGTACAGGTGGAGATACGGCTGCCAAGAAACCAATGACCCCCAGGGGAAGAGGGCCCCAGGCTGGTGGGGCTTCTTCAGGTGGCTTATGGACTTTACCCCCCTGCCAAACGACCATACAGCTGCAAGACCAGGTGTGGTTTTGGGAAGCTGTGAAGGCCAAGGTTGATGAGGTGGCTGGTTGTGATTCTGAAAGTACCCCCTGGTGGACTGAGATAACTTCTCTGACCTTGCTGGTGCTGCAAGGACTGTGATGCCAAGTGCTGTTGTGGTGACTTCCAGCCAGGTGCCTGCCCCTGTCTCTGGGGAGTCCTTGGGACAGAACGTAGCAGGCACGGCCATTCTTCCAGATGGTTATCAGGTGTTCCCTGTGATTCAGGGTGCAACTCAAAGAAACCATCAACCGTTATCATGGAAAGCCCAGAGGAATCTCTGGGAGATGGCTGAAAAACATGGATTAGGGTCAAGTGAAGTCATTCCGGCACTTCGAGTTCTTACTGGTGGCATCCTGTTACCTTATCACATCCGGAGTTTAGCCCATGTTTTATCAGCAGATTGAATATGATATTTTTGAATCACAATGGGCTCAGTTGGCATGCCAAATAGTACAGCAGAATACTGTTTTGGATCAGTGAGATCCCAGGCATGTGATTGGATCTGATGCTCTGCTGGGCAAGGATGACTTTGCTGACATTAATATACAGGCTAACCTTGACGCTCTTGTGCTTGATCAATGCAAGGAGATGGGCAGGGCAGCATTAGTACAGACCATAGAAATGTCCTCCCCAAAGGAGCCCTTTGTGGCTGTTGTACAGCGGGCTGACGAGTGTTTTTCTGCAATTTGCGAATAGGCTGACTGCTTCTGTGGAGAGGCAGGTGCAGGATCACGAGGCGAGACAGACTGTGCTCAAAAACCTCGCAAGGTGTAATTGTAATGCCGTGTGTCAGAGGATCATTGGGATGCTCCCTGGTGATTCCTCGCTGATGCAGATGGCACAGGCTTGTGTACAGGCAGGTATCACTGCTGAAGAGCCACCTACTGTGGCTGCTGTTCTGCAGCCAACTTGGGTGAAGCCGCAGGGTGGGCAGAGGCAACAGTGGAATGCTCTGGCCAGCAAGAAGCAGAAAAAGAAAGTGCAGGGGGTCTTGACTCTCTTGTTTTTCTGTACCCGGTGTGGTAGGCAGAATCATGGGGTGAATGTGTGCAAGGCAAATTTCCATGCCAATGGTCAGCCTTTGTTGTGCTCAGGAAATGGGCAGCAGAGCGTGATGGAGAGACACTCAGACACAAGCCTTTCTTCACACCCCAGAGCCGATGGAGGTCTGCTTGGCCAGCTTGTAGCTAGCACCTGCGACTCAGCAGACCTTGATGTCTGCACAGCGGACACAGTTGTTTTAGACTCTTGCAGAATGTACAGGGTTCCCTTGGATGCTTTTGGTCTGGTGGATGAGGGCATGAGTGCATTCTTTGTGGGACCGTGTAGTACCACTGCCCAGGACATCATTGTGTACCTGGGAGTCATCGATTCGGATTTCACAGGGCGGATTTGCGCCATGGTTTCCATGTTCAGCCCCCCTGTCACTATCCCTGCAGGAACCAGACTTGCGCAACTTGTGCCTTTTAAGTCTTGTGTTCTCAGAGCTGAGAACTGGCTGCGGGGAGATGGTGGCTTCGGGTCCACTGGGCTGCCTCAGATACACTGGAGCGCTGTCCTGACAGCCAAGGATCGTCCTGAGCGGGTGTGCACCCTGTCCATCCCTGGTGAGACGCCAGCAGAGGTTAGCCTTCGCGGACTTCTTGACACCGGCTAGGACATCACGATTGTCAGACTTGCCGACTGGCCCCCGGAGTGGCCCCTGGAACCGATGCGGATGTCTATCGTGGGGTTGGCAGGAGCAGCGCAATGCTATGTGAGCTGGAGGCCCGTGTTCATCACGAACCCTGAGGGAGACACGGCCATGGTTTGGCCGTACATTACGAAGGACTCATAGATAACTCTCTGGGGGAGGGATGTTCTGGCTGCACGGGGAGTGCGTATCGGGATGGATTTTTGATGGGGGCCACTGTACTGGAGGGTGCAGACTGTCCGAGGCCTCCTATACGGTGGCTGGTGGACAAACCTGTTTGGGAGAACCAGTGGCCCCTCCTGTTGCATTACTACTACTTGTTGGTGTGGGATTTTAGTTTCTTTGCATGGCTGAGCTCCTATGGGATGCCTCCTCAAAGGGGAGTTTCCCTTATCTCAGTTCTGGTTCAGGAAAGATTCTCCAAAGGCTTGTTTGCATCTTGTTTCTCGTGTTTATTAATATATATATTATCAAAAGACTTGGCAGATCTTCCCCAGATTTTCTGTGCAAGTTCAACCCACAACAACTTTGGCTCAAGGTGGCTTGAATAGCACAAAATGGCCCCAAAATACGCAGTTCTTTTATCTTTATACTTATTCTTACTCAGTTAACAATAGACATGTAATTTATTTTTCTTAATGACCCAATGATCTATCACTTGTGTGCTGCATTGCGGCATTCTCTATCCAATCACCTATTACTATCCAAAAACCTCTAGAAGAAGAAGATGAAGAAGAAAGAAGGAAAAGAGACAACACCGTAAACCCTCCATCTTCTCTTCTGTTTTCTCAACTAGCTCAAACTCTACACTCTTTTTCACCCGGTGCCTTAAGAAAACTTTCTAATCTACACACGCTTTTAGTTTTTCTGTTCAACTTAAACAATTGTTTTCATGGTATTATATGAAATTCGGTGTTTTCTTGGATGTCAGAGCTAGGTATCAGAGACAAGGGCACACTCTGTGCCTCAGACTCTAACACCTCCCTCAAAATAAATTAGACACCCTCCCTGATTTCGTGCAGGAACAGTTGGACTAGGGTCATCTGGAGCCTTCTACCAGTCCCTGGAACACTCCTGTTTGCCGTATCAAGAAAAAGTCTGGGAAATGGAGGTTGCTACAAGGCCTCCAGAAAGTTAATGCTGTGATGGAAAGCATGGGGACGTTGCAGGTTGGTATGCCATCACACACCATGCTTCCCACTGACTGGCCAGACCTCATTGTGTATCTGAAGGATTGTTTCTTTACAATTCCTTTGCATCCCGATGACAGACCGAAATTTGCCTTTTCGGTGACAGGTGTCAATAATGATGAGCCCGCACAAAAATATAAATGGAGCGTTATGCCACAAGGCATGCAAAATTTGCCAGCCATTTGCCAATGGTATGTGGCTCAAGCCCTGTCTGGAGTTCACAAGCAGTTTCCTGATGCTGATCTCTATCATTATATTGATGACATCTACCCAGTATGAATTGCTGAGGATACAGCC
The DNA here is from genome assembly GCF_049639895.1 of Pseudopodoces humilis. Taxonomy (NCBI): domain Eukaryota; kingdom Metazoa; phylum Chordata; class Aves; order Passeriformes; family Paridae; genus Pseudopodoces; species Pseudopodoces humilis. The sequence goes on along the minus strand of NC_142211.1, from coordinate 8,117,334 downwards.
TCAGCTGATTAATGCCTTGCACTTTGACGGGCTGCAAGTAGCTCCAGAAAAGGTTCAGCAGCAACCTCCTTAGAAATATTTGGGGGTCAAAATTTTGGAACAAACAGTTCAACATCAAGAGTTACAATTTGTGCATTCAGTGCAGACACTGAATGATGCTCAAAAATTGGTGGGTGTCGTCACTTGGTTGTGTGCATATTTGGGACTGACCACTACACAGCTGTCTCCCTTGTTTGATCTGTTGAAGGGAGACTGATTTAAAGTCACCTTGGACACTGACCCAGGAAGCACAGCAGGTGCTGGAGGAGGTTCAGCAAGTAGTTTCTGCTCATCAGGTCTATCGTATTGATCCTTCCATTGATATCGCTTTTTTCATTACCACTCCAGATTTGCATCCCACAGGTATCATTGGCCAATGGAATGATGAATGGTCCGATCCCTTGCATGTCCTGGAATGGGTCTTCCTGCCCCATCAGCCGCAGAAGACAGCAACTGCATTGTTCAAGCTGATAACTCGCTTGATAGTCAAATGCTAGCAACGGTATTTGCAGTTGATGGGTGCGGATCCTGCAAAGATTGTGTTCCCGGTACCGCGGGAGGACTTTGACTGGAACTTTGTGAACATTTTTTCTATGCAGAGTGCTCTGGAAAACTTTTCTGGGCAGATCACCTATCATCTGCCCAGCCACAAGATATTGCAAGTGGCAAAATTCACTGAAGTTTTTTTGCGACCCAAAAATAATCAGGAGCCTATGCAAGGACCCACCGTCTTTACTGAGGGTTCTGGGAGGACTGGGAAGGCCATTGCTACCTGGAAGGATGGATCTGAGTGGCAGGTTTTGGAGAGTCATGAGGATAGGTCAGCTCAATTGGTGGATATACGGGCTGCTGTCATGGCATTTCAGAAATTTTCCCAGGAACCTTTCAATCTGGTCACGGATTCCGCCTATGTGGCCAATGTAGCCCAGTGGTTGGGTCATTCACTTTTGAAAGAAGTCAGCAATCCTGCCTTGTTTCATTTACTGAAGAACTTGTGGTGTGCCATTCAGGCCCAGGTTCATCCTTACTATGTTCTGCATGTGAGGAGTCACACCAATTTGCCAGGGTTCATTGCAGAATGTAACGCCAGGGCTGACAAGTTGGCTAACCCAGCGTGGGTTGCGCCTCAGCCTGATATGCTCGCGTAGGCCAAAGCATCACATGGGTTTTTCCACCAGAACACACATACTTTGCAGAAGCAGTTCCAGTTAATGTCAGCTGAGGCCCATGACATTGTTGAGTCCTGTGACTACTGTCATGCGCTTGCTGCGCCTTTGTCGGCAGGGGTAAACTTCAGAGGACTTAGGGCCTTGGAGCTTTGGCAGATGGATGTCACACAAATTGCCCAGTTCGGCCAGCTCCGGTGTATTCACGTCAGTGTGGACACTTTCTCCTCTGCAATGTGGTCTTCCTCTTACACAGGAGAAAACACCCACAATGTCATTGCCCACTGGAGGCAGGCCTTTGACGTTTTAGGCATGCCTTCTGCTGTGAAGACCGATAATGGTCCTGCTTACACCTCTCAGAAGGTGTGGCAGTTCCTGCAGTTGTGGGGTGTGTCACACAAGTTTGGTATCACTCATTCTCTGACAGGTCAAGCTATTGCGGGATGTGATCATGGTACACTAAAGCGAGTTCTACAGAAGCAAAAACGGGGAATGCAGGGTGAAACCCAGTAGAGTCAGTTGGAAAAAGCTTTATATACCATCAATCACCTCACAGTGCAGCAGAATTCAAATAACCCGGTCATATTGAACCATCACCTTTCATTGCAGGCTTCGGATGAGACGCATCAGCCTCCAGCAAAGGTTCGAGTGAGGAATTTAGTCACTAAACAGTGGGAAGGTCCGTATGACCTTATCGCTTCGGGGCGTGGGTATGCGTGTATATCCACAGATACTGGGGTACGCTGGGTACCTGCAAAGTGCACTCATCCTGACCTGCGACTGCAGAGGCGAAATCCAGCTGACAGGCAGGTTGGGGACCGTGACCAAATTGAAAGTCATCAAATGAATGGGCCATCGGATGATAACTCAGATGCAGATATCGTGAGTGATCACCCTGATGGGCCACCCTCAAGCAGACACTGACGCTGAAAACATTTTCTTTTTTTTTTTTTTTGTGATTGAGAAAGGGTGAGATATCACCTGGAAACTAGAGCCTTCTGATTGTTTAGAACACTGTTTATTTTGTTTGTTATTTTCCTTTTTGATTGTTTAGAATATTGTTCATTTTCTCTGTTCATTTTTCTTTTTTTTTTTTTAAAGAAGAAAGGGTGAGATGTTGCCCTGAAAACTAACCCTTCTGAACTTGTTTTCATAGTTTTAGTTACTTTCCCAGGAAAGTAACTGTAAACATAAGTTATTTACACATTCCTTCTAAGAAACTTCTTTTGATGGACATTTTGCATGACCAGTGTTATTGGGAAGGTGGTAATTTAGTTATCCAATCCCTGGTCATTGTTGAGAATCTACAAATACTGGAGTCAGAAAATAAAGTTACTACTTTTCCTGTCAGACCACTAAGATATGTTTGTGTGAATCATTCTGTATCCTTTAGCCACACCCAAGTCACTGCGTGGCTGTTGCACTGGGCTGTGCTCAGGCTGAGCTATCCCTCCTTTTGCAAAGATAGAGTTTTGGGAGGCTTGTACAGATTCTGCGGTTTGTGGGTGTTCCGCAGCTGGCTGGGATGAGCCTGCCTGTTCTTTATCTGAGCCCATATGCCCTGTAGTTGTGCCCTTGGCTCCCATCTCCACCGAGTTTGTAGAAGATACAGTGTCTTGTCTGGCTTTTAACGCCATGATTTCATCCTTTGAAAGGATTTCCAACACTCTGGGTGTTGTTTTATGAGCCAGGGGTGTCCCTATGGCCATGGAATGAAAGAGGGCAGACCTGGCTTTCTCCGTCTTATTCATCAGGGTCTCCCATCCTGTTTGGATCCATAGTGTCCCCTGCATGGGTTTCAAAGTCCCATGCCACTGTTGGACACAAAGTAGAAGTGTGGATTCAATCACAGCAGCCAGAACGAGATGCTCAGGAAAAGCTTTCTTATCTGAATTTTTCAGCTTTTTATAGGGTATTACCATACAGGTTTAACATGATTGGTAAAGGGAACACCACCTCTCTGTCCCATTGGTGGGACAAGGGAAAACACACTAACCACAGCTGTACAGAACTGTTTTGAGAAAATGAAATTGTTTACAAAAATAGTCCTTGAATGAGAGATGTTCTCAAGAGACTTTCCCTTGGGAACGTCAGCCACTGACAGGCTGTAACTCTCTCAGACTCAGAAAAATCAGCTCCACAGTCCCACTTAGTTAAAATAAGTTCATAGATTACTCTGGAAGCTGGCAGGAGCTTAGCTGTAGCCTGATCCTTGAGAGTAGCCTTTTCACATATTTTCATGTTTATCTTGTCCCACAGGCTTGGGGTAAAGATTTTCTCTGGATCCATATTAGGAAATTCTTCCCGTATCCAGGATAATAGGCTTTTAAGCTCATCCACAGACACAGGGATCGGGTGTTCCCTGACGATATTTTCCAGGAGAGTCAAAACCTTCCTCTCAGGTTTTGACATAGTGTTTCCCATATTTCAGTTCCGTTTTGATGGCTTACCACCTCAGGGTCAGCTTCAATCTTGGCTCATCTGTCCGTGGTCTGTCCTGCAGCCCACAGGTGTCTGGCTCTGGTGTTCTCCCACTCTCACCAGCACACAGAGATGGCCGATTTTTTTTTCTCCTTCCTCCCCTCTCTCCAGGGAGTTCTCCAGCTTTTTGCTGTCCTCATCAAAAGGGGCTCTCAGTCCAAAGTACCACATGTTGGACGCCAACGTGTCGGGATGCAACACTGGTGACTGGGTTCTTTTCACCAGGACTGAGAGTGATGAGACAGAGGCTGTTTTCTCTTTTTCGGACTTGGTTGTTTATTCTTTTCTTATCTCTATTGCATATATACAGAGCACAAGGAGCTACATACACTAAGATAGAGAGGTGCAAAATGGCTAACAAAGAATCTCATCAAGGTCTTTTATATGTCTATTTGTCCAATTAACAAATGCCAAGTAAATTATTTTTCTTAGTGACCCAATGACCTGACACCTGTGTGCTGCACTGTGGCATTTTCTATCCAATCATTCATTATTACCCAAAAACCCTTAGAAGTAGATGAAGAAGGAAGAAGAAGGAGAAAGGGACAATGCCCTAAGTCCTCCATCTTGTCTCTTATTTTCAAAAAAAGCTTAAACCTTAAAATCTAACTTTCTCACTCAGTGATTTCAGAAAACTCTTACACACTCACATTCCCAGTTTCTCTACTTAACAGCTGTCTCCATGGTGTTATGTGAAATTCAGTGTTCTCTTGGGTGTCAGAGCCAGGCATCACAGATAAGGGCACATTTCCTGTACCTCTGACACCAACATCCATAGTCTGTTTTTTTTGTCCAGAAATGGGTCCTGTATCCTTAAGCTAGGCCCAGGGGAGGGGGGAAATTTTTTTTTCTGCTTCTATTCAAAACATAGGGATAAGGAGTTCAGTGCTCTTGAGTTCTCAGCTTTTCAGTGAGAGAGATGGGGAGTTTTCTTTTGCTTTTTTCGCTAGTTTTCTTCTTTGTCCAGGGCAAGAAAAGTTTTCCCAGGACTGTGGCTTCTTCTTCTGGAACTGTTCAGCTTCTCTCCAGTCAGGAACACCAGGACAATTGCCCAGGGGTACCCCAAGATGCACTGCAGCCTGGACACTGGGCCTGAGCCCCGGAGAGTCTGAGCAAGGCCGGGATACACCCACAGAAGGACTCTGGGAATGTGGCATCTCTTCAGAGCAGCAAGAGGTTTTATTGTTTAGTATTATTTATTTTTTTCATGTTTGTGAGTAGTTTGCTTGTGAAAGAAACAGTTTTTCCACTTTTCTCCAGTGAGATTTTCTCCTGAAATGGTTGGGGGAGGGGCTGCTAGAGTCTGCATTTTAGAGGAGACATCCTTTTGGGAAGTTTCCTCCCAAATTTTGTCTCAAACAAGGACACAAGGCAAACAAACAACAATGGTAGCAGAAACAAACAAAAGAAAAAACCAGAAAACCCAAAAAACAGTCTCTCCTTGCTCTTTAAGCAATTTCCCCTTTGATGTAGTTATGGTCACAGCTGGCAGGCTCCTGGTGGTCTGGGCAGCTGCAATGATCACCCTGTGGCTGCAGAGGGTGCTCTGGTGCCAGCTAGGAGACCACACACAATGCCAGCTTGACCAAAATGGGAAGAGAAGGGAAAAGGACTGGCTTCAATAACCCCCAGGGGCAGTCGATCCAGGTGCCACAGCCGGACTCTTGGAAGCAGCAAGTTGGAATGGCAGGAATTAACAAAATCCTAAGGTGGTAGACAAGATGTATCAGAAATTCCCCAGCTGTAGCTGGAACTGCGGGACATCTCAACAGGCAGGGGGTGCAGGGCTACAGTGCAGCGAAAAACCGAGAACAAGTGCTGAAGAAATGGCAGGGGTCTGGGCAGACACAGCCCAGCTCCCAAAAGTGGCAGAGAGTTCCTAAAAAGGGAAGGGGGCACTGGGAAGAGAGGGCTTCCCCTGAGACACAATAGCAGATGGTGAAAGGGTTCTTTGTTTGGTAAGGTTGGGTGTTAATAAGGTCCCAGTATAACGGCTGCTCTTAGAGCAGAGCTCCACTCACAATAGAAGGCAGCAGAAGGCCGAAACCTGCAGTGGTGGTAAATTCTTCCCACAGCAACTTCAGCCTCCTTACCCTCTGAGAGGAATGATGGGTTTGTCTTTACAAACAAGCTGTGGGTCTGCTGACAAGATGAAACTATCACTGACAGATAACAGAAACAATGGGATAGATTCCACTGAAAGATGAAAGAGACAATGGGGAAACACCATAAAATTCCACAAGGGTTAAGCATTAAGAGGGGGGTTATACATTAGAGGGAAATCTTAGGGTATTAGGCATTCTGGGAAGTCAGTACCTCTCAAGTACCTCAGCCAATAGGGAAAGAGAGAAGGGACAAGCAGCCAAGAAATTAGGATAAAAGGGAGGCTGCACCCTCCAACAACTTGAGACACCCCAGGGGAATGCCCCATGGCCTCTCCTTTTATTCAAATAAAGTAAAAGGACTCCTCTGTCTTCTTTTTGGACATAAACCTCTGGTGTTTGAGGATTAATTTTCCTGACAACTTAGGGGCTCGTCCAGGATATTTACACCATCCAGGCTGGCTGGCAGCGAGCAGAGCTGAAGGCGTGCCACACCCAGTTTTAATGATCAACTCCCCTTGGTGGCAGCCAGCACCGGGTGATTGATTGGGTTCCCGAGACTGTCCAGGAGACAGACAAGTGGCGGAACAGGGGAGTCCATGAAGTCTGCAGGGAAGGACCACTGAAAATCTCACTGGTGAGTAAAATGGGATCTTCGGGGAGAAAAACTGGGAGGGCACCCATGGAGAATAGCACAGGTAAAACAAGGCACCCATGGAGGGTTGCAAGGGTACAGCCAGGAAGGGCCCCCGGCAAAAGGGATGACGATCCTAAAATATCTCTGAAGAATCCCTTGGAAGATTGTACAGTTGGTTTACACATTCTCCCAGAGGTAATTAAGTATATAGATGCCCAAAGGGGGCAATAAGGGAAAATCGAGAAAGGGTCTTGACACTCCACTCCCAGGGGGGGCAATAAGGGGAGTCGAGAAAAAGTCTTGACAACAGGGCATGGACGGATCATGTTGGTATGTTGGAACAGAATTGGTTAAAGGGGAGTGTGGAGAGATATGGTTGAGGCAAGGACTGGGCACGGAGGTGCAAGACCGGGAGCATGGGCTGGGGGCCTGTGGGGCTGCTGGGACTCAGAGCAGGGCAGTGCCTGACCCTGTTATCCCCGGGCAGGGGCAACAGGGGCCGCTGGCCCCGCGAGACTGCGGGACACCCTGGCTGCCTGTGGTGCTGCTGGCCGTGCCTGCTGGGAGTGTCAGGGTGGGAGGAGCTGTTTGGACAATGTGGCAAGACAGGGACCGGATCTGATATATGGTGTGTGGTAAATAGAGTGAGCACAAGGATGAAAGGCGAAGGTGATGGAAGAATTTTTCTGGCCCAAGAGGGAAAAATCACAGGGCCCAAGGGGTCCCCTGGGACAGAGGGGACAGGGCCGGCCACAAGGAAGTGGCAGAGGCGTTCCCTCCCCAGCAGGGGAGACCCGACCCAGACAGTGGCTGGGGAAGAACCAGTGTGCTGTCTGCAGGGCAGGGGGACACTGAAAATGACAATGTCTGCAGAAACAGCTGGACTCTCAAGAAGAAGTCCAGAAGATAAGGAAAATAGATTGTTAAGGGTGTCAAAGGCTCTCATTATACCAGGAACCCACCAACCTGGAGCCTTTGTTAACTTCTAGAGTGGGTCTGGATCTAGAGGAGGTGTGTGTCTTAGTAAAAACAAGGACCTCTCTATTCACCTTAATTTTTATCCCTGAGGAAAAAAATGTCAAAATAATTTCTTTGATTGTTCAAAGGAGTTGCGAAAATTGTGAACTCTTCTGTAGGCTCAGAAGTCTGAAAGCATCTTTCACTGAAAGAATTGTAGAAATTGTAGTAAATGAATTTAAGGATTTAATTCATTTGTCTACTTGAGGTTTTGTGCAGAGCTGAAAGGCTCCAGTTTGGAGGGGACTGCACCCCTCTGCTTTTTGTGTGTTTTGTTGTAAAAAGCCAGAATTGGCAAGTTTCAATTATGAAGTGAATTCTGTTACTCCTACCTTGTGGGGAACCCTCCCACCAGTCTGTGGTTTGTTGTGGTGAGCTAGAATTGGCAAGTTCTAATCCTAAGGTAAATTCTGCAGCTGCAGCCTTGTGGAGATAGTGTTGTCTTATGGAGGCCTAGGTATTTATCATGCAGCTTCTTCTGTGGGAGCTGTTGGAAAACTTTAAGGGAAAGTATTTTATTATTCTTCTTTAATAAAGGTTATAAATGTTACCAGTTATAAAATGTTATAAATATTAAGGTTTCCTTAATGAAGGCTAATTTGTTAGTCACCTCCCTATGCCTAAGATGGACTTGACGCAAAAATTAGGACGGGAGCAATTGATTACCAAAGAAATGTGATTGGCTTTAGGCAGTGCCATTGCTTGCCGCTGTACTGGATCAGGTTTATACAGTCATCTGTTTTGATTGGGAAAGCTTTGCAGAAAATATTAAGAGAGTTTACTCCACCTTCAGAAGTTAAGTTGTTGCAGTATGTGGATGTTAAGCAAAGTCATGCTAAAGGGATTTTGGTGCCAGAGCATGGGGCAACACCAAGTCTGTTGCCTATCTTTCTAAACTGGTAAACCTGATAGCCAGAGGCTGGCCCCATTGTCTACAAAACTGTGAAGCCACAGCTCTGACAGTGGCTGAGGCCCAAAAGCTGACAAGGGAAGGGTATCTGGTTGTTAAAGTTTCACTTCAGATTAAAACTTTGTTAACTGAGAGGGACTCTAAGTGGATGACCAGCCGTCGGTTATTACAGTATGAATCTTGTTTAATGGAACAGAAGGATTTAGAATTTAAAAGTGGGGGAAGTTTTAACCCAGCCGCCTGTTTGAATGCCCCTGAAGGGGGGACCCAGGGTGAATTCCATGACTGAATTCAGGTCATTCTGGAGACTAGGGCAAGGAAAGATTTATGAGATATTCCATGGCCTGAGGGAAAAAATGTGTTTATTGATGGGTCTTCCAGGGTGATAGAAGGAAAACTATTTACAGGATACTCTGTAGTGAATGGAAAGCAATTAAAGGAAGGGGGAAGGTTACCGTCCACCTGGTCACATAAGACAGCAGAGCTGTATGCTCCAGTGAGAGCCTGTGAATTATATTGAGACAAGACAGTAAATGTTTATACTGATTCTAAATATGCATATGGAGTGATACATGCATTTGGGAAACTATGGGAAGAAAGAGGTTTATTAACCTGCAGAGGAAAGATGTTGGCTCATGAGAACTTAATCTCCTGCCTATTGGAGGTGGTGCATTTACCAAAAAAGGTAGCAATAATACACATCAAGGGACACCAGGCAGGGTGCTCAGAAGAGGCAACAGGAAACAGATTAGCTGATGAAGAAGCTCAGAAAGCTGCATTATTGCCAGAAATCTCTAAGATACTCCCTTTGCTCCCAGTAACTGCACCCTTGCCAGAGAAGTTTTCTTTTCGACCAGAAGAACTTGAGGTAGTTAAAAAGAGTGGGGCAGAGGAAAGAGGGGGCAATTGGTTTAAAAGGGATGGTAAGCAGTGGACACCAAAAGCTCTGGCCTTACAGTTCTTAAAACAACTTCATGAAGGAAGTCATTTGGGCTCTCGAGGGATGGCAGAAGCCTTCCTAAAAATGCATGATGCTGTGGACCTTTTTACTCTGGGAAAAAGAGCTACTGAAATTTGTTTGATTTGTGCTAAAACCAATAACAAAGTTACAAAGAAACTTGCCAGGGGACAGAGGCCCTGGGCTGTACGCTCCTTCCAGAGATGCCAGGTCAATTTTGCTGAAATGCCTCGAGTGGCAAAATTTAAATATCTTTTGGTAATAGTATGTCAGTTTACAGGGTGGCCAGAAACATTTCCAACCGTTTCAGCAACTACAAGGTCAGCTATTAAAGTATTTTTGGAATAAATAATTCCAAGATATGGGACTGTTGAAACAATAGACTCAGATACGGGAACTCATTTTACAGGAAAAATTCTTAAAGGAGTAATGACTGCTTTAGGGATACAATGGAACCTACACACTCCCTGGCATCCCAAAAGCTCAGGCCAGGTTGAAAGGATGAATGGGGAAATAAAAAAACATCTTCTGAAGCTGGTGATAGAAACTGAGATGCCATGAGTGTGGCTCTTGTCACTGGCTTTAGCAAGAATAAGGGCCAGACCCAGGGAGGATATTCAACTAACTCCCTTTGAATTTATGTTTGGAATTCCTTATCCTCTTAATTCTTGGCCTGGGGCAGGGATAGAGATAAGTGATGTATATTTAAAACAATATGTGGCCCGGATACTGTCTCTTGTGAAATCTCTTCGACAGGAAACTCAGCTGGCATGGACCCTGCCTTTGGATTTTGCTGTTCACAACATCCAAGCAGGACATTGGGTCCTAGTGAAGGAGTGGAAAGAAGCACCACTGGTGGCTAAGTGGCGTGGACCTTTCCAAGTGTTGCTGACCACAGAAACAGCCGTCAAGACAGCTGAACACGGGTGGACCCATCACACTTGGGTCAAGGTCTCTGTGGCCCCGTAGGTTTGGACATCTCAGCTGGAGAAGGACAGGAAGCCACGACTGACACTCTGCAGGAATGGACTGGAGCAGTAGCCTTGTGTCGACATCAGGGGAAGCCCTGAGTGCCTACCCACAGACTGCCAGCTGAAATAGTTTGTGTGAGCATCCCTACTCTCAGATCTCCAGTCACTGGGGGCCAATCCTGGTTGTCATTGCTTTCTTTATGCTAAGCTGTTTCTGTACCTTCACTCGCCACAGGTGGTGTGAAAGACAACATGAAAGTGAAAATTAGGTTAGGAAATCAGATTATTACACTATTAGAATTGTTGGAGTCTGGAATACAGAGTTTGTGCCCTTGTTTCTGATACTTAGTTATAAGATCCAGAAAAACACTGAATTTCATATAACATGAAATTCATGAGCATGTTTTCATGGTGATACATGAAAATAAATGTTAAAGTTAGATAGAAAAAGCTAAAAGTGTAAGTGTGTAGATTAGAAAGTTTTCTTAAATCACTGGGTGAAAAAGTTAGTTTAGAGAATAGGAGACAAGATGGAGGATTTAGGGTGTTGTCCCTTGTCCCTTTTTCTTTCTTCTTCATGTTCTTATCCTAGAGGTTTCTGGGTAATAGTAAGTGATTGGATAGAGAATGCCGCAGTGCATCACAGAGGTAATGGGTCATTGGATCATTAGGGAAAATAATATACGTGTCTATTGTTAATTGGGTAAAAATAGGTATAAAGATAAAAGAACAGCGTATTTCGGGGCCATTTTGTGCATCAGGCACGAAGTGTGCCACAAGGCCTTGTTTGTACTATCAGAAGAAAGAAATGTAACAGATTGCAAAGATTAACCTTGTGTAGCCAGGCTGGAGAGACCTGTCAAGTTTTGTGATGACCTTTTAATAAACACGAGAAACAAGATTCTAACGAGCTCGGGAGTTTTCTTCGAATCATAAGAACTGAGATAAGCAGGGCTCCCCACAAGGGAGGATCCCAAAAGAATTCAGTCCAAAGGAGGCTGAGAAATCCAAGAATAAAAAGAAAAATACAGAAGAGATGCAGCAGAAACAGAGAAACAGAAAAAGGATTTTTTTAGAGAAAAGTTATAAGAATCTTTCTCTTAATAATCTTACCTTTATATCATCAGTTAAGTCGGGGCCAAAAGTGGGAAAATAATTTTTTTAACCTTAGGAGAAGAAGTAGCAAAAACCTTTAACCTTCGCAATAGTTGAGTCTGTGGAAGGCCAGGGGGATCTGAAAACTGGCCATGAGTGGCCAGCCCAGTCGAGCCTAAATGGTGGGTTAGCACCTTGAGTGAAGTCCATAATGGAAAAGGATTTTGGGGCAAAGAAGGAAGTCCATGGTGGCTTCATTCTTCTGAAAGAGGCATATATTGCCTAATAGAACAGGTGGCATATATGTGGGAAAGAGCGTTTGTGACTGGACTTTATCTTTGGGTTTAGATTGTTGGACTCCCAACTTCCCTCCTTATGAATGTTCCAGGTATCGAGGCAGATGGAATCAAACACATGTTAAGCTCACTAATGTTAGCTGGGTAAGGCGTTCCTGTTGGAGTCTGAGACAGAGTGTATGCCCTTGTTTCTGATACTTAGTTCTAAGATCCAGAAAAACACTGAATTTCATACAATATGAAATTTATGATCATGTTTTCATGGTGATACATGAAAACAACTGTTAAAGTTAGATAGAAAAGCTAAAAGTGTGCGTGTGTAGATTAGAGAGTTTTCTTAGGTCACTGGGTGAAAAAGTTAGTTTAGAGTTTAAGTTAGTTTAGAAAGCAGAAAGCAAGATAGAGGATTTAGAATGTTGTTTCTTTTCCTTCTTCTTCATGTTCTTCTTCTAGAGGTTGTGGGTAATAGTGAGTGATTGGATAGAAAATGACGCAGTGCAACACACAGGTGTTGGGTCATTTGGTCATTAAAAAAATAATATACGTGTCTATTGTTAATTGCATAAGTGTAAAGATAAAAGAATTGCGTAGTTCAGGGCCATTTTGTGCTTTCAAACACAAAGTGAGCCAGAAGGCTCTGTACCATCAGAAGAAAATAAGCCAGATTGCAGTGAACTGAATTTATGCAGATAGCCTGGAGAGACCTGCCAAGTTTTGTGATAAAATCCTAATAAACACAGGAAACAAGATTCTAATGAGCTGAGGAGTTTTCTTCAAACCTAGAGAACTGAGATAAGCGGGACTCCCCACGAGGGAGCATCCCCAAGGACATCTGCTCAGACGAGACTGAGAAGTCCAGAAAAGTACAGAAGAGCAGCAGAATCAGAGAAAGAGAAAAAAGAAATGAAAAAGAATTTTTTAGAAAACGTTACCATTCCTTCCATAATTACCAAAAGGCTTTGAAAGCTGTAAAACAGTGGGGAAAGATAAGTTTTTTGGTTTTGTTTTTTTTTTCCCTCTTATATTATAGCTGCCCTCGAGACAATTCCACAAGTAAGACACATGTTATCTGAGATGTAACTGCAAGTGGAAACCTCAGGTGGGAGCTTGAAAATGCATATACTGTGATTCTTATGGCGAAGTAACTATTGTTGGGGGACCACTAAGCCCCGAAAGCAAGCTGTATTTTGATGATGAGAATTGGAAAGGTCCCTTTGCCAGTGGGACCTGGGCTCTAAAGGGGCATTACTGGATTTGTGGCCGATATTCTTATTGCAGGCTACCCCCAAACTGCTCAAGGATATGTTATGAGTGATATGTTAGACCACTGTTCTTTCTGCTGCCACAAGTTCAGGGAAAACAGTTAGGAGTCAAAGTATATGATGATCTAATTAGAGAATACCAGTCAGTTGATGCATGCCTGGCTGGAGGGAGCACCCAAAGGTGGGAAAAAGATGAATGGCTATCTGAACAAATCATACAACACTATGGACCAGCCACTTCAAATCCTAATGAATTAATATCAGATGCCAGAGAACCTATTTATAATTTAAGTCGGATAATTAAGTTACAAGCTGTCTTTGAAAGACGAACCAACCAGACAGCTACAGCACTTGACCTTCTTGCCGACCAGTCTACTCAGATGAGAAATGCAATATTTCATCATTGGATGGTATCAGACAATTTATTAGCAGAAGAAAAGCGAGTGTGGGGCAAATTAAATGACTCAAACTGCTGTTTGAGAATAGATGACAATGGAAAGGTGGTGAAGTGGATAACAAAAGGAATAAAAAAATTAGCTCATGTGCTGGTCCAAACATGGAAAGAATGAGAATGGGACGTTTTCATGGTTGCCTGGTGGTCTATGGGTTAAACAAATGCTTTTTTTCCTCTTATGTGTTCGATCAACTCTAATCTTTTTACAATCCCTTGCTTAGTACAACTCATTCAACATGTGATCAAAGGGATGCAGGTAGTAGCCATGCCTACTGATCCAAAGACGGCTACAAAAGGTCAGGAAGTGATGCCACTGCAAATAATTGCAAAGCCAAAAAAGACCCAAAACAAGAAATGAAGTCAATGATAACTAAAGTTTTTAAAGACAATTATCAAAAATTAAAAGAGGAGGGATTGAGAGGAATGACAGGTTTGACTTTACAAACAAGCTGTGGGTCTGCTGATAAGATGAAACTATCACTGAGAGATAGCAGAAACAATGGGATGTATTTCACTGAAAGATGAAAGAGACACTGGGGAAACACCATAAAATTGCACAAGAGTTAAGCATTAAGAGAGGGGTTATACATTAGAGGGGAATCTTAGGTATCAGGTCCTGGTTTAGGGCAAATTTGGGAGAAAACCTCCAATGCCCCCCCCCCGGGAGAAGCAAACCCACGTGGCCCCTTTCTCCCACCCCCCAACCACTTTGGGAAGAGATTTCTCTGAGAGAAGTGGAAAAAACCTGTTTATTTAACAGGCACAGCATTACCCAGCACAAGAATGAACAATATCAAATTACAAAACCTCTCGCCATTCTGAAGAGATGACAAAATTCAGAGGGTCTCTTTCCTGTGGGTGTTCGCTCTGTTATCAGTCCCTCTGGCGCTAGAAAATGCTGCTGCCCAGGCTGGGTTCCTGGTAGTCCACGGGTGCAAGCTCCCGGTGCTCCCCTGAGTCCCCAATCCAGAGCAGGTTCGATCCATTCCAAGCAAAGGGAAAGAAAACAGTCCAGGAAGACCTCTCTTCTTCGGCTAGTTGGAAAGCCAAGGCGATCTGTGTCTTGTCTGTCTGTCTGTGCTGTAGTCAAAACCCCATCCCGGGATGCAGGGGGGAGCAAGTACAGTCTCTGATAACAGACTCGGTGCTTCTTTTCCACTCACTTTTACTCTCAGATGAAATTTTTAGAATACAAAACCTGTGTCTGGGCTAGGTGGACGAATAGGGATACAATTTAACATCATAATCAACCCAGGACACTGACACCTCCGAATGCCAAGAGCGAAGAGAGAGCTCGGAGCTGCACTTAACCCCTTCTCCTAGCCAGAATCTCTAGGTATGTCTTCCCTCCATGAGAAATCCCCAGTTAAAAGAGAGAGTAGCCAGCTGGACCCCTCCCCTGAGCTGCGGCCACTTCTTGTCTCTCTCTTAAATATCCGGTCGTTATTGTCTCCTAGCAACACTTATGGGGGAAAATTCCTTAAGAGAAAAAAAATCAAGAACTCTTGAAACCCCAACACACAGGCTTTCCTCAGGCTGCAGCTTCCTTCACTGCACATCTACCTGCTGCATTTAGGGGCTCTCCATGTTGTGGTCTCACACTGGCCCAAGGCCAGGCACCCACAAGAGTCGCTCTCTCGCCCTCCCCTGCCACAGCTGGGCAGAGGAGGGAAAAAAAAAGAATAAGCACTTCATGAATGAGATACGGACCAGAAGAAATATTTCCAGGGCAAAATAGGCTCAACATAAATTGCAAAATTAATTTTATTACTAACAGAATCATAGGAGGATAATGAGAAGTACAATAAGCCCTTAAAACACCTTACTCCCCCCTCCCTTGACTCCCCCTCCTTCCCACCGACAGTGCAGGGAGACAGGGCATGGAGGTTTTGGTCAGTTCATCACCAAGATTGTCTTCTGCTGTGCAGGGAGAGGAGTCCTTCCCCTGTGAGACCGTGGAGTCCCTTCCACGGGAGACAATTCTCCATGAACTTCCAGCATGGGTCCACTCACAAGCAGCAGCCATACTGCACCTGATGCAACTTGAACTCCACCCACAGGCAGACAGTCCTAAAATAGAGAAATTAAGAATTAAGAATCAAGCATCAAGAAATGCTTTGGCTAAAAGGCGGAGATGACAAAACCATGTGAAATGCCTACAACATTTACTGTTCTCAAAAAAACAGGAAGAGAGCGAGGCTCTCTGTCTGTCTGCGGGAGCAGCCGAGGAGCGGATTCCCTGGCGTGCCCCAGGACCTTCCCTGGTGGGACCCCGAACCGCGGTTTGCTCACTGTGGGGACAGACAACGACCTGCTGGCATTGCGGATAAAGGTATGTGCTATAATTACTTTGTCCCCAGCCTCTCTGTTACCACTGTCCACCCCGCAGTGGCCAGGGAGGCTGGGGAGGTAGTTTTAGCTTGCCAGACGAGGCCCTAAAAACAAGGCTTTTTCCCTTTGCTGAGATGGCAGTTGCAGCTTTATTTCTTGGGATCTTTCGGAGTGAAGTTGCAGGAGGGAAAGAGGAAGAGGTATCGATAGGCACCCCATTTTCAAGGCAGGGGAAAGGGGTGGGGGGAATTTACACAACCAATAAGGGGAACTAGGAGAACAAGATAAGGGAAAGAACTTACAAGTCTACATTTTTGGGGGTACATTCTTTGGGTCATACCATTTTTTCTAACTGCATTGCAACATCTCACCCTTTCTTATTATATAAAATTTTTGAAAAACGGTTGTGATATCATTTTGATACCGATCACGAGTTTGTCAACCACTCGTGATTGACGGGCCGGTCCAGTTGCTTCTGGTCCACTAGCTCTATGTGGTTGATCTCTGAGGTAGTAGATACTAATTTCTTGATAGCTTTTAAAACTAAACAATGGACAATCCCGAAGGCTAGCACAATTAGAAACAGATCAACAAAAAACAACAAGATTGTTTTGATTATCGAGGTCCACCATCCTGTGAGTCCCCAGCCTTTGAACAGCTCACTAAACCAGTCCTCAGCTTCTTGCTTCACTCGTCCGATTAAGTTCTTCATCTCTTGGAGGGCTCTGTGGATGTTGGGAGCTTTTGAGGACAGGTTTAGGCAGCAAAGTCCTTCAAATTCCTGACATTCGTGTCCATGCAGCAGCAGAAAAAAATCTATTGCAGCCCAATTTTGGAGTGTGGCCTGTCTGGTAATCTCCTCGTCTTCGAGAAGGGAGCTGAGGGCAGTTGATGTTAAGTTGGCCTGTTTGATCACCCAGCACTCAAGCTGTTCTAATTCATCTAGTGCCTTGGCAGCTGCAACCCATGGAAGAAATATGGATGCAGCAACCCTTTTTGATTTTGCCCAATGAAATATATCCGAATCACAATTTGAGTCTAAAATATCAGTGCTTCTTTTGTGGATTTCATGAGTCGAATTGTCTTTCCTAGTCCATCTAATAATTTGGGTTTGGTTGGGTGCAAACAGGCACAGCCTCCCAAAAGTGCAAGGCCCCCCTCGAAGGCGAGATGGAACATCTGCCCATGCTTTATCTCCACATATTAGAAATATACCTTTAGGGAGGATTCTTGGATGTGAACGGCGAGGATCGTCTGCTAAGGCCTGACTTAGCGTACCACACCATTGTTTTGCTTTGTATTCTTTACAATACTGGATTGTGTGATTGTATAGTTTTGTGTCTGGCAGTAAGTTGTAAATGAAGTGAACACAAAAGGGTGCAGGGGAAGAACCTAATAACTCTAATTCTTGGGGCTCTTTATTAGCTCTGGGCAGTACTGGTAACCACTTTTCCATAGGATTTTTCACTGCTACAGCTCGCCGTTTACGATTGTCATGTATTTGATCACTGTGTGTTTTAGGCATTGTATTAAACTTGGGATCACTAAAGCTGGCTGTAAATTCTTCAGCCTGCAGGGGAATTCCTACCAGGCAGGTAGACATAGGGTCTTTTGCTGTTGCAGTGGACAGGCAGATGCTCGCTTGTTGGAGTGTTTGTGCCAGGGTCACCCAGATGTTCTGTTGTGGCTGAGGGACGATCCAGGCAGTGGTCAGGCTGCTCAGAGCGAGCAGGATGACAGCAGAGGTAGGGCTCATCATGTGTTTGAGTGTGAGGTAGGTTTTTTCTAAAAGAAAAGAAACAAACATTTTTAAAACACATTCACAGTCAATGTAAGCAGGTCAGAGAATAGCCAGAGGTTAGGAAGGTTTCTTCTTGTTTTTCCCGGCGGCGTCTTCTTTTGGAAGTGACTGCCACTTGTCTCTCTTCTTCTTCTGCTGGGGCTGGGTTTTTGGGAAAAAAAGGCTTTACCCATTTTTGAGGAATCCATCGGGGGCCTGTGGGGGTGGATACACACGCGTAACCACGCCCCCAGGTGACAAGTTCATAGGGGCCTTTGGTTCGCCAAATTTCAGGGTCCCTGATTAAAACAGGTGGACTCTGTGACAATTTAAACTGATCACCACTGTTAAAATGCCGAGTCACTGGAGGATTCATGTTTTCAAATGAACAGTTCAGGAAATTGATAGTTAACATAGCTTTACAAAGCTTTTGCTGTGAAGACATCCACCCTGTTCCACTACTTTGCCTGGCTAGGACTTGTTTGAGCGTCTGGTGTGTACGCTCAATCACAGCTTGACCTGTGGGGGAGTGGGGGATGCCAGTTTTATGTTCCACTCCCCACTGCTGGACAAATTCCAGGAACTCCTTGGATTTATACGCTGGGCCATTATCTGTTTTAATTTCTTTAGGGATCCCCAGCACTGAAAAGGCCTGTACTAAGTGCTGTTTGGCATGTACAGATTTTTCTCCTGCATGAGCAGAGGCATACACTGCTCCTGAGTATGTGTCAATGCTCACGTGTACATACTTAAGGCGACCAAAACTGGGAATGTGAGTGATATCTGTTTGCCACACCTCACAGCTTCCAAGGCCTCGGAGATTAACCCCGATGCCTAATGATGGCACTGCCCGGAGCTGGCAATTGGGACAGGTGGCCACAATGGCTTTAGGCTGACCCAGTGTCAGCTGGAACTGACGAATCAGTCCTGGCACATTTTGATGGTATTGCTGATGACTTAACTTTGCCTGTTGAAACACATCTGGGAGACGTTCCTTTTCAGCTGGGGCAGCAAGGGAATCAGCTTTCCGGTTCCCCTCAGCGATTTCACCTGGCAAATCGGAATGCGATCTTCTATGCATCACATAGAAAGGATGTTCTCTATTTGAAACCAAATAAATCAGTTTTGAGAGCAATCTAAAGAGATGTTCGTTCTCAATGTCCTTGAGAACTGCTTGTTCCGCTCTGGACACCACTCCCGCTATGTAGGCTGAGTCAGTAACCAAGTTAATTGGTTCTGAAAACTTCTCAAAGGCTCTTAAGGTCACAGCCAGTTCAGCTATCTGGGGTGATCCTTCTACGAACTCAACATCAACTTCCCAAAGCTGAGTCTGTGGATTTCACCAAGTCATCACCGACTTGTGAGTATTGAGAAACCACCAGCTTATTCACGACCCTTCAGAGAAGTAAAAGTGAACGCTGTTTATTTCTATCTTTAGCACACCTTTTATAGGGTTCTACAGGGTCCACGGGCAAAGCAAGCTACTATTGGCTAACACACACAGGTTTACATTTTTTCTCCTACACACAAGGATATTGTTTTGCTTTACTCTCTCTTCTGCAGAAGGCTTCAAGGACTTTAGCCTTTAATATCACAACTTATTTCAAAGACTGGTTTGTGCAGACAGGCCTTTACTAATATATAAAATATTACAACAATTCCCCCTTTCTCTTTTTGCACAAACCAGGCTTTGGATGTGACTCATTCTATACTCTTATGAAGACAAGATAACATACAACTTAGACTGTCATCTCAATTAACATTATAAGTAAAGTCCGTCCCCCTACAAGCACAAGAGATCTCAACCATCCAGTGATGCCCCAGCTGGCGAACCAACTTCTAATGGGGTCACTATCTTCTTTCAGGGCATGTAACCCATTCTGTAGCTGTTGTAGTTGCTTATGGATGGAAGCTGAATGATCAGTAAGATTCAAGCAGCACATGCCTTCAAACTCCTCACAACCATGTCATTGTGCTAAGAGCAAAAAGTCAATTGCAGCTCGATTTTGTAATACTGCATGACGTACACTACTCACATCAGCTGAAAGCTCACTTAACATTGTGGATGTTAAGTTCAATTCTTCCTTAGTCTAACAAGTGAGCCTTTTTAGAGTTGCCAAGCCTTAATTAATTCAGGCTTCACTTTGACTGTTTGATGTTTTTCACTTTGCTAGCTACATTCAGCAATTGGTGTAAGCTTGAATGGAACAAAGTAAGTTTCCCAAGATAACAGGGTCCTCTATGTAGATTAGCAGGAATCCCATTCCATGCTCTATCTCCACAGATTAGGAATATGGAACTAAGTAATCGCTTTGGTAATTGTCCTGTGAGATTGCACCACGAATAAAGGCTTTAATTTCAGTGGTAGTAACGAGATCAGCTATAGGGCTGACTGCAGCCCAGTGCTGCATTACTTTGTTGGAATGACTTTTTGTCGGGGATTCAAACATTATCCATCCACCTGAGGTATCGGTGGAACTTAACAAATCTAATTCTTCTGAGGGCTGTATGGTAACATTGAGAACTTGGGTAATTTTTGCTTGCCAACAGGCTTCAAGTTGTCTTAATGTGAAGCCAACAGTGTGACTGCACTCTTGCAACATTGCCAATCGATTCAGTCGAGTCTCATTACTAACTAAACCTTTAAATGCTTGAGGATCCCATTCAGGGACTCCTATGAGACAGGTGCGAAAGGATCTCCAGGGGTGGCTAGGCTTAGACACATTGATTTTTTGCTAGTTCAATGTGCCAGGGTGACCCATATGTTCTGTCACTTTTGGATGTTAGTTAGCAGATAGTTGGTCAGGACTATACACATCACAATTACCATAAGCAGTTGGTTCCATGTAAATGACACCATACATGCAAACTCACAGCTAAAACTTTAACGTTAAATGAACTTTCAAAGATGCTTACACTACCTCTTGAAGGGGGAATACTTATACTTTATACTAACATAACAATTACTACACAGACTAAACTCTTTATCTTAAACCATTATCTAACCACCTCCAACATACGTGCTCTGGCATATATGCAGTCCAAGCGTGAAAGCAATTTCCTAAAAGGGTAAACACACAACTACAATTTGCTTTATATACAGTTAGATGGAGTCTCTACACCCTTCTTAAATCTTCTGTAGAATTTCCTTCACAAACAGAGTATGATTTAACACGAATCAGTCCTAGAACGTTCACTGCTCCCGTGATGTCAGCTGGCAGCTAATCGGTGACTGAGGGCTTTG